>NC_141878.1:152872196-153175227 GCF_056163025.1 Triticum urartu
GGAGGTGGCGGCGCTGGCCATCACTACGGGCGGAGAATGGTGAACGGGAAGGGGACGCAGTTTCGGTGCCTTAAAGGCATCTGCCTTTGGGTTACTGACATGTGGGCCAACCACTTGTTAGGCCTACATGTCATAAATACAAAACTAGGTGCCTTAAGGCATCGAAGCATCGTACACGGGAAGGGGATAAGTTCATTTCTTATAGAAACATTTTTTTCCTAACAAAGAGTTCGTGTTGTCTTTGTGTGTATCGATCAATTCTTGCCTGGGCCAAGCCCAAACAATGCAAAAAAATAAATTTACAAATGAAATATAAATTTTCAAAAAAATGTTTATCTCCAAAAAAATGATTCAATTTCTAAATAATGTTGAAAATGATTCTAAAAAAATATTTTTTTGAAATATCTACTCAAAAATAAAAAAACAACTTCTTAGGAAATATATATATATATATATATATATATTAAATATTGATGTTTTTTAGAAAAAAAAGATTGACAAACTATTTCATGGACCAATACTCTTTCATCGGATGAATCTACGAAGCTAAAGTAGGTCCTGACTAACGACGTTAGGTGGCTTCTTCACGTACGAATTTCATGGTCCAAAATATTAACTCGGTGTAACCTTACTTCCAAGGTTTGCCACAATTGGATATAAGAAGTGCATAAAGCCATGTGGAGCATGTTTTCTTTGCCCGTTGCAACGCACGGACATTTGTACTAGCGATAAAAAATAGAATTTTTAATGTGGAATGCTACTTAACATATTTATCCATGTAATTCTCTTTATTGTGGCATGAATGTTCAGATCTGTATGATTCAAAGCAAAAGTTTAATATTGACATAAAAATAATAGTACTTCAAGCATACTAACAAAATAATTATGTCTTCTCAAAATAACATGGCCAAAGAAAGCTTATCCCTACAAAATCATATAGTCTGGCTATACTCCATCTTCATCACACAAAATATTCAAATCATGCACAGCCCAGATGACAAGCCAAGCAATTGTTTCATACTTTTGATGTTCTCAAACCTTTTCAACTTTCACGCAATACATGAGCGTGAGCCGCACTATAGGTGGAATAGACGGTGGTTGTGGAGAAGAAAAAAAAGGAGATAGTCTCACATCAACTAGCACTACAAAAAAAGACACATCCGTGACATTTTGGGTCGAACGAATTTTTTTCTTTCATTCTTATGACACTTCTATGATGATAATTATGACAAAACTCAGAATCATCATAGATGTGGCGGGATCCTACTTCTATGATAAAAAATCATGACAGAAAATGGGTTTTTCGTCCTGGGTGGGCCAGAGACGCAGCTGCATGACATTCTTTGGGCCGTCCATGGCGGAGAAAACCGTGGTAGAAGCGAGGGCGAGGAAAATATCGAGCGAGTTCCCGGTTACGGTGGGTGGTCTTGGGCCGAGCGATGCGCATTTCTCTCGTACGTACGCGCGTGTGTGCGAGGCGTTGCGCTCTAACTGAACCCAAGTAAGGCGTTGGGCTCTAACTGAACCCGAGCGATTGTACTACAGGCTACACGTTACTGAACCCGAGTGATCAATCGACTTAACTGAACCCAAGTGATTCCTTCGCTACTGCTGCTAACTGAAGCTGATCGATGTTGCCTCTGGATGAACAGTGAGCGTTGTTTGGGGGTTTGGATGAACAGTTCCCGATGGGGGTTGGATGAATAGGACCCCGTGGTAGTAGAGGCCGTTGCCGCTAGATGAACATGACCCTAATCGGTCGAGCCGGTGGATGAACAGGACCCCGTGGAGGGCTGGATAAACAGTAGCCGGTGGAGGGCTGGTTGAAAAGTAGCCAGTGGAGGGCTGGATGAACAATAGCCTGTGGAGGGGTGGTTTAACAGGACCCGGTGGAGAGGGCTGGTTGAACAGTAGCCGATGGAGGAGCGCGTGGTGGATGCTGATGAACAGGAGCCCGTGGATGAACAGTCACAGGTGGAGGCTGGAGGAGGTCGACGGTGGATGAACAGGAGCCCGTGGAGGCTGGAGGAGGTCGACAGTGGAGATGAACAGTATCCCGTGGAGACTGGTTTTGCGGTACGCCACACCCATCCCGATGAACAGGACCCCCGTTTCAACCGTAGCGCTCCAACACAAGTCTGTTTCCTTCGTTTTGCGGTATGCCACACCCCTCCTGATAAAAAGGACCCCGTTTCGACCATAGGAGGTCCATTTCCTCTATTTTGTGGTACGCCAGACCCCTCCTGATGAAGAGGATCCCGTTTCAATCGTAGCCGGTCGAACACAAGGCCGTTTTCTTCGTTCTGCGGTACGCCAGGCCTCGTTTCCATCGGTTGCTCCGTGCAAGCCGGTTGGCTCCCGATGAACAGCACGCGTTCCGTTGCCTCCCGATGAACATGACGCATTCCGTTGCCTCTCCATGAACACAACGATGACGCAGTTTCTTCGTTCCGACCCATCCACAGCCATGTACACGAGCCCTGGTCGTACGTATGCACGAGTAGGCATTCGAGACCCCACATGTATGTACGTACGTGGCCGTATTTACTTTCTTGCACCTGGGCCGATGTACGTGTGTGTCCATGCTACGTGCGCACCTCTACTACGACACGTGCGCGCCTCTACTACCACACGTGCCCTTCCTTACACGGCCACGGTTCATCTCTGCACCCTGCATACAAACCGATCGACTAGTATGTACGTACACGTTTGTGACCAGAATGACAACCCTACATACGCTTCGACTGGGTGGGTCCCGACTGTTAGGCACTTCCTTGCGTGCGAAGATGTAGCTCGTGGGTCCAAGCAGTTAGGGGGGTGAATCATTTTTTTGCCCGCAATATGGACGCACTTTCTTGCGTGCGAAAATGTAGCTGGTGGGTCCCAGCAGTCAGGGGGAAACATTTTTTTTCGTGAAATACGGTGGCCCGTCCGGTGGGTCCCCGCTATTAGGTGGAGGAATCATTATTTTGCGCATCATAAGGAGGCACTTCCTTGGTGCGGCCATGGACCTAGCTGTCAGCCTCTCCACGTACAATACTCTTTCGATGGAAGTCGTTCCTTGAACACGTTGACCACGTCGCGCCGAGAGCACCAGGGAGGTGGACGATGGCGAGGCCTATAGGAAGGGGACGACGCGGAGCCGGAGAAGACGCGGCAGTGGATGCCCACGCGGAGAGGAGTACTAGGGTTCACTAGTTCGACTGCGGTGTGAGGCTGCCGTCGCCGCAGGGCCTGGCCAGCGGTGGGAGTGTTAGGGGGCGGTGAGGCCTCCGTGGCAGCATAGCCGGCCATGGGAAGTAGGAGCAGGCGGCATGACCGGCTCTGCTTTCGGCGGCTGGAGCAAGAAGACCAGAGCTTGAAGAATCACGATGGTCGTTGGATGGACATCGGACGGTCACTACAGCTAGAATCTTTTATATTGACTAAGTTGACAAAGTCCTTGGTACGCATCAACTTAGTAGGCCCACAGGCCAGCCTCCGAAATGGTGCGCCCTAGATGTCAGGGGGAGGAATCATTTTTTGGGTGGTTGAAGCTAGAATATCCGAGATTGAAGAAGAAGCACGACATCCATTGGATGGACATCCAACGACCACTTCTGCTAGAACCGTGTGTTGACTATAAGTTGACAAAGCCTTGCATACGCGTCAACTAATTTTTTTAGGGGATGTGTCAACTTAGTAGGCCCACAAGTGTGTGGAAGAGAACTTATAGCCCATTTGCGATTTGTAAGAATGTACAGCCCATTTTTGAATTCTAATGAAATTTACTACAGCCCATTTAGAGTTTGTTAAAAGTATAACCCATTTCTAGATAGAACAACGATTAATAAATTCAACCAACCGTTCAAAATAGAATTCAATAAAATTTCCCACATTTTGATGGGATCCGAAATATTTTTATCCCGAAATTTTTAGTCAGATTAAATACAATTTCAATATAAATTTGTATTACGTAAAAATCCAACAAAACATTGCGCGCGCAACAATTAATGAAATTAAAATTTTCAAAATCCAAAAGTAATATTTTATAAACTAATTACGTGTTTGGTGCATGTTTTTATAGTTACTGCCCAAGTTTTATAATTACATCTAATTTATTATTTCTTAAAGCCCATTTTCTTGTTAAGCCTAATGCATCTCTTCTAGGAAAGATTTGCAGCCTAGCGGGGCGGAGAATAACAAGTTGACCCGGATTGTGTGCAACTGTCGGCCTTGTTGCATTGCTGATGTTGAAAAAAAGGCATGTGTAGTATAGTACAACCTTACATGGCTACTCAGCCCACATTCAGCGACGCCGGAAAGGCCCAAACAAGGCTTCTGTACAACTTTTTGAAGTCACTGAGCTCAATTAGTAATTTAAGAAAAACTAGAGTACAGTGGAACCTAATTAAGACCTGTCACGAGCGAAGAAATAATTCAACGAGTCCCACTTGTGCGTGTGTGTGCACGCGCGCGTGTGTGTGTGTGTGTGTGTGTGTGTGTGTGTTTGTGTGTGTGTGAGAGAGAGAGACCGATCGGTCGATGCTCGTAAATAAATCTTTCAGCCATATGCATTGATGATGCTCAATAAAAACTTATATAGTCAACACAATCATATAGAACAACATAGCACACTGAACTTGCATACAAAAATTTTACGCAGGCGGCACAATCAGGGTGGAAGTAGTGGATCGCTACGGGTAGGGCTATGTTGAAACCAACGAACACGTACATAACGGTTCATCGTCTTTATCAATAACGGGGAAATATCTTGAATGATGTGCAAAGAAAACAGAAAAACAACACAATATATAATTTCTGCTAGAACATTAAGTTGACGTACAGCTCTTTCTAAAAAAAGTTTCGGTAAAAAAATAGAACAAGTCACAATCAAATGTACTGGCACATCAGTGCTTCACACCCATAGCTCGGATTTAACTAGATTCAGTTGTTACCTCAAATTAGAGCACATACAGGCAGCCAGCCCTGCCTCTTCTCCCAAAGAAGCAGTGGCCTCCGCCGCGCGATGGAGTAGGCCCTGTGCCATCCATTGTTCCGAGCAACATGGGGAAAGTCTGACGTTGACTCCTGTAATGGACGTCATCGACGGACCCGGGCACCAGCGGCGGTGGCAGGACTTCGATTGATGGATTGACAACTTCTTCGACATGCACGAACACTCGATACAGGTACATCCCTAGTGTGGTCCGTGGCGGCCTTGGTGGTGACGAATAGTACAACCCCGGTTCCTGCACCGGTATCTCAACACCAATCACCTACGGTATGGTGGACGGTTTCTTCATCCATGCCATAACCGTCAGAGCCTAGCTGTCTGGAGGAACAAACATACTTACGAGCTCACCTCCAAGGTCGTTGATAAGCTCATTAATGGACTCGCTATTCCAAGCACGTCGAGGGATGCCGTGGAAGGTAAGCTTTGTTAAATAATCAAGCTCAGAGGGCACCGAGCCCCATCTTGGGTGCCACCAATCAAAGCTCACCAGCGCGCCATCGCAGAAAAAACGCCGGGAAGATTCGAACACATGACTGCAGTTGAAAGTTGTCCGGAACCTGACGAAGAAAACAGTCGGTGGTGGACAGACTTCGACGAGCAAGTCACTTATTTGGATGCCGTGCACAATGCCAAGATCTTTGAAAAGGTCGTCCGGCCAGACGGGAAGCCGGTTGCCGTTGATGGTTACCATAAGCACTTTACCGGCAAACTGGTCGTCAAGCACCGCCATGCCACTGTTCAGCGACAGCACGCAGCGCCTGAAGGCAGGACGAACCTCAGGATCTCCAGCTCGAAGATCCGCTTTGACCAGCGACATGATAGTGCGCTTGAGTACAGGGAGTACAGGAGGGGGATTTGGGGGAACTGGAGTAGGAATCGAGATTCCAGAGGCGGGGGAGGGGCGGGAGATTGGGGATGAAAAGGTAGCATGAATTGCGAACACGCGCCAATATGCTCTCGGCGCGCAAGCGCACGAAAACACCAGTGGCGCCCACATGTCGGCCTAAGAGTCCCTATTCTTTCTTTTTTTGAGAGCCCGACCTTTTTAGGATATTCTGAGAGCCCGGCCTGAGAGTCATAATTGACCTATTTGGCATTGCATTACTACTCGACCCATATTCAACAACACCTCACTGGCCCAAACAAGTGTACATCATCGGAAAGTCACTGAGCTCAAATTATAACTTGAAAAAAGATATAATTTGAACATTGGAGAATGGTGATGCCCTCATTTAGCCCACCAGCAGTTCGATACAATAAACAGTTCAAAACAATGATATATACATCATTCAAACACTGACTAGTGAATACTACTGACATAAACAGCAAGACATGATAGTTCATAAGAAGTCTTGCTACACCACCAAAACGCACTCATTTGCAGCGCTCAGACTCTCGTGATCCAAATGAGAATGACATTCTAAATAGAGGCAACTATTACATAGTAAGAGTGACATAGACGAGGATGACCAAATGACAAGGCATATGCATAACAAAAGAGAGAACTAATCATCCAGAACAAGCAGCAAAGACAACAAGTCATTCGAAGAGGGATGATCCAACACCATCATAATTTGTAGCCTCGGTTCAGCCACCAGTTATCCGGAGACACCAGTACTCCACCCTTTCGATGCAACAGCCCAATTACCTATCAGCCTGAAGTCTTGAACCACATCACTGCCTACCGGACTCGACACATCCAAGGATCAAAGTTAATCCAGATGCCTTTGTCATTCTCGCCTTAGTTTGGCTGCAGGCTGTATCATTGACAATCAGGGGAGTTTGCTCCCGAACTCCTAGGGTTCACATGTAGACACATTTTTCCATAGCAAACCGAACCTATCTGGCATCAAGGTCCATGCTAATGGTGATCTCCTGGTTAATCGGATAATTGAGTCTGAGAAACAGAGAGTGTGAACCAAGGCTGTTTACCCGCCTCCAACTCAAAAATCTTAAAGGCCCCAACAAGCTGGTATCCAGCTCATAGATGTAACAGCCACTATCTGGCAACTCACGTATTTCACGGTGCTTGCATACAGTGGGGTTTTTGCAATATAACTTTTCTGGCTCATTTGTCCGAATGATCATCAGTCTTTTGTCGTCGTCTGATCGAGTGAGGAACCAGTTGTGCTTCCCTGTTTTTGGCAAAGGTGGTGTGATTACAAAGGGCAGTAACTGTAGGGACACTGCATCATATCAAAAAAGGATAGGCATTGTTAATGTAAGATCAGCATTGTTCAGAGTATGAGTAGGATAATGCAAGAAACAACATTGATATGTCCATGTTGATGTCTACTACACAACCTTCTTCTTGTAGACATTGTTGGGCCTCCAAGTGCAGAGGTTTGTAGGACAGTAGCAAATTTCCCTCAAGTGGATGACCTAAGGTTTATCAATCCATAGGAGGCGTAGGATGAAGATGGCCTCTCTCAAGAAACCCTGCAACCAAATAACAAAGATTCTCTTGTGTCCCCAACACACCCAATACAATGGTAAGTTCCATATGTGCACTAGTTCGGGAAGAGATGGTGATACAAGTGGTATATGGATGGTAGATAAAGGTTTTTGTAATCTGAAAATATAAAAACAACAAGGTAACTAATGATAAAAGTGAGCACAAACGGTATTGCAATGCGTTAAAACAAGGCCTAGGGTTCATACTTTCACTAGTGCAAGTTCTCTCAACAATAATAACATAATTGGATCACATAACTATCCCTCAACATGCAACAAAGAGTCACTCCAAAGTCACTAATAGCGGAGAACAAACGAAGAGATTATGTAGGGTACGAAACCACCTCAAAGTTATGCTTTCCAATCAATCCGTTGGGCTATTCCTATAAGTGTCACAAACAGCCCTAGAGTTCGTAGTAAAATAACACCTTAAGACACAAATCAACCAAAACCCTAATGTCACCTAGATACTCCAGTGTCACCTCAAGTATCCGTGGGTATGATTATACGATATGCATCACACAATCTCAGATTCATCTATTCAAACCAACACAAAGTACTTCAAAGAGTGCCCCAAAGTTTCTACCGGAGAGTCAAGACAAAAACATGTGCCAACCCCTATGCATAGGTTCATGGGAGGAACCCGCAAGTTGATCACCAAAACATACATCAAGTGGATCAATAGAATACCCCATTGTCACCACGGGTATCCCACGCAAGACATACATGTAACACCCCAGATGTAACTTTCCCAATTTGTACTCCAACTCTTGCCGTTTCCGGCCTTAAGTTATTTTATTTTCTCGGGTTCGGGTCTTTGTCTCCGTGTGTTTTTATCATTGTCATGCATCTCTTATCATGTCATCATGTGCATTGCATTTGCATACGTGTTCATCTCATGCATTCGAGCATTTTTCCCGTTGTCCGTTTTCCATTCCGGCGCTTCGTTCTCCTCCGGTGGTCATTTCTACCTTTCTTTCGTGTGTGGGGATTAAACATTTCCGGATGGGACCGAGACTTGCCAAGCGGCCTTGGTTTACTACCGGTAGACCGCCTGTCAAGTTTCGTATCATTTGGACTTCGTTTGATACTCCAACGGTTAACCGAGGGACCGAAAAGGCCTCGTGTGTGTTGCAGCCCAACACCCCTCCAAGTTGGCCCAAAACCCACCTAAGCCTTCTCCATCATCTAGATCGTTCGATCACGACCGCGTGGCCGAAAACCGCACCTCATTTGGACTCTCCTAGCTCCCTCTATGCCTATTTAAAGTCACCCCCAAAAATCTCCTTCCCCTTCCTCCCGTAACCCTAAAAAAATAGATCCCCTCGCCGCCGGACGTGTCCGAATCAGGCCGGACACGTCCGCCCGCCGCCGCCGACCAACCAGCCACCGCCACGTGGCCCGGGCGAGCCCCACATCGTCGTCGCCGCCCGAGGCCCGCCCGAGCCCGCGGGAGGCCCTCTTGGGCCCATCGACCGCGCCGCCCCGCGCCTCCTTCTCCTCCGACGCCGTCCACCGCACCCGCGCCCCTCGCTGGCCGGATCTCGCCCCGGCCGCCGCGCAGCCCGCCAGCGCCAGCGCCGCCGCGCGCCCCTCGCCGCCATAGCCGGCTGGAGCCGCCACCCTCGCCGGATCGGGACGAGAGGAGACCGGATCCGCCCCTTCCCGGCCTCCCCCTCGACTTCCCTCGCCGGAGCCACCGCCACCTCGCCGGATTTCTTCCTCGGTTCGCGCGCCATCATGAAACCCTAGATCTGGAGGTCGAAATTCTTCTAAGTCCCCGATTTTTTCCAGTTTCAAGTGCCTATGTTCATCGTGCCGTATCTCCGCATCGTAACTCCGTTTTTGGCATATAGCATATCAAAATGTTCATCTTAGAGAGTAAATCATTTCATTCCATTGCACCATTTTCATTTGAGTTCATCTTGATGCCCGAAATGGTGTTAGAAGAGGGCTACTTGAGATATTTGTCAGACCTGCTACTCCATTTAGATATTTGTCATTTTTGCCATGATTATTGTGTGCATGACATGCCCATGAGTTCTACATATGTTTTGTTAAGGGTTTTGCCATCTTTCCAGAGGTGCAACTCATGTATTTTTGTGATGTGTGTGGTGACTAGCACAAGCTTGTAAAGTGAGCCACTTGGTAATGCTGATTTCAGGGACTTAGTAATTCCACTAAGTCCTTGAGCTGTTTTTCTCGTGATGCCATATGTTCATGTTGTTTCCTAGCGATCCGTGCCTCTTTTGAGGATGATCAGTAAGGATGTTTTGTTAATCTTGTAGTGCTCTATCCATCCATGTCTTTTTTTGCAATTATGGAGCACCGTAGCTTGAGTCAATCGAGCTCTACGTTTGCTACTTTGTGAATCTGAGCAGATTGTCTACTTGTTAGCGATTTTGCCGAGGATGTTGTAGTTGATCCGTGCATGCTATGCTATTGTTCTTGCCATGTCTAGCTTTTATTTTATGTATTCTTGATGGATGTATTCTTATATTATCATGACTTGCTCTGTAGTGAGTGCATCGAGCTCGTAAACATGCCTACTTGATATCTGTTTTCAGCATGCTCCAATTTTCACTAAGTCTGTGATCTGATTATGTTTTTGCCATGTTCACATGCTTGCAATTGTATTTTCTGATCCCTTTTGGCTCAAGGTCACTAAGGTACTTTTGTTAAGCTCTTTGAGTAGCTCCATGCCATGCTTTACTTTGCCATGTTCAGGTCCTGTAACATGTAGATTTGTTGCTCCGAAGAGTGCTACCTGATCTGAAATTCCAGACAAGTGTTAATTTCACTAAGTCTGAAACCTGTTTGCCATATGCATTTTTGCGATGCTTGTTTGAATCTGTTAATGGATGAATTGGCCGTAGCTTAGTGCTAGACTTTTGTTAAGAATCATGAATACATACCTGACATGTATTTTGTTGTCATGTTTGAGCGCTGTAGCATGTTCATCTCGTTGCATTTAGATGGCTACTTGCTGTAAATCGCGGACCGGTGTCTTATTTGAATCGCTTGCCATTTCCAAACCGTAACTCCGATTCCGGTGTTCTTTATATCGTTTTCAAGCGATTTTATCTCATCTTTCCAGTGGCACACTTGGATTCCCAAGTTGAGGCCAGGTTCATGAATCCCTTGTCAAATCTTGCATATGCATCCCGCATCGCATCCCGCATAGCATACCATCTTTGCATCATATTGTTTGATCCTTGCACGTGGTTGATTGTGTCCTTGTTGCTTGTTTGTCTTGTTTGGGTAGAGCCAGGAGACGAGTTCGCTAACGAGGAGCCCGTTGAGTTTGCTTTCGAGGATCCAGTCAACTCTGGCAACTTTGCAGGCAAGATGATCATACCCTCAAAATCACTACTATCTTTGCTATGCTAGATTGCTCGCTCTTTTGCTATGCCAATGCTACGATGCCTACCACTTGCTTTCAAGCCTCCCAAATTGCCATGTCAAACCTCTAACCCACCATGTCCTAGCAAACTGTTGATTGGCTATGTTACCGCTTTGCTCAGCCCACTTTTAGCGTTGCTAGTTGCAGGTGAAGATTGGAGGCCGTTCCTTGTTGGAACATTTATTTACTTGTTGGGATATCATTATATTATCTTGTTATCTTAATGCATCTATACACTTGGTAAAGGGTGGAAGGCTCGGCCTCTCGCCTAGTGTTTTGTTCCACTCTTACCACCCTAGTTTCCGTCATATCAGTGTTATGTTCCCGGATTTTGCGTTCCTTACGTGGTTGGGTTATAATGGGAACCCCTTGATAGTTCGCCTTGATTAAAGCTTTTCCAGCAATGCCCAACCTTGGTTTTACCATTTTCCACCTAGCCTTTTTTTCCCTTGGGTTTCCGGAGCCCGAGGGTCATCTTATTTAAACCCCCTCCTAGGGCCAGTGCTCCTCTGAGTGTTGGTCCGAACCAAGCAGCCTGCGGGCCACCTCGGGGAAACTCGAGGGTTGGTTTTACTTGTAGCTTGACCTATCTGAGTGTGCCCTGAGAACGAGATATGTGCAGCTCCTATCGGGATTTGTCGGCACATTCGGGCGGTGTTGCTGGTCTTGTTTTAACCTGTCGAAGTGTCTTGAAGAACCGAGATACCGAGTCTGATCGGAACGTCTTGGGAGGAGGTCTATTCCTTCGTTGACCGTGAGAGCTTGTCATGGGCTAAGTTGGGACTCCCCTGCAGGGATTTGAACTTCCGAAAGCCGTGCCCGCGGTTATGGGCAGATGGGAATTTGTTAATGTCCGGTTGTAGATAACTTGAACCTTAACTTAATTAAAATGAATCAACCGAGTGTGTTACCGTGATGGCCTTTTCTCGGCGGAGTCCGGGAAGTGGACACGGTGTTGGAGTAATGTTTGCGCATGTTGTCCTCTAGTTTCTCGCTCGCGCTTTGCCTCCTCTTCTCGCTCTCTTTTGCGAATAAGTTAGCCACCATATTTTTGCTAGTCGCTTGCTGCAGCTCCACATATTTACCTTGCCTTACCTTTAAGCTTAAATAGTCTTGATCGCGAGGGTGCGAGATTGCTGAGTCCCTGTGGCTCACAGATTACTATTACACCAGATGTAGGGCCTGATGATTCCGCTCCAGGAGACGCGCTCGAGCTCAAGTGGGAGTTCGATGAAGACTCTCAACGTTACTATGTTTCCTTTCCTGATGATCAGTAGTGGTGCCCAGTTGGGGGTGATCGGGACCGTGTCGTTGCATGTTGGGTTATCTTTTATTTTGGCGCCGTAGTTGGGCCATGAGTGTTTGGATGATGTAATGTTATTTATGTACTTGATTGACGTGGCGAGTGTAAGCCAACTATGTTATCTCCCCTTTTATTATCTATATTACATGGGATGTTGTGAAGATTGCCTAACTTGCGACATATGCCTTCAATGCGATTATGCCTCTAAGTCGTGTCTCGACACGTGGGAGATATAGTCGCATCGAGGGTGTTACAAGTTGGTAATCAGAGCCTTCCCCAACCTTAGGAGCCCCATTGCTTGATCGTTTTTAGCGGCCGAGTTGTGTCTAGAAAAATGTTTTGAGTCATTTAGGAATTATATATCAGAGAGTTTAGGAATTCTTTTTACTTCCCAGTCTCCTCATCGCTCTGGTAAGGCATCCTGACGTAGAGTTTTGACTTTTCTCTTCTCAAATTTCACTAAAAAAAAATTTAGGATCACGCGGGTATCTTGGAATCGTTCCGATGGTTTTATGATGAGAACATTGTCTTGGTGCCTCCTATCAGGGGTTTTGTGGAAGTGTCCCGGGGAGTTGAGCTCTGAGGTGTTGTCGTCATAATTTTATCGTTGCAGTTCTGGAATACCTGAGTTTAATACGCCGACATCGAAAATCTCTTTTATGCAGTTCGTTGGTGAGATAACCTCGACGCCACCCAGAACTGGGGCGGGAGTTCGGGAGTATTGCCATAACTTGTATAACGGATGCTTTTCAAAGGTTGAGGTAGATGGTTTCCGAAGTTTTCTCGGTTATGTGTTGAAGGATGGATACAGCTGGATGTAGGATTTGCTAGATTTGGGTGAGATATTATGCTTCCCATGTATCCCCAACACCTGATTGCATAACCGGAAAGGTTCGGGAGTTTCATAGGTGGGAATTCTTGTAGCTCTAGTTCTTCTTCCACGGATATTGGTTTGAGATTGGGATTTCTTACCGATTATTCGTTCTTGATCCGTACCTTGTTGATTTATTTCTCTACCTTAATTCTACGTGGCTTCTCAATTTATGGATATGTGACCATTTCAAGAGGAATGCATTCGTTCTTTTTGTTCGGATGTGAAGACTATATGTTGCAATTTTCATTCCGTTGGATTCAGCTTCAATATTTGTCTATCAATGTGCTAATGGATGTCAACCTCTTCAGGATGGCTCCTCCAACGCGCACGACTCCGAATCCTGATCTGTCACCACCTCCACCTCCTCCGGAGGCATGGCAAGCTATGATGGCCGCAACCAATGCAAACACACAGTTGATCATGCAAATTCTTCAAGAGCGCAATCAAGGCAACCAAGGGAACCAAGGCAACAATCAAAATCACTTTGCTACACTCAACCAGTTCCTTGCTAACGGGCCAAAGACTTTCAGCAATTGTGTTGAGGCAACCGATGCTGACGATTGGCTTGTGGATCTGTGCAAGCATTTCGAGTGCAGTAACGTCAGGCCTGAGGACTTTGTCAAGTTCGCTTCCTTCCAACTCAAAGATCAAGCTGCAGAATGGTTCCAGCAGTACAAGGATTCCAGAGGTGGACGTGTTATCACTTGGGATGAATTCCGTCAAGATTTCCGAGCTCATCATATTCCTCAGAGCGTGGTTGAAAGCAAGCGTGAGGAATTCCACAACCTGAAGCAAGGCTCTTTGTCTGTCTATGACTACAACAAGTTGTTCCAGAAGCTCGCCCGCTTTGCCAAGCAGGACGTACCTGATGAGAAGAGCATGATATACCAGTTTAGGGGTGGTCTCAGAGAAGAAATTCAGCTAGCTCTTGTTCTCTTTGAGCCCTTGAGATACGATGAGTTCTACAACATGGCACTGAAGCAAGAGGCTGCTCAATTGAGGTGTGATGCTTCCAAGAAGCGAGTCAGAGATGTTACTCCTTCTTCCTCTACTCAAGTGGCCAAGCAGCAGAAGTATTGGCTTCCTCCTCCTCCGTTTCGTCAGCCGTATCAACAGAAGAGCAAAGGTGGCAGTGGTTCTTCCCACCCACCCAACCCTAGCTTTCAGAACAAGACTTCGTCTCAAGCTCCAAGATCGAGTGCTCCGTATCACCGTCCGCTTTCAGAGGTCACGTGCAACAAGTGCCAACAGAAGGGTCACTATGCCAACAAGTGTCTCAATCAGAGGCGTCTTCCTCCTCCTCCTCCTCCTGTCAGATCGGCAAGTACAGATGTGGTCAAGCATAACCCCAAGCATGCCAAGGTCAATATGGTGAATGCAGCTCAGGCAGAGGACTCGTCAGATGTCATCATGGGTAACCTTCCTGTTAACGATGTTCCAGCTAAAGTTCTTTTTGACACTGGCGCATCGCATTGTTTCATGTCAAAGACATTTTTTTACCAAGCATGAGTTCGTTTCTTCTCATTTGGGTAAACAAATGGATATCGTTTCTCCTGGAAAACGTTTGAGTGCAAGTCTGGAGGTGCCATATGTTACTATCACCTTGGGCGACTACAAGTTTCTTTCTTCCCCAATGGTTCTTGGCAACTCGGATATTGATCTTATTCTTGGGATGGATTGGCTTTCTAAGCACAAGGCTCAGCTTGATTGTGCAGCCAGGCAGATTCAATTGACTCATTCGTCTGAGGGTGTAATTGTCTTTGCCGCTCGTGATGACACCATCCGTCTGTTTTCTCTCAATGAGAAGGGTGAACTCGATGCCATCTCGCAAATTCCAGTCGTTTGCGAATATCAAGATGTCTTTCCAGAAGAGCTTCCAGGAATGCCTCCGCACCGGCCAGTTGAATTTGTTATTGATCTTGAGCCCGGCACGGAACCTGTGTGCAAGCGTCCTTACAAGCTCGGACCTGATGAGTTAAAGGAGCTGAAGAAGCAACTCGATATTCAAGAGAAAATGGGTCTCATCCGGCCTAGTTCTTCTCCGTGGGGTTGTGGTGTTCTTTTTGTGAAGAAGAAGGATGGAACGGACCGACTTTGTGTTGATTACCGTCCATTGAACAAGAAGACCATCAAGAACAAATACCCACTTCCCAACATCAATGAGTTGTTCGAACAACTCAAAGGTGCCCAAGTATTCTCCAAGCTTGATCTCCGTATGGGTTATCATCAGATTCGAATCCGTGAGCAAGATATTCCCAAGATGGCGCCTTTCAGGACAAGCTATGGTTCATATGAATACACTGTCATGTCTTTTGGCCTCATCAACGCTCCTCCGACTTTCTCTCACATGATGAACTTCATCTTTAACGCCTACACCAATGACTTCGTTTTGGTCTATCTCGACGACATTCTGGTTTTCTCGAAGAACAAGGAAGATCATGCCAAGCACTTGTGTTTGGTACTCGATAAGCTCCGGGAACATCAGTTCTATGCCAAGTTCTCCAAGTGTGAATTTTGGCTCGATGAGGTTCTTTATCTTGGTCATATCATCTCTGCCAAGGGCATTGCGGTGAATCCTGAGAAGGTGTCTGCAATTGTGAATTGGGAACCACCTCAGAACGTGAAGCAACTCCGTAGCTTCCTCGGTCTCGCAAGCTACTGTCGAAGATACGTTGAAAACTTTTCTAAGATCGCGAAGCCTCTCTCTAATCTTCTCCAGAAGCACGTCAAGTACGTTTGGTCTCCGGAGTGTGACATTGCTTTCAACACTTTGAAAGTGAAATTGATCACTGCTCCAGTTCTGACTCCGCCTGATGAATCCAAGCCGTACGAGGTCTTTTGTGATGCCTCTCTCCAAGGTCTTGGCGCAGTACTGATGCAAGAGAAGAAAGTTGTTGCTTATACCTCTCGCCAGTTGAAGCCTAATGAGAAGAACTACCCCACTCATGATATCGAGTTGGCGGTAGTTGTGCATGCTCTTTTGACTTGGAGACATCTCTTATTGGGAAGAAAAGTGGACATTTTCACTGATCACAAGAGTCTCAAGTACATCTTCACTCAGCCTAATCTCAACCTCAGGCAAACTCGATGGGTCGAAATGATTCAAGAGTATAATCTGAGTATCGAGTATACTCCAGGCAAGGCCAATGTGATTGCTGACGCATTGAGCAGGAAAGCTTATTGCAACAGCCTGATTCTTAAGCCTTACCAATCCGAGCTTTGTGAAGCTTTCCGCAAACGTAATTTGCAAATTGTTCCTCAAGGTTTCCTCGCCAACCTTCAAGTCTCTCCTACCTTGGAAGACCAGATTCGCCAAGCCCAGCTTCTTGATGCTATGGTGAAAAAGGTGAAGATTGGGATTGCCAAGAGTCAACCCAAGTACAAGTGCTACCGCCTTGACGACAAGGATACTCTCTTCTTCGAGGATCATATTGTTGTACCCAAAGGTGAACTTCGTAAAGTGATCATGAACGAGGCTCACAATTCTCTCCTCTCCATCCACCCTGGGAGCATGAAGATGTATCAGGACCTCAAACAGGCTTATTGGTGGACTCGAATGAAGCGCGAGATTGCTCAATTCGTGAATGAATGTGATGTCTGCAGAAGAGTGAAGGCAGAACACCAAAGGCCAGCGGGTCTCCTCCAACCTCTTGCCATTCTAGAATGGAAGTTTGACCACATTGAAATGGACTTTGTGACTGGGTTTCCAAAGTCCAAGCATGGCAATGATGCTATATTCGTTGTCATCGACAAACTCACCAAAGTGGCTCACTTTCTGCCTATCAAAGAGTCAATCACTGCAGCTCAATTGGCGGAACTCTATACCTCTCGGATTGTCTCTCTGCACGGTATTCCACAAGTGATCTCTTCAGACCATGGCAGCATCTTTACCTTGAAGTTTTGGGATTCTTTTCAGAAGGCCATGGGCACCAACATCCGCTTCAGCACAGCTTTCCATCCTCAAACTAGCGGTGAAGTCGAGCGTGTCAACCAGATTCTTGAAGATATGCTCAGGGCTTGTGTGATCTCCTTCGGCATGAAGAGGGAGGATTGTCTTCCTTATGCTGAATTCTCCTACAACAACAGTTTTCAAGCAAGTTCGGGCAAGGCCCCATTTGAAATTCTGTATGGCAGGAAGTGCCGTACCCCTCTCAACTGGTCTGAAACCGGTGAACGTCAGCTTTTGGGTAATGACTTAATCACAGAGGCAGAGGAAATGTGCAAAGTCATTCATGATAACCTCAAAGCAGCCCAATCCCGTCAGAAGAGCTACTATGATAGTAAGCACCGTGATTTGGCTTTCGAGATCGGAGATCATGTTTACCTCCGCATCTCTCCTATAAAAGGTACTCGTCGCTTCGGTATCAAAGGGAAGCTTGCCCCCAGATACGTGGGACCTTTCAAGATTGTCAGCAAGAGAGGCGACCTCACCTATCAACTCGAGCTTCCTTCAAACTTTGCAAATGTTCATGATGTGTTCCATGTCTCTCAGCTTCGAAAGTGCTTCAAGACTCTTGACCGCACCGTCAACTTCGAAGACATTGTGCTCCAAGAAGATCTCTCCTATCGTGAGCACCCAGTTGCTATTCTTGAAGAGACTGAACGCAAGACTCACAACAAGTCAATCAAATTTCTCACAGTCAAGTGGTCACACCATTCCGACCGTGAAGCTACCTGGGAACGCGAGGATCACCTCCGTTCTGAGTACCCGACGTTCTTCCAGTCCTAGATCTCGGGACGAGATCCTTTCGTAGTGGTGGAGTGTTGTAACACACCGGATGTAACTTTCCCAATTTGTACTCCAACTCTTGCCGTTTCCGGCCTTAAGTTATTTTATTTTCTCGGGTTCGGGTCTTTGTCTCCGTGTGTTTTTATCGTTGTCATGCATCTCTTATCATGTCATCATGTGCATTGCATTTGCATACGTGTTCATCTCATGCATTCGAGCATTTTTCCCGTTGTCCGTTTTGCATTCCGGCGCTTTGTTCTCCTCCGGTGGTCATTTCTACCTTTCTTTCGTGTGTGGGGATTAAACATTTCCGGATGGGACCGAGACTTGCCAAGCGGCCTTGGTTTACTACCGGTAGACCGCCTGTCAAGTTTTGTATCATTTGGACTTCGTTTGATACTCCAACGGTTAACCGAGGGACCGAAAAGGCCTCGTGTGTGTTGCAGCCCAACACCCCTCCAAGTTGGCCCAAAACCCACCTAAGCCTTCTCCATCATCTAGATCGTTCGATCACGATCGCGTGGCCGAAAACCGCACCTCATTTGGACTCTCCTAGCTCCCTCCATGCCTATTTAAAGTCACCCCCAAAAATCTCCTTCCCCTTCCTCCCGTAACCCTAAAAAATAGATCCCCTCGCCGCCGGACGTGTCCGAATCGGGCCGGACACGTCCGCCCGCCGCCGCCGACCAACCAGCCGCCGCCACGTGGCCCGGGCGAGCCCCACATCGTCGCCGCCGCCCGAGGCTCGGCCGAGCCCGAGGGAGGCCCTCCCGGGCCCATCGACCGCGCCGCCCCGCGCCTCCTTCTCCTCCGACGCCGTCCGTCGCACCCGCGCCCCTCGTCGGCCGGATCTCGCCCCGGCCACCGTGCGCCCCTCGCCGCCGTAGCCGGCCGGAGCCGCCGCCCTCGCCGGATCGGGACGAGAGGAGGCCGGATCCGCCCCTTCCCGGCCTCCCCCTCGACTTCCCTCGCTGGAGCCGCCGCCACCTCGCCGGATTTCTGCCTCGGTTCGCGCGCCGTCGTGAAACCCTAGATCCGGAGGTCGAAATTCTTCTAAGTCCCCGATTTTTTTCCAGTTTCAAGTGCCTATGCTCACCGTGCCGTATCTCCGCATCGTAACTCCGTTTTTGGCATATAGCATATCAAAATGTTCATCTTAGAGAGTAAATCATTTCATTCCATTGCACCATTTTCATTTGAGTTCATCTTGATGCCCGAAATGGTGTTAGAAGAGGGCTACTTGAGATATTTGTCAGATCTGCTACTCCATTTAGATATTTGTCATTTTTGCCATGATTATTGTGTGCATGATATGCCCATGAGTTCTACATATGTTTTGTTAAGGGTTTTGCCATCTTTCCAGAGGTGCAACTCATGTATTTTTGTGATGTGTGTGGTGACTAGCACAAGCTTGTAAAGTGAGCCACTTGGTAATGCTGATTTCAGGGACTTAGTAATTCCACTAAGTCCTTGAGCTGTTTATCTCATGATGCCATATGTTCATGTTGTTTCCTAGCGATCCGTGCCTCTTTTGAGGATGATCACTAAGTCTGTGATCTGATTATGTTTTTGTCATGTTCACCTGCTTGCAATTGTATTTTCTGATCCCTTTTGGCTCAAGGTCACTAAGGGACTTTTGTTAAGCTCTTTGAGTAGCTCCATGCCATGCTTTACTTTGCCATGTTCAGGTCCTGTAACATGTAGATTTGTTGCTCCGAAGAGTGCTACCTGATCTGAAATTCCAGACAAGTGTTAATTTCACTAAGTCTGAAACCTGTTTGCCATATGCATTTTTGCCATGCTTGTTTGAATCTGTTAGTGGATGAATTGGCCGTAGCTCAGTGCTAGACTTTTGTTAAGAATCATGAATAAATCTCTGCCATGTATTTTGTTGTCATGTTTGAGCGCTGTAGCATGTTCATCTCGTTGCATTTAGATGGCTACTTGCTGTAAATCGCGGCCCGGTGTCATATTTGAATCGCTTGCCATTTCCAAACCGTAACTCCGATTCTGGTGTTCTTTCATTTTCAAGCGATTTCATCTCATCTTTCTAGTGTCACACTTGGATTCCCAAGTTGAGGCCAGGTTCATGCATCCCTTGTCAAATCTTGCATATGCATCCCGCATCGCATCCCGCATAGCATACCATCTGTGCATCATATTGTTTGATCCTTGCACGTGGTTGATTGTTACCCTGTTGCTTGTTTGTCTTGTTTGGGTAGAGCCAGGAGACGAGTTCGCTAACGAGGAGCCCGTTGAGTTTTCTTTCGAGGATCCAGTCAACTCTGACAACTTTGCAGGCAAGATGATCATACCCTCGAAATCACTACTATCTTTGCTATGCTAGATTGCTCGCTCTTTTGCTGTGCCAATGCTACGATGCCTACCACTTGCTTTCAAGCCTCCCAAATTTGCCAGGTCAAACCTCTAACCCACCATGTTCTAGCAAACCATTGATTGGCTATGTTACCGCTTTGCTTAGCCCTCTTTTAGCGTTGCTAGTTGCAGGTGAAGATTGGAGGCCGTTCCTTGTTGGAATATTTATTTACTTGTTGGGATATCATTATATTATATTGTTATCTTAATGCATCTATACACTTGGTAAAGGGTGGAAGGCTCGGCCTCTCACCTAGTGTTTTGTTCCACTCTTGCCACCCTAGTTTCCGTCATATCGGTGTTATGTTCCCGGATTTTGCGTTCCTTACGCGGTTGGGTTATAATGGGAACCCCTTGATAGTTCGCCTTGATTAAAGCTTTTCCAGCAATGACCAACCTTGGTTTTACCATTTGCCACCTAGCCTTTTTTCCCTTGGGTTTCCGGAGCCCGAGGGTCATCTTATTTAAACCACCCCAGGCCAGTGCTGCTCTGAGTGTTGGTCCGAACCAGGCAGCCTGCGGTGCCACCTCGGGGAAACTCGAGGGTTGGTTTTACTCGTAGCTTGACCTATCTGAGTGTTCCCTGAGAACGAGATATGTGCAGCTCCTATCGGGATTTGTCGGCACATTGGGGCGGTGTTGCTGGTCTTGTTTTAACCTGTCGAAGTGTCTTGAAGAACCGAGATACCGAGTCTGATCGGAACGTCTTGGGAGGAGGTCTATTCCTTCGTTGACCGTGAGAGCTTGTCATGGGCTAAGTTGGGACTCCCCTGCAGGGATTTGAACTTCCGAAAGCCGTGCCCGCGGTTATGGGCAGATGGGAATTTGTTAATGTCCGGTTGTAGATAACTTGAACCTTAACTTAATTAAAATGAATCAACCGAGTGTGTTACCGTGATGGCCTTTTCTCGGCGGAGTCCGGGAAGTGGACACGGTGTTGGAGTAATGTTTGCGCAGGTTGTCCTCTAGTTTCTCGCTCGCACTTTGCCTCCTCTTCTCGCTCTCTTTTGCGAATAAGTTAGCCACCATATTTTTGCTAGTCGCTTGCTGCAGCTCCACATATTTACCTTGCCTTACCTTTAAGCTTAAATAGTCTTGATCGCGAGGGTGCGAGATTGCTGAGTCCCTGTGGCTCATAGATTACTATTACACCAGATGCAGAGCCTGATGATTCCGCTCCAGGAGACGCGCTCGAGCTCAAGTGGGAGTTCGACGAAGACTCTCAATGTTACTATGTTTCCTTTCCTGATGATCAGTAGTGGTGCCCAGTTGGGGGTGATCGGGACCGTGTCACATGTTGGGTTATCTTTTATTTTGGCGCCGTAGTCGGGCCATGAGTGTTTGGATGATGTAATGTTATTTATGTACTTGATTGATGTGGCGAGTGTAAGCCAATTATGTTATCTCCCCTTTTATTATCTATATTACATGGGATGTTGTGAAGATTGCCTAACTTGCGACATATGCCTTCAGTGCGATTATGCCTCTAAGTCGTGCCTCAACACGTGGGAGATATAGTCGCATCGAGGGTGTTACAATACATCAAGTGTTCTCAAATCCTTAAAGACTCAATCCGATAAGATAACTTCAAAGGGAAAATTCAATCCATTACAAGGGAGTAGACGGGGAGAAACATCATAAGATCCAACTATAATAGAAAAGCTCGCGATACATCAAGATCGTATCACCTCAAGAACACGAGAGAGAGAGATCAAACACATAGCTACTGGTACATAACCTCAGCCCCGAGGGTGGACTACTCCCTCGTCGTCTTGGAGAGCGCCGGGATGATGAAGATGACCACCGGAGAGGGATTGCCCCTCCGGTAGGGTGCCGAAACGGGTCTAGATTGGTTTTCGGTGGCTACGGAGGCTTCTGGCGGCAGAAATCCCGATCTATTGTGCTCCTCGAAGTTTTTAGGGTATATGGGTATATATGGGCGGAAGAAGTACGTCGGTGGACCTCCGGGCTGTCCATGAGGCAGGGGGCGCGCCCAGGGGGGTGGGCGCGCCCCCACCCTCGTGGGCAGCCCAGGACTCTCCTGGTCCAACTCCGATACTCCGTGGGCTTCTTCTGGTCCAAAAATAAGTTCCGTGAAGTTTCAGGTCAATTGGACTCCGTTTGATTTTCCTTTTCTGCGATACTCTAAAACAAGGAAAAAACAGAAACTGGCACTGGGCTCTGGGTTAATAGGTTAGTCCCCAAAATAATATAGAAGTGTATAATAAAGCCCATAATCATCCAAAACAGATAATATAATAGCATGGAACAATAAAAAATGATAGATACTTTGGAGACGTATCAGCATCCCCAAGCTTAATTCCTGCTCGTCCTCGAGTAGGTAAATGATAAAAACAGAATTTTTGATGTGGAATGCTACCTATTCTCTAAGTAATTCTTCTTTATTGTGGCAAGAATATTCAGATCCATAAGATTCAATACAAAAGTTTAATGTTAACATAGAAATAATGATACTTCAAGCATACTAACTAAGCAATTATGTCTCTTCAAAATAACATGGCTAAAGAAAGCTATCCCTACAAAATCATATAGTCTGGCTATGCTCCATCTTCACCACACAAAGTATTTAAATCATGCACAACCCCGATGACAAGCCAAGCAATTGTTTCATACTTTTGATGTTCTCAAACTTTTTCAATCTTCATGCAATACATGAGCGTGAGCCATGGACATAACACTATAGGTGGAATAGAATGGTGGTTGTGGAGAAGACAAAAAGGAGAAGATAGTCTCACATCAACTAGGCGTATCAACGGGCCATGGAGATGCCCATTAATAGATATAAATGTGAGTGAGTAGGGATTGCCATGCAACAGATGCACTAGAGCTATAAAATGTATGAAAGCTCAAAAAAATAAACTAAGTCGGTGTGCATCCAACTTGCTTGCTCACGAAGACCTAGGGCACTTGAGGAGGCCCATTGTTGGAATATACAAGCCAAGTTCTATAATGAAAATTTCCCACTAGTATATGAAAGTGACAACATAGGAGACTCTCTATCATGAAGATCATGGTGCTACTTTGAAGCACAAGTGTGGAAAAAAGGACAGTAGCATTGTCCCTTTTATTTTTATTTTTCTATTTGGCCTTCCCTTTTTTTGCCTTTTTTGGCCTTTTTTGGGACAATGCTCTATTAATGATGATCATCACACTTCTATTTATTTACAACTCAATGATTACAACTTGATACTAGAACAAAGTATGACTCTATATGAATGCCTCCGGCGGTGTACCGGGATGTGCAATGACTCATGAGTGACAAGTATTAAAGAATTATGAATGCTGGCTTTGCCACAAATACGATGTTAACTACATGATCATGCAAAGCAATATGAAAATGATGGAGCGTGTCATAATAAACGAAACGGTGGAAAGTTGCATGGCAATATATCTCGGAATGACTATGGAAATGCCATAATAGGTAGGTATGTTGGCTGTTTTGAGGAAGGTATATGGTGGGTATATGATACCGGCGAAAGGTGCGCGGTATTAGAGAGGCTAGCAATGGTGGAAGGGTGAGAGTGCGTATAATCCATGGACTCAACATTAGTCATAAAGAACTCACATACTTATTGCAAAATTTTATTAGTTATCAAAGCAAAGTACTACGCGCATGCTCCTTGGGGGATAGATTGGTAGGAAAAGACCATCGCTCGTCCCCGACCGCCACTCATAAGGAGGACAATCAATAAATACATCATGCTCCAACTTCTTAACATAACGGTTCACCATACATGCATGCTATGGGAATCACAAACTTTAACACAAGCATTTCTCAAATTCACAACTACTCAACTAGCACGACTCTAATATCACCATCTCCATATCTCAAAACAATTATCAAGTATCAAACTTCTCATAGTATTCAATGCACTTCATATGAAAGTTTTTATTATATCCCTCTTGGATGCCCATCATATTAGGACTAAATTCATAACCAAAGCAAATTACCGTGATTTTTAGGACTCTCAAAATGATATAAGTGAAGCATGAGAGTTCATATATTTCTTCAAAATAAAACCACCGCCGTGCTCTAAAAAGATATAAGTGAAGCACTAGAGCAACAACAAACTACTCCGAAAGATATAAGTGAAGATCAATGAGTAGTCGAATAATTATGCAACTATATGAAGACTCTCTAACATTAAAGAATTTCAGATCTTGGTATTTTATTCAAACAGAAAGCAAATCCTAACAAAATAAATTGACGCTCCAAGCAAAACACATATCATGTGGTAAATAAAAATATAGCTCCAAGTAAAGTTACCGATGAACGAAGACGAAAGAGGGGATGCCTTCCGGGGCATCCCCAAGCTTTGGCTTTTGGTTGTCCTTGAATATTACCTTGGGGTGCCTTGGGCATCCCCAAGCTTAGTCTCTTGCCACTCCTTATTCCATAGTCCATCGAATCTTTACCCAAAACTTGAAAACTTCACAACACAAAACTTAAAAGAAAACTCATAAGCTTCGTTAGCGAAAGAAAACAAAACACCACTTCAAGGTACTGTAATGAACTCACTCTTTATTTATATTGGTGTTAAACCTACTGTATTACAACTTCTCTATGGTTTATAAACTCTTTTACTAGCCATATATTCATCAAAATAAGTAAACAACACATGAAAAAACAGAATCTGTCAAAGACAGAACAGTCTGTAGTAATCTGTAACTAACGCAAACTTCTGGAACCCCAAAAAATTATAAAATAAATTTTTGGACGTGAGGAATTTATATATTAATCGTCTTCAAAAAGAATTAACTAAATAGCACTCTCCAATAAAAATGGCAGCAATTCTCGTGAGCGCTAAAGTTTCTGTTTTTTACAGCAAGATCAACAAGACTTTCCCCAAGTCTTCCCAATTGTTCTATTTGGCACAAACACTAACTAAAACATAAAAGCTCAATCATAACAGAGGATATATGATTAATTTATTACTAAACAGGAACAAAAGGCAAGGAAAAAAAATAAAGTTGTGTTGCCTCCCAACAAGCGCTATCGTTTAACGCCCCTAGCTAGGCATGATGATTTCAATGATGCTCACATAAAGGATAAGAATTGAAACATAAAGAGAGCATCATCAAGAATATGACTAGCACATTTAAGTCTAACCCTCTTCCTATGCATAGGGATTTTGTGAGCAAACAACTTGTGGGAACAATAATCAACTTGCATAGAAAGGTAAAACAAGCATAACTTCAAAACTTTAAGCACATAGAGAGGAAACTTGATATTATTGCAATTCCTACAAGCATATATTCCTCCCTCATAATAATTTTCAGTAGCATCATGAATAAATTCAACAATATAACCAGAACCTAAAGCATTCTTTTCATGATCTACAAGTGTAGAAATTTTATTGCTCTCCACACAAGCAAAATTCTTCTCATGAATAATAGTGGAAGCAAACTCGACAAAATAATTATCATATGAGGCATAATCCAATTGAAAACTAAAATCATGAGGACAAGTTTCATGGATATCATTATTCTTTATAGCATACACGTCATCACAATAATCATCATAGATAGCAACTTTGTTCTCATAATCGATTGGAACCTCTTCTGAAATAGTGGATTCATCACAAAATAAAGTCATGACCTCTCCAAATCCACTTTTATCAATATAATCATCATAAATAGGTGGCATTCTTTCATCATAATAAATTTGCTCATCAAAACTTGGGGGACAAAAAATATCATCTTCATCAAACATAGCTTCCCCAAGCTTGTGGCTTTGCATATCATTAGCTTCGTGGATATTCAAGAAATTAATACTAACAACATTGCAATCATGCTCATCATTCAAATATTTAGTGCCAAAGATTCTAATGCATTCTTCTTCTAGCACTTGAGCACAATTATCGGAATCCTTATTTTCACGAAAGACATTAAAAAGATGAAGCATGTGAGGTACCCTCAATTCCATTTTTTTGTAGTTTTGTTTTATAAACGAAACTAGTGCTAAAACAAGAAACAAAAAGACTCGGTTGCAAGATCTAAAGATATACCTTCAAGCGCTAACCTCCCTGGCAACAGCGCCAGAAAAGACCTGTTGGATCTAGGAGGAAAATATAGGGAAATGTATACTAGATTCAAAAATATAGAAGTGCCATGCATGGTTATACTCATGTTATCTCACAATCAATTCTTCACAGGAAACTACCATGTCATGCATGTTATGTAATCATGTTCTGTCCTCACAAGCAAATTCTTCAAGGAAACTAACAGACCATGCATTGTTATATACTCATGTTCTGTGGGAAAATTTTTGAGAGCATATTATTATAGCCATTGATTGCTGAAGGGCGAACATAGGTATATACACATGGTAAGTATTACAGGATTTCACTACTTCCGAATATAGAGTTCTCCATATGCACATTTACTTCCCTAATGTATGGTTAGATGAAACCAACAGTGTGATGCATGTTTCTACATCATCAAAATGAGGAAACTAACATGGCCATTGATACACACTCATATTTAGTAGTATATGGATTACTATAAAATAAGGAGAATATCAATATCTTCCTAACCATTTGATTATTCACGGGTACAAATTGGCTGTAATGACATGGTCACAATCGCATGAATTAACTCATTCCAAATATAGCTGATTTAAGGCGTCTCTAATACATTGCCATAGTTCTACTCAAATTCTGCTAAAATAGGGATATGTCAATCATCACAAAAAGTTCAAACAGTGTCATGACGTTAACATTAACATCAAACGGAAACAACTTACACGCTTCGTCCCAGCAATACGTGGTGCCACCTACTTTGTCGATCGTGTAGATGATGCCATTATGTTCACTAGCATCACAGAAGTGTGTATCAGCTTTGACGATGATCCACTGCGAGCTCAGCTATCTCCAGCTAAAGAAGGCACGGCGGAAAGATAGGCGAGTCCCTTGTCAAACAACGTAATTAGCTTGAAGTCTACGTAATTCGCATGTCGTGTGGGCACTTAGCAGATTACAATATTCTGCAAAACAAGGTGTGTCCAATTGACGACGTAATCTAGATGACTTGGACCGCGACGGTAAAACTCTATATCATGCAACGGAGGAAGGATAATATCATGGGAGGTCGGTAAGTTCATGAGCACCAACTTTTTCCTGTCTTCTCTAATGGCAGCCATCCAGTGAGAGTTCATGCCGACCCAGTACATACCTGCAAGAAGTTTTGAGCGATGGTGATCGGATCGAAGTCGAGGGAAATGATGTACGGTGACCCACTACATACATGCAAAGAAGTTTCGGCTAATGGAGGTCGGATTGAAGTCGAGGGGCATCATGTACGCCTCCGTATCATGGTGAGCAAATCTCACAAGACCAGATGGCAGCAAGCAGGGTGTCTTGAAAAGCTTAGGCCTCGCTTCGACAATGGCCGTGTGCATGCCCCTCGAGCATGCAGCCAGCCGCAGGGCACTCAACACATCCATACACGAACAACAGAGATCGAGGACGTCATTGGGGAGATTGCTCCAATCGTGGCTCATATGGATGCTGCACGGTTTGCGTTCGGCCATGGTGGAGTTTGGAAGGTGGGGTTTTGGGGGCTTGATTTACGGGGGAGAAGGCTCTCGGTACTGGAGCGGCTAGCGAGGGAATAGTGGTACTGGGGGAGGCGAGCGAGGCGAGGGTACACGGGGCATAGTGAAATGATGAAGAGTGACCTCAGGATCTCTGGCGAGACGGAGATGGAGATGGAGGGAGAGGGATATGAGGCGAGGCATGCTATATAGTGGCGGTGACAGTGGCTGCACAGTGCACAAGGTGAGGCTGACTTTGGTAACCCGGACACGCCGCCTGGACTGGTGTCACCTCGGGCGCAGGGTCTTGTCATTTCACTGTGAGGACCGGATGAATAATAGTATTTTAACCATCAAGTGTACCACAGTTGTACTACTACTAGTAGTAGGAGTAGTAGGAACATGAGTAGTACTCCCTTCTTTCCGGTTTATAGGGCTTATCTCTAAATTTTAGTTTTTCCATTTTATAAGGCTCAACTTGATTGTTCCTCATCACAAGTTCAGATTCCAAGGTGCATTAAATAATTACATGCAACTATTAAGAGAAAATTGACCAATGCATGTACTTTATGCATGCATGCATTGCAATTAATATATTGGTTAACATAAACTTTTGAGAAAAACAAGAGCATTAATTGGGTGCTTTTACAAATTACAAAAATATTTCACCACTCACCATCTACATGCCGTACAGGGACACATGTAGCGATGTTCAAAAAAAAGGGACACATGTAGCGCTAGAAGGATGGGCACGTACAGGGGCAGGCCCCACTGCTCAGTCTACCCGCGTAGCCTTTTCGTTTAGTCTACCTAGCCGTCTAATCAACTGCCAGCAGGCCACTTCTCCCATTTACTTCTCCATCGGGAACCGATTTTCCTCGGCTTCTTCACTACTCCTTCATCTTCATTTACATCCAAACCACAGTGCATTCACATTGCACTACTAGAAAAATAGTTATAGCCAATATGGACATTAATGGTGCACTATACATGTGGTGCGCCATTACTAAATACTAATGGCGCATCATGTGTAGGTGCGCCATTAGTAACCAAAACAGTAATGGCGCACCCGGTGAAAAGTGCGCCATTACTAAGTTTGACCAAGGTTTGACCCAGTCATACACATAGTAATGGCACACTTTGTATAGGTGCGCCATTACTAAGTTGACATAGTAATGCATGGCGCACCTTTACAAAGTGCGTCATAACTATGTGTATGACTGGGTCAAACCTTTGTCAAACTTAGTAATGGCGCACTTTGCATAGATGTGCCATTACTGTGTCAAACTTAGTAACGGCACACCTATACAAAGTGCGCCATTACTAACTTTGACCAAGGTTTGACCAAGTCATACACATAGTAATGGCGCACTTTGTGAAGGTGCGCCATTACTAACTTTCTAGGTGGCCGAAAATTTCACCAAATGCACACCCCCCTGGACCGCCTTTTCAGTTTTTAAAAAATAAAAGAAAATGATGGAAATGTCAAAAAAAATAAAAGAAAATAAGTTTCCCATGTGATATGTGCTCTAGTTATTGGGAAAATTTACAAATATGAATTTCCACTTTGTGAAGGTGCGCCATTACTAACTTTCTAGGTGGCCGAAAATTTCACCAAATGCACCCCCCCTCGTGGACCGCCTTTTTAGTTTAAAAAAATAAAATAAAATGATGGAAATGTCAAAAAATAAAAGATAATAAGTTTCCCATGTGATATGTGGTCTAGTTGTTGGGAAAATTTAGAAATATGAATTTCGACTTTATTTGCAAAATCTCTGTGGAATTTAGTAAAATGGGCATAACTTTTGCATACGAACTCGGATTAAAAAGTTTTTATATGAAAAATCATCTACTCGAAAAGTTACATCCGAATTCAACCAGGGGAACCCCGTTGAAGATTTTTAGAATCGCCAAAAACCTAACAGAATAAAAGATACGGGGCTTTTAAGATCTAGAGGGGGAAAATGGAAAAAAAATTCAAACTTAGTAATGGCGCACCATTTGCTAGGTGCGCCACTAGTAACAGAAAAAAATTTGGTTTCGATTTTTTTGGAAAAAATGTTCAAAATATGATACGTAATATGACCGGGAAGTTTGAAATATTTTTTCAAAATTTCATCGCACTCATGACATCAACAAGGTTTAATAGGATTGATATGATAGATATATCAACAAGTGCCTGTTAAGTGAGCTGGTGCTGGGGTTGGATAGAACTGAGAAGTTAAGCGTGCTGGGGCTGGAGTAGTGTGAGGATGGGTGACCTTCCGGGAAGTTTGACCACGGAGTGCAATTTGACTTGAGATTAAGCATATTGACCCGAGATTAAGCCATAGTGACCCGAGATTAAAAAAAATGAAAAAAAATTCTGAAAATAAAAATTGATTTTTTTTTGAAAAAAATTGTTAGTAATGGCGCACTTCTATGTGGTGCGCCATTACTAAGTCAGATAGTAATGGCGCACTTCTAGGCATAGTAATGGCGCACCTATAGTGCGCCATTAATAGCCAAAATAGGTGCGCCATTAATAGCCTATTTTCTAGTAGTGTTGATTTAACCTCTTCACATCCTCCTGGAGTAATTTTGAAGCCCCTATAAATAATCATCTTCTTCAGTTAGACTAGCCATCTAATCCTAATTCTCCAAACCATAGCCCTCCGGTCCAACGGTTCCAAATGGCGAAAGAGATCGAGATGCAAGTTTTTAGCATCCAACATGTCCACGCCGAAGGCTCATTGAGCATAGTTGCCACAGCCACCGACCACCCAAGGGTTGTTTAGAAGTGGATCAATAATGTATCCAACTCCCTCCAAAAGGTGGAGATGAAGGTCATCGGTCTCGACGCAGAGTACATGGAGCGTGCCACTGGGAAGATCCAACCCGCCGCCGTCCTTTAGCTGTGCCTCGAAGATGATGTTTTGGTGTACCACATCATACACGCGCCCTCCATACCAGGTGAGCTTCACGATTTCTTCTCTCGGGAGGACATATACTTCTGTGGGGTAGCCATCGCAGGGGACAAACAGAAGTTGGAGCCGTACAACCTTGATTTGAAAATCTAATACGTCTCCGTCGTATCTACTTTTCCGAACACTTTTGCACTTGTTTTGGACTCTAACTTGTTTGATTTGAATGGAACTAACCCGGACTGACGCTGTTTTCAGTAGAATTGCCATGATGTTATTTTATGTGCAGAAAACAAAAGTTCTCGGAATGACCTGAAACTCCACGGAATATCTTACAATAAATAATAAAAAATCCTCGCCAAAGATGAAGACCAGGGGGCCCACACCCTTCTCACGAGGGTGGGGGCGCTCCCCCTAGGGCGCGCCCCCCTACCTCGTGGGCCCCCTAGAGACCTCCCGACTCCAGCTCCAACTCTATATATCTGCTTTCAGGGAGAAAAAAATAAGAGAGAAGATTTCATCGCGTTTTACGATACGGAGCCTTCTCCAAGCCCTAAAACCTCTCGGAAGGGCTGATCTGGAGTCCGTTTGGGGCTCCGGAGATTAAGCCATAGTGACCCGAGATTAAAAAAAATGAAAAAAAATTCTGAAAATAAAAATTGATTTTTTTTTGAAAAAAATTATTAGTAATGGCGCACTTCTATGTGGTGCGCCATTACTAAGTCAGATAGTAATGGCGCACTTCTAGGCATAGTAATGGCGCACCTATAGTGCGCCATTAATAGCCAAAATAGGTGCGCCATTAATAGCCTATTTTCTAGTAGTGTTGATTTAACCTCTTCACATCCTCCTGGAGTAATTTTGAAGCCCCTATAAATAATCATCTTCTTCAGTTAGACTAGCCATCTAATCCTAATTCTCCAAACCATAGCCCTCCGGTCCAACGGTTCCAAATGGCGAAAGAGATCGAGATGCAAGTTTTTAGCATCCAACATGTCCACGCCGAAGGCTCATTGAGCATAGTTGCCACAGCCACCGACCACCCAAGGGTTGTTTAGAAGTGGATCAATAATGTATCCAACTCCCTCCAAAAGGTGGAGATGAAGGTCATCGGTCTCGACGCAGAGTACATGGAGCGTGCCACTGGGAAGATCCAACCCGCCGCCGTCCTTTAGCTGTGCCTCGAAGATGATGTTTTGGTGTACCACATCATACACGCGCCCTCCATACCAGGTGAGCTTCACGATTTCTTCTCTCGGGAGGACATATACTTCTGTGGGGTAGCCATCGCAGGGGACAAACAGAAGTTGGAGCCGTACAACCTTGATTTGAAAATCTAATACGTCTCCGTCGTATCTACTTTTCCGAACACTTTTGCACTTGTTTTGGACTCTAACTTGTTTGATTTGAATGGAACTAACCCGGACTGACGCTGTTTTCAGTAGAATTGCCATGATGTTATTTTATGTGCAGAAAACAAAAGTTCTCGGAATGACCTGAAACTCCACGGAATATCTTACAATAAATAATAAAAAATCCTCGCCAAAGATGAAGACCAGGGGGCCCACACCCTTCTCACGAGGGTGGGGGCGCTCCCCCTAGGGCGCGCCCCCCTACCTCGTGGGCCCCCTAGAGACCTCCCGACTCCAGCTCCAACTCTATATATCTGCTTTCAGGGAGAAAAAAATAAGAGAGAAGATTTCATCGCGTTTTACGATACGGAGCCTTCTCCAAGCCCTAAAACCTCTCGGAAGGGCTGATCTGGAGTCCGTTTGGGGCTCCGGAGAGGGGAATCCGTCGCCATCGTCATCATCAACCATCCTCCATCACCAATTTCATGATGCTCACCACCGTGCGTGAGTAATTCCATCGTAGGCCTGCTGGACGGTGATGGGTTGGATGAGATTTATCATGTAATCGAGTTAGTTTTGTTAGGGTTTGATCCCTAGTATCCACTATGTTCTGAGATTGATGTTGCTATGACTTTGCTATGCTTAATGCTTGTCACTAGGGCCCGAGTGCCATGATTTTAGATCTGAACCTATTATGTTTTCATCAATATATGAGTGTTCTTGATCCTATCTTGCAAGTCTATAGTCACCTATTATGTGTTATGATCCGTTAACCCCGAAGTGACAATAATCGGGATACTTACCGATGATGACCGTAGTTTGAGGAGTTCATGTATTCACTATGTGCTAATGCTTTGTTCCGGTTCTCTATTAAAGGGAAGCCTTAATATCCCTTAGTTTCCATTAGGACCCCGCTGCCACGGGAGGGTAGGACAAAAGATGTCATGCAAGTTCTTTTCCATAAGCACGTATGACTATATTCGGAATACATGCCTACATTACATTGATGAACTGGAGCTAGTTCTGTGTCACCCTATGTTATGACTGTTACATGATGAACCACATCCGGCATAATTATCCATCATTGATCCGATGCCTACGAGCTTTCCATATACTGGTTTACGCTTATTTACTTTCCCATTGCTATTGTTACAATCACTACAAAATACCAAAAACAATACTTTGCTTTCATTACTCTTTCGTTACCATTACCGTCATTATCATATTAGTTTTCTACTAAACACTTTGCTGCAGATACTAAGTTTCCAGGTGTGGTTGAATTGACAACTCAGCTTCTAATACTTGAGAATATTCTTTGGCTCCCCTTGTGTCGAATCAATAAATTTGGGTTAAATACTCTACCCTCGAAAGCTGTTGCGATCCCCTATACTTGTGGGTCATCAAGACTAATTTCTGGCGCCGTTGCCGGGGAGCATAGCTCTATTCTTTGGGTCACTTGGGATTTATATCTGCTGGACACTATGAAGAACTTAAGAGATTCAAAAACTAAGATTTATCCCTCAACTACGAGGGGAGGTAAGGAACTGCCATCTAGCTCTGCACTTGATTCATCTTCTGTTATGAGTAAGCTTGCGACACCTACACCTGCTTCTGCTATTCGTTCTGATATGTCACATGTTATTGATGATGCTACTTCTGCTATGCATGATACTTATGATGAAACTACCTCTATGCCTAATACTACTATGCCACTTAGTGATTTTCTCGATGAACAACTTGCTAGGGCTAGAGAAATTGAAAATATGGAATCTGATGATACTGATGAAAGTGATGATGAAGAATCACTAGTTATTCCTGAGGGTTATTTATTTGATCAAGAAGATTCTTTTGCTATTTTAGCTTGCATAAATAGAACTGAACTCAAAAAATTATTAGCTAAATGGAGTAAGCAATCTCTAAATGCTAGAATGAAACCTGACCCTGCTTTTGCTACTTCAACTATCTTTGTTACTGATAAGGATTATGAATTCTCTGTTGATCCTGATATAATTAATTTAGTTGAATCTGATCCTTTTCATGGTTATGAATCTGAAACTGTTGTGGCACATCTTACTAAATTAAATGATATAGCCACCCTGTTCACTAAAGATGAGAGAACTCACTACTTTTATATCCTTAAAATATTTCTGTTCTCATTAAAGGGTGATGCTAAGATATGGTTTAATTCTCTTGATCCTGGTTGTGTGCGTAGTCCCCAGGATATGATTTACTACTTCTCTGCTAAATATTTCCCTGCTCATAAGAAACAGGCTGCTTTAAAGGAAATATACAACTTTGTGCAAATTAAAGAAGAGAGTCTCCCACAAGCTTGGGGGAGGCTTCTCAAGTTACTTAATGCTTTGCCTGATCATCCTCTTAAGAAAAATGAAATACTTGATATCTTTTATAATGGACTAACCGATGCTTCCAGAGATTACCTGGATAGTTGTGCTGGTTCTCTTTTCAGGGAAAGAACACCGGATGAAGCTGAAATCTTATTGAACAATATGTTGACAAATGAAAATAATTGGGCACCTCCTGAGCCAGCTCCTGCTCCAATTAATGAGCCTATTCCTAAACCAACTCCGAAGAAGAGAGGTGTTCTATTTCTCAGTCCCGAAGATATGCAAGAGGCAAAGAAATCTATGAAAGAAAAAGGCATTAAAGCTGAAGATGTTAAGAATTTACCTCCTATTGAAGAAATACATGGTCTTAATTTACCGCCTGTCAAAGAAACATATGATCTTAATCCTTTATTTATTGAAGAACCTCTAGACCTCGATAACCCAACACAGGTAGTAAAGGTAAATTCCCTCTATAGATATGATAAAGCTATAATCCCATTTACTAAAATTGCTAGCCCATGCTTAGATGAGTTTGATAAATTTATGGCTAAGCAAGAAGACTTTAATGCTTATTTTGGTAGACAATTAAAATACAATTCAAATATGCTTGGACACTTGGGTGATTATATGGCTAATGTTAAAGGTGAACTTAAACTTGTTAGCAAACATGCTTCTATGGTTACCACTCAAGTAGAACAAGTACTTAAAGCTCAAAAAGAATTGCTCGATGAGATGAATAATAAGAAAAATGATTATGCTGTTAAAGTGGCTACTAAAACTGGTAGAATGACTCAGGAACCTTTGTACCCTGAAGGCCACCCTAAGAGAATTGAGCAAGATTCTCAGAGAAATAAAATTGATGCACCTAGTTCTTCTAAAAAGAAGAAAAAGAAGAATGATAGAACCGTGCAAACTTCTAGTGAACCTATTGCTGAACCACCTGATAATCCAAATGATATTTCTATTTCTGATGCTGAAACACAAACTGGAAATGAACATGAACCTAGTGATAATGTTAATAATAATGTTCATGATGATGCTCAACTTAGTAATGATAATGATGTAGAAATTGAACCTGCTGTTGATCTTCATAACCCACAATCAAAGAATCAACGTTATGATAAGAAAGACTTTGTTGCTAGGAAACATGGTAAAGAAAGAGAACCTTGGGTTCAGAAACCCATGCATTTTCCTCCCAAACCATCTAAGAAAAAGGATGATGAGGATTTTGAGCGCTTTGCTTAAATGATTAGACCTATCTTTTGCGTATGCGATTGACTGATATGCTCAAAATGAATCCTTATGCTAGGTACATGAAAGATATTATTACAAATAAAAGAAAGATACCGGAAGCTGAAATTTCCACCATGCTTGCTAATTATACTTTTAAGGGTGGAATACCAAAGAAACTTGGAGATCCAGGAGTACCCACTATACCATGCTCTATTAAAAGAAACTATGTTAAAACTGCTTTATGTGATCTTGGAGCCGGTGTTAGTGTTATGCATCTCTCTTTATATCGTAGACTTGACTTGAATAAGTTGACACCTACTGAAATATCTTTGCAAATGGCTGATAAATCAACTGCTATACATGTCGGTATTTGTGAGGACGTGCCTGTTGTAGTTGCAAACGTTACTATTTTAACGGACTTTGTTATTCTTGATATTCCCGAGGATGATAGTATGTCTATTATTCTTGGAAGACCTTTTATTAATACTGCAGGGGCTGCTATTGATTGCAACAAAGGCAATGTCACTTTTCATGTTAATGGTAATGAGCATACGGTACACTTTTCGAGGAAACAACCTCAAGTTCATAGTATCAATTCTATTGGAAAAATTCCATCGATTATATTTGGAGGTTTTGACTTTCCTCTTCCCACTATCAAGAAGAAATATGATATACTTATTATTGGGGATGTGCATATCCCCGTTGAGGTAACTAGTGTTATTCGAAATTTCTCCGGTTTCATGTTAATCGGAATGAGTTTGTTAACAAGACTTGATCAACCTTGTTAGTGGATTCCTTTTGATGAGCATGAGATTGATGAAACTAGAAGCACAACCTTCTGTACCCTCTCTATACCTTCTGTTATTTAGTTGAAATAAAGTAAAAATAAATAATTTTTTGTCTGTTATTTGATTATCCGTGCAATAAAAAAATACCTCGAAAATAAAAGTTCTCCAAATGCCCTAAAAATTAAATATGATTTTTTCTAGATTATTTGAGGATTTATGGAACAAAGAACACACCAGGGGGGCCAACCACCTTGCCACGAGGGTGGAGGGCGCCCCCCCTACCTCGTGGGCCCACGGTGGCCCTCCTCCACTTATTCCTACACCCATCCTCTTCTTCTTCCTCCAACAAACACGAAAAACCAACTCAAGCACGAGTTCCAGCCCTCTTTGCTGCCATTTTCGATCTCCTTGCTCAAAGCACCTTGTAACGCCCTCGATGCGGCTATATCTCCCACGTGTCGAAGCACGACTTAGAGGCATAACCGCATTGAAAGCAATGTCGCAAGTGAGGTAATCTTCACAGAACCCATGTAATACAATAAGGGAAAGAGATACATAGTTGGCTTACAATCGCCACGTCACACAATTCCATGAATAAAGCATTACATCATCCAGATACAAACAAGGTCCGACTACGGAACCAAAATAAAAGAAGACTACCCCAAATGCTACACAGATCCCCGATCGTCCCGACTGGGCTCCACTACTGATCAACTAGAACGAAACAACGCAAAGGACAAGATCTTCATCGAGCTCCTCCTTGAGCTTGGTTTCGTCACCTGCTCGGTTCAACGGCACCTGCAAGCTGGTTTTGGAAGTATCTGTGAGTCACGGGGACTCAGCAATCTCACACCCTCGCGATCAAGACTATTTAAGCTTATAGGAAGGGTAAAAGGTATGAGGTGGAGCTGCAGCAAGCGACTAGCATATATGGTGGCTAACATACGCAAATGAGAGAGAGAAGAGAAGGAAAAGCACGGTCGATAAAAGTATGATCAAGAAGTGATCCTAGAACAACCTACGTCAAGCATAACTCCGCCGAGAGGAGACCATCACGGTTACACACGCGGTTGATGCATTTTAATTAAGGTCAACTTCAGGTTTTCTACAACCGAACGTTAACAAATTCCCATCTGCCCATAACCACGGGCACGGCTTTCGAAAGTTCAAATCCCTGCAGGGGTGTCCCAACTTAGCCCATCACAAGCTCTCACGGTCAACGAAGGATATTCCTTCTAGCGGGAAGACCCGATCAGGCTCGGAATCCCGGTTACAAGACATTTCGACAATGGTAAAGCTAAACCAGAACCACCGCCCGAATGTGCCGACAAATCCCGATAGGAGCTGCGCATATCTCGTTCTCAGGGCACACCGGATTGTCCAAGGTACGGGTAGGCCAGCCCAGAGTTGCCCCTGGTGGCCACCGGCAGCTGACAGGTTGGACCAACACTCAGAGGAGCACTGGCCTGGGGGGGAGGGTAAAATAATGATGACCCTCAGGAGCGCGACTCCCAAGGGAAAAGAAAAGGCTAGGTGGCGAATGGTAAAACCAAAGTTGGGCATTGCTGGAAGAGTTTTATTCAAGGTGAACTGTCAAGGGGTTCCCATTATTACCCAACCGCGTAAAGAACGCAAAATCCGGGAACATAACACCGATATGACGGAAACTAGGGCGGCAAGAGTGGAACAAAACACCAGGCATAAGGCCGAGCCTTCCACCCTTTACCAAGTATATAGATGCATTAATTAAATAAGAGATATTGTGATATCCCAACAAGTAAAAAATGTTCCAACAAGGAACAACATCTCCATGTTCCAACAAGGAACAAACTTCAATCTTCACCTGCAACTAACAACGCTATAAGAGGGGCTGAGCAAAGCGGTAACATAGCCAAACAACGGTTTGCTAGGACAAGGTGGATTAGAGGCTTGGCTTAACAATATGGGAGGCATGATAAGCAAGTGGTAGGTATCGCAGCATAGGCATAGCAAAAGAGCGAGCATCTAGCAAGCAAAGATTGAAGTGATTTCGAGGGTATGATCATCTTGCCTGAGATCCCGCAAGGAAGAAGAACGAGTCCATTAAGAAGATAAACGGATGTAGATGAACGGGTCCTCACAAACGCAACGTTATCGGAACCAACCCGAAGAAGCGAACACCGGAAAGAAGCACACAACATAGTAAACAATCAACACATGAACATGGTATGATATGCGAGATGCGGTATGCGGTGCATATGCATGATTTGCAAAGGAATGATTGAACCTGGTCTCAACTTGGAAATCCAAGAGTGCCACAGGAAAGATTAGGTGATTTTAGTTGAAATCGATATAAAGATCGCCGGAATCGGATGCACGGTTTGGAAATGGCAAGAAAAACAAATATGGCACCGGTCTGCGATAAACAGCAAGTGACCAACTAAATGCAACAAGATAAATATGCTACAGCACCCAAACATGGCAACAAAATACATGGCAGGGATCCACTCAAGATTCTTGACAAAAGATGAACACTGAGCTACGGCCAATTCATCCATTAACAGGTTCAAACAAGCATGGCAAAAATGCAAATGATAACAGGTTTCAGACTTAGTGAAATTAACACAAGTCCGGAATTTCAGATCAGGTAGCACACTTTGGAGCATGAAAACTATATGCTACAGGAACTTAACATGGCAAAACAAGGCATGTCATGAAGCTACTAAAAGCACTTAACAAAAGGGATGACAAACTAGGCATACACCCATCAAGAATACATATCATATAAGCTAGACATGGCAAGAACAACAACATAGCATGCACGGATCAACAACAACATCCTCGGCAAAATCGCTAACAAGTAGACAATCTGCCAGGATTCACGAAATAGCAAAAGTAGAGCTCGATTGACTAAGGCTAGGGTGCTCCATCAATACAAACAAAGGCATTGATGGATAGAGCACCACAATGTTAACAAATCATCCTTACTGATCATCCTCAAAAGAGGCACGGATCACTAGGAAACAACATGAACATAAGGCATAATGATAAAAACAGATCAAAGACTTAGAGAAATTCTAAGTCCCTGAAATCAGCATTAAGAATGCACTACTTTGCAAGCCTGTGCTAGTCACCACACACATCACAAAAATACATGGTAAGCACCTCTGTAAAGATGGCATGGCATATAACAAAACTCATGTAGAACTCAGGAGCATATCATGCACACAATAATCATGGCAAAAATGACAAATAGCTAATTGGTGCAGCAGATCTGACAATTAACTCAAATAGCTCTCTTCCAAAAGCATTTCGGGCATCAAGATGAGCTCAAATGAAAATGATGCAATGAGATGAAATTATGTACTCTCTGAAGCGAACATTTTGATATGCTACACGCATGAATCGGAGCTACGGATGCAAAGTTACGACATGATGAATATGGGCATTTGAATCTGGAAATTTCGGGGACTTAGTAGAAATATAGACCTCTCGGGGAAAAATGGACGAGGAGGTTCCGGGACGAAGCAATCTGGGGACGGGCGCGGGCGTTTGGATGGGGGATGGATGGATCTTGTCCATCCTCTCAGGATCCGGCAAGGAGGGGTTCTCCGGCGAGGCGGGCGGCGACTCCGGCGATGGCAGCGGCCGGAGAAGAGCGCGGGGCGGCGCACGGGGGCCGGCGATGAGCCGTGGCGGCGCGCGGTGGCAGGAGGAGGCCGGCGACGAGCGAAGGCGAGCTCCGGCGCGAGGCGGAGCGGAGATGGCCGCAGTGCACGTCGGGAGCGAGGCCGGCACCGGCGGGATGCGGTGGCGGCGGGCAACGCCGGCGAGGACGCGGCGGCGCTGGGCGGAGGAGGCGAGGGCCTCGGGTGGCGGCGGCGCACCGGGCCGGGGGCCGGATCTGGGCCTCCCGGGCCCGCACGGGAGAAGCGGCGGGGCAGGCCAGGTGGCGGCGCGCGATTGGATGCGGCGGCAGAGTTGGTGACGTGGCACGACGAGATTCGTCAGAGTGAGGTGGCAGCAGCGGCTGGACATTGTCCGGCGCGGGGACGAAATGTCCGGTCGTGCGATGAGGAGGGAGACTAGTGTTTGAACCACGATTTTTGGGGAGGGGATCACATATATATAGGTAGAGGGAGCTAGGAGAGTCCAAATGAGGTGCGGTTTTCGGCCACGCGGTCGTGATCGAATGACCGAGATGATGGAGGAGGTTTAGGTGGGTTTTGGGCCACTTTGGAGGGGTGTTGGGATGCAACACACACGAGGCCTTTCCGGTCCCTCGGTTAACCGTTGGAATATCAAACGAAGTCCAAATGGCGCGAAACTTGACAGGTGGTCTACCGGTAGTGAACCAAGGCCGCATGACAAGTCTCGGTCCAATCCGAAAACGTTTAACACCCGCACACCAACAAAGGTAGAAAGGGGCACCGGATGACATAGGAGAACCGGATTGCAAAACGGACAACGGGGAAAAATGCTCGGATGCATGAGACGAACATGTATGCAAATGAAATGCACATGATGACATGATATGCAATGCATAACACGCAAGCAAAGACAAGGCAACAACAACGAATAACTGGACGACACCTGGCACATCGGTCTCGGGGTGTTACAACACTCCACCACTATGAGAGGATCTTGTCCCGAGATCTAGAATGGCACCGGAGGGACAAAGGAAGAGAAAGAGGAGAGGCAAAGCTAAGTTGCTTCTTGACAAACGAGTGAAACCACGAACCTTGAGAGGTTGGTAAAATGGAAAGAAAGAATGCAACGGAGATGAACAAAGTAGAAAACGCTTCGTTAGGAAAAGTAAACAAGGAAGAACAAATTCAAACATCACTCCGGTTGAGAAGGGATGCAAGACTTTCTAAAATGAAAGAACTTGAGAAGCGAGCACATACTTCGGTTAAATGGATAAGCACGAAAAGAACATGATCTTCACAATTTGAGATGATGATAGAAAAGAGCAACATCACAAGGCCTCCGGAATGAAAGAATAGAATATAGATAATTGAAGTAAAAGAACGGAGAAGAAAATGCCAACTTCTGTCAGAAACGAGTTTGAGAAGGCATCCTTAGGAGAAGGGTCGAACGGAGTTGTTGGAACACCAACAACGAAAAAATAAGCTTGTTGTGGTCTTATGGAAAACATCTCAAAACTGAGTTGAAATACCGCCACTGACGGAAACGATAGATTGGATTGATATCCACAAGGAGACAAGAAACTATTTCACCAGGAGGATAAATGAAGAACTTGGTTCATTTATGAGAACCATAGATAGATAGCAACATTCCTTAGGAAAAGCTTTAGGTGAAATATACCCAAAGATAACTCCGAAGGAGAGGTTGATGGATTTAAAATACCTCATTCTTAACAACATGTGGAACATGAAACATGAACTCAAACTATCAAGAATGACATAATACCACCTCCAATGATACGGAAGAAAAGATTGCACTCCGGATAGCAAGATGAAGAACGCTTGAGCTTCTCTGAAAACAATCTCAATGAACACTTCGAGAATGAATTAATTCATAGATGAACCATCAAGTAGAACCTTCATGAAGAACTCCGGTAAACAAAAGGAATGATCCAACGAAAGGAAAGAGAAGTTTAAAACGCAAGGTGAATCCTTGTAATGATTTAGATGAATCTCTGTGACGAGGTAATTGAGAGAACTTGGAACTCCGGGAAAAGAAAGATGAACAAATGAAAACGAGAATTTGATGAGCCTCCAGAATAGGGAATTGAGTTCACTCGATGAAACAAAAATAAGAATTACGTTATGCGTATCCTTCACCAATTTAAATTGATGACAAGCAACGGATTTGGCATACCACTTATTCTTGTTGAAAGGATTAGGAGAGATATCGATAACTTGATAAGGTCTTCAACGAAACACCGGTAATAAAGATAAAGAAACACCGGGTAAAATTAGCAAATGAACGAAGATACATGAGAGGGTTTAGATCCATGGGAACGAAGAGATCATGAACTGATTAGAGGATATTCGAACGATGCACCGGTAAGATTTGGAGAATGTGAGCTGCCAGCTGAAATGAATAATAATGAGATGATGGCCTCCGGAGAATCAAACTGAAAAGACTCCTGAATTTGCACCGGATGGGTGAAAAGAAATCTCACAATAGAAAACAATTATGAGAGGATGGCGACAAGCTTGAACTACGCATCTCTGAGAGAATGGTTAAGATTTTGAGGAAAACTCTTCTTCGGTCTTCAAAATATGAGAATTACGATAAGAAACACCACCAATAATTATTGAGGCACTCCGGAATGAAGAATGGAAAAGTTGAGCCAACAATGAAAAGATTTTGACACATCTTGGAGAAGACATTTGACTGATGATATATCATTCTTACGTCAAACTTCGAACAGAAATTTGAGGATAGCTCCAGGAAAATAAGAAGAGTCACGTAAGATCCTGGGAAAAACCTGTGGGTTAGGGCCCACTCAAATAAACACCGTAGAAATGATTACTCGAAAGAGAGATTGCACCCGATGAATTAAATGACTAGAATGAGATAACAACCTCGAAAGATCTTGAACGAATGTAGAGTGGAAAACACAAATCTTCGAGATATCTTGAGCACTCCGGAACAATTGAGTAGCGAGAGGTGAATGATTAAGAATTGCACCGGCATGAGAAAGTATTAGAAATACTGAAAAGAATATGATTACACCGAAAGCTTGAATTGAATCCACCGGAGAAGAAAAGAATCAAGAATGACGAACTTGAGGTTCCGTTAGAATCTTCATGAGAATCACCGGATTGACGGAAAAGGAATAGAGAGACTTCACAAGAATAAAAGGATACTTGATTAAGACATCGGATTCCTCGAAGAAAAAGGGTGGGTGGGCGGGAAAACAAAGGCAACTTGGGGATGGATGAAACAAACACCATTGAGAAAAACTGATACTTGATCTGTCGGATGTTGCAATGATCGGCTTCACTTGAAGAGAAAACACACCGGTTGAAAAGGAATTAACATGACAACCTCGATTGTCATAAAGTATTTGCATTCACATAGAAATGTGAGAACACCACTTAGGAAAGGTATGGAATCAACATTTGACATTGAAGCAACTCGAATACCACAACTGAAAACAAAACAAAGGATTGGCTTGCGGTATAAGCCAGAACAAACATATGATAGAGATTTCATCCGAAGTTTTCGTGGTGGGGCTTACACGGGCTCGATTGTACAGCACCATCATGTACAAGGCAGTGCACATGACATACGAAGCGTCCCCGAGTCGGCATAGCCAAGGACTCTTTAAGACACAACAAGACTACTGTAAAACCAACCGTGGATAGGCGGACCACTAGACGTCGAACCCCAATTTCATATCATACGTCTGTCGGAAAGATATCCTACGAGCTACTTGAATTCCCACCTATGAAACTCCCGAACCTTTTCGGTTATGCAATCAGGTGTTGGGGATACAGGGGAAGCATAATATCTCACCCAAAACTAGCAAATCCTACATCCAGCTGTATCCATCCTTCAACACATAACCAAGAAACCTTCGGAAATCATCTACCTCAACCTTCGAAAAGCATCCGTTATACAAGTTATGGCAATACTCCCGAACTCCCGCCCCAGTACTGGGTGGCGTCAAGGTTATCTCACCAACAACTGCATAAAAGAGATTTTCGATGTCGGCGAAACTAAACTCAGGTATTCCAGAACTGCAACGATAGAATTGTGACGACAACACCTCGGAGCTCAACTCCCCGGGACACTGCCACAACCCCTAAATGACAGGAGGCACCAAGAACAATGTTCTCGTCACAAAACCATCGGAACGATTCCAAGATACCTGCGTGATCCTAAAAAAAATTTAGTGAAAATTTTAGAAGAGAAGATTCAAAATTCTACGACAGGATGCCTTACCAGAGCGATGAAGGGACTGGGAAGTAAAAAGAATTCCTAAACTCTCCGATATATAATTCCTAAATGACTCAAAACATTTTTCTAGACTCAACAATGTCCGCTAATTCGATCAAGCAGTGGGGGCTCCTAAGGTCGGGGAAGGCTTTGATACCAACTTGTAACGTCCTCGATGCGGCTATATCTCCCACGTGTCGAAGCACGACTTAGAGGCATAACCGCATTGAAAGCAATGTCGCAAGTGAGGTAATTTTCACACAACCCATGTAATACAATAAGGGAAAGATATACATAGTTGGCTTACAATCGCCACGTCACACAATTACATGAATAAAGCATTACATCATCCAGATACAAACAAGGTCCGACTACAGAACCAAAATAAAAGAAGACTACCCCAAATGCTACACAGATCCCCGATCGTCCCGACTGGGCTCCACTACTGATCAACTTGAACGAAACAACGCGAAGGACAAGATCTTCATCGAGCTCCTCCTTGAGATTGGTTTCGTCACCTGCTCGGTCCAACGGCACCTGTAAGCTGGTTTTGGAAATATCTGTGAGTCACGGGGACTCAGCAATCTCACACCCTCGCGATCAAGACTATTTAAGCTTATAGGAAGGGTAAAAGGTATGAGGTGGAGCTGCAGCAAGCGACTAGCATATACGGTGGCTAACATACGCAAATGAGAGCGAGAAGAGAAGGCAAAGCACAGTCGATAAAAGTATGATCAAGAAGTGATCCTAGAACAACCTACGTCAAGCATAACTCCAACACCGTGTTCACTTCCCGGACTGCGCCGAGAAGAGACCATCATGGTTACACACGTGGTTGATGCATTTTAATTAAGGTCAACTTCAGGTTTTCTACAACCGGACGTTAACAAATTCCCATCTTCCCATAACCACGGGCACGACTTTCGAAAGTTCAAATCCCTGCAGGGGTGTCCCAACTTAGCCCATCACAAGCTCTCACGGTCAACGAAGGATATTCTTTCTAGCAGGAAGACCCGATCAGGCTCGGAATCCCGGTTACAATACATTTTGACAATGGTAAAACTAAACCAGCAACACCGCCCGAATGTGCCGACAAATCCCGATAGGAGCTGCACATATCTCGTTCTCAGGGCACACCGGATTGTCCAAGGTACGGGTAGGCCAGCCCAGAGTTGCCCCTGGTGGCCACCGGGAGCTGACAGGTTGGACCAACACTCAGAGGAGCACTGGCCCGGGGGGGGGGGGGGGTAAAATAATGATGACCCTCAGGAGCGCAACTCCCAAGGGAAAAGAAAAGGCTAGGTGGCGAATGGTAAAACCAAAGTTGGGCATTGCTAGAAGAGTTTTATTCAAGGCGAACTGTCAAGGGGTTCCCATTATTACCCAACCGCATAAGGAACGCAAAATCCGGGAACATAACACCAATATGACGGAAACTAGGGCGGCAAGAGTGGAACAAAACACCAGGCATATGGCCGAGCCTTCCACCCTTTACCAATTTCTTCCAAGAGGTTTGAGTGGATGCTAGAATTCCTGTTAAATGTAGGGGCAGCTTGGTTTGAGACTAAAAGTTTGTCTAATGTTGCCACACCTAAGGTTAGGCAAGTTTGACCAACTTAGGTGGGTGTTTGGTTCAAGCCACACCTTAGGCAAGCCACACTAGGGTCCCACATCACATACACTCAAAAAGTGTGGCAAGATTCCCTTAGGATTGCCAACTTGTGGATCTCATTTTGAAGAACTAACCTTAGGCAAGTGTGGCAACATTGAGGTTGTTTGGATTGTGACTATCTTTGCCATATATTGCCACATGATCTTTGCCACAGTTGCCTTAGTTGAGTTGCTTATGTTTGGATTGTGACTATCTTTGCCATATATTGCCACATGATCTTTGGCACACTTGTCACACTTGCCTTAGTTGAGTTTATTAAATTGTTAGCCACAATTTGGCTTGCCTAAGGGAATCTTGCCACACTTTTTGTGTGTATGACATGTGGGGTTCACTGCTCATAAAAAAAAATTCTTGCCTTAAGTGTGGCTAAAACCAAACACCTACCTAACTTTGTCAAACTTGCCTAAGGTTAGGTGTGGCAAAGTGTGGCAAGGTGTGTCTAGGAACCAAACAGCCCCTTAAATTGTTAACCACACTTTGGCTTGCCTAAGGGAATCTTGCCATGCTTTTTGGTGTATGACATGTGGGGTTCACTGCTCATAATTTTTTTGCCTTAGGTGTGGCTAGAACCAAACACCAACCTAACTTGGTCAAACTTGCCTAAGGTTAGGTGTGGAAAAGTGTAGCAAGGTGTGCCTAGGAACCAAACAACCCCATTGTATGGCAATGTGTGGAATGGTTAGGCCTAGAACCGAACAGCCCTGTAGTACAAATGAATCCTTAGGAAAAAATCCTACAGGATTCAATCCTACGAATCAAACGATCAACATAGGAAAAATTCCTAAGGATTCTAATCCTTCAAAGATCCTATGAAAATCCATTGAATCAAAGAGACCCTTATTGTTTCTACCACTACCACACCCACACGCGATTCCCACGACGCCACTCCAACCCATGGCATGACGTCACCCGACGTGCGCCTCATCCCTCTCGGCCACACCGCTCTGCCTTTGTCTGCATGACATGCGGGCCAGCTGAACTGCGGCGACCATCAACTTTCTACCACAGCCACACCCGATTGGATGTGGTTTGCCTGCTCCAATCCGTACTCCCGCACCATCGAATTTTCATCCAACAGCTGTGACACATTTCGTCCCAGGCATCAATCCTCAGCTGGAGTACTTCTGTACTACAGGTACTATCGCCGATGTGGGGCTGGCCCCGGTTTGGCCATCTACGCCTCGTAACGCCTCGACGCCCAGCTGTGGCACCCTCGCCACGGCCACGCCACCACCAGCCGGTTCATCTCAAACGAGTGAGTTGCGAACCACGCCACCAACATGAGAATGACATGTGGGCTAGTTGCATTTAAGTTCCGCATCTCATTGACTCATAGGCCGGTGCACTACGCCGCTGAATCTCGGTCCCGTGGGCCCCGAGAGGGAAATGTAACTCCTGTGGCAGGCCATGTGGTGCTCCCGCAGTATGACCTCGTGCCAAACCCAGAATTTGTTTCATACCACTACCAACTACTCCCTTCGTTCCTAAATATAAGTCCTTCTAAACATTTTAAATGGCTACCACATACAGATGTATACACATTTTAGAGTTTAGATTCACTCATTTTGTTCCGTATATAGCCACGTGTTAAAATATCTAGAAAGACAAATATTTAGGAACAGAGGGAGTAGTAAGGTACATGTGAATTGCACGCATGAGATTTGGTAACCAAATTATGAATAAATAACACACTATAGCATGTAAGCTTTGAGTCATATATGCATGATGTAGATGTTCATTTAATTCTTATAGTTCATCTAGTTCAAAATCAATTAGTTCTATAAAAAACCCATTTTAAGATTCATGGAATTGTGCAATGTAAAGCATAAAGTAAAAATAAATAGTGACATTTCATTTTGAAAAAAGAAGTTTGGGCAATTAAGATATCATTAGTTTATACACATGGGATTACTCCTGCATGGGTCAATCACAACAGGTGTTTTGTAAAACAAAATGCATCTTGATGTTCCGTGCAATGCACGGGCATCTTGCTAGTCTCTACTCTTATAAAAAAACGAGTTGGTGATGATGGTGTGCCTACCAGCCTGCAATATGGACCGTCCAATCTATATCTAATGGATAGAAAGCAAACTATGATAATTTTGCAAAAAGATACCCGCACCCCTTTCCACATTTGCAGATAAGGACTTCCCTCATTCATCTTCATCTCCCACGAGATAAACAGCTTGTATAAATGCATCTTGATGTTCCATGCAACGGATGGGCCTCTTGCTAGTTATTATTATCTCTAATCTTATAAAAAGAAGAGTTGGTGATGATCGTGTGCCTGCCATCCTGCAATATAGGCCGTCCGATCTATATCTGATGGATAGGAAGGAAACTATGACAATTGACCCGCACTCCTCTCCACATTTGTAGATAAGGCCTTCCCTCATTAATCCTTTTCTCCCAGAAGATAAACTACACATACAAATGCATCTTGATGTTCCGTGCAACGCACGGGCATCTTGCCAGTTATTATTATATATAAAAAACAGAGTTGGTGATGATGGTGTGCCTGCCATCCTGCAATATAGGCCGTCCGATTTATATCTGACGGATAGGAAGGAAACTATGGCAAGTTTGCAAAAAGATACCCACACCCCTCTCCACATTTGCAACTAAGGCCTCCCCTCGTTCATCCTTTTCTCTCACAAGATAAACTACTCATAGAAATGCATCTTGATGTTCCGTGCAACGCATGGGCATCTTGCTAGTAGGGGTATAGATGTGCCAGCCCGTGCATTGCAATGGATCCAAAGTATATCTATTTAGTGGAGTGAACTCTAAACACATTATCTATTTATTTTAATCTAACCTTTCATAGCCATGCAACCGAGCCACATAAGCTTCATGGGTGCCCCCCACATCATATTATTCATACTACGTTGACTGAAAAAAGATAAATCACCCAAAACAAGATCTTCCCGTTTTTTGTTCCTATGATGCTATGCCGTGCACGTACCTAGTTGTATACTGGTCGTACTAGTTGTAGTACAAGCTTCATACTAGTAGGAGTAGCAGTATGGAATGCACCTACTCTATCAACGAGCCCCATTAGACACCAAATTTCTTGGCTTCCGTGCTACAGCTAGATCATCCCCTCGTTTCTATTTTCCAACCTGACGGCGGGCGGGGTGCGGTTTGCCAATAGTCGGTTTGCTCAACGGCGGTCCCACATGAAAGTGAAAATTCTAGGCAACACGCCTTCCCTAGCTATGTGGCGTGCCGGACGGGCTGTGGGGTACTCCCGATTCCCGGGCGTGTGGGGGTGCGACGCGAACGCGGCAGGCCTTTTCCTTTTACTAGCAATGTTCTTGTGCGTTGTGACGGATCCAAAGTGTAGAATAGTAGTACTTGTTCACAAACTTGAAAGAAATCACTCTTGTTTTGATATACTCCTAATATATTACTTTTCACTCAAAATATATTTCTCGGGCCGTTATGATGAGGTGAGGGAGGGATGTGGTTGCTTTCAGGAAATAATGGGTTTTCTGCAAATTGGAGCAGAGAAGTGGGCTATTGTTGCAAAAATGCCATAACTTACCTCACAACCGTTAGATGCAGATCTAATGGTCATAAACGATGGATGGCAGGCACACCACCATCACCAACTGAGTCTTCTATAGGAGTTGAAGTAGGGAAACATGTATAAATTGTAACATTTGGTTCTGCTCCTTGGCACTATCGATAGATAGAAATACCGATCAGAAACGATAGGGCGGGTCTATTTCCACCAGATAAGCAGGATACGTAGTAGCTATAGGTTGGCGCATTGTCTGTTTGGTCACATGCGGTCCGACATGTTCTAGTGTTTCTAGCAAGATGCCCGTGCGTTGCACGAAGTTGATGGAAAAGGTAAGCACAACTTATAAATTGACAGATGGAGTACTAGTTGCAGTGATGCATATAATTAGGCAAAGGGATCACACATGTCGGTATTGACTGGAATGAGAATGCAATAGCACAATAAGAATTAAGGCCACGATGATGCGATCATAGTGGTGGTTACATGAGGCAAGAATAAAGATGCATCCATCAACATACGATCTCCTCCTCCTCAACTTAATGCGCCAGGCCACTGACTGGCGGCTAAGGAGCGGCGACTTTTATGACGAGGTCAAGGTGCTTCTCAGCAAAGGCATCCATGGCTTCCAGCCAGTTGAGGAAGGCCAACGTCGTAGCGCCCTCACTAGCCTTGTAGATACCTATGTACATGATTTGCTTGTACACGTGGATGTGTAGGTCGACGAATTCTTGCAGGGCGAGGCGCCTCGCGGCGAGCGCGACCTCTAGGTGGACATTCTTTGTGGCATCGACGGGGAGTCGCAAGGCCACCAGTGCTTGAAAGACGTTCCGGCCATGGAGGCCGATTAGGGTGGCAGGCAATGAGGAGCCCGGGTGCAAAGGCTGGAGGAGTACGTCGATGTCGTCCGTGAGCTTCTTCATGACGGTGAACTTGTTGGTGGTGGCAAGGATCATCTGGTCCAACTGAGAGTCGTAATTGGCGTCGACGGTGGCCATCCACCAGCCGGTCGCCAACACCGTCTGGAGACGATCCTCGGCGCCATGCCACAGGCCGGCATTGTGGACCATTTGGCACAGCCGCTGGCCACTCGCGCGCATCGCCGCCATTGTTCTGGAGCGAGGACTTTTGCACTTAGTGTAGGTGCTTAGTAAAATGCTTACTAGGTGCGTACGATGTGGTAGATGCATTGTAATGGAGGGGCGCCTTTCTATGAGTGCAAACTGTGTTGCATTCACATCCTGGAGCCTCTTTTCCCGGTCCTCCTTCCATTATTTCCCTCATGCATTCATGATGCTAATTGAAGGAGGATGCATCATTGGCCGTTCAACATTTCGGGAACCGCTACCCCCTCCATCGTCTGCATTAAAGCCGTATCGGGAACTGCATCGCCCGCTGTAAAATCGAATAGTACAGCGTCGCCCGCTACATGCCCGGCTGAACAGCCTCCTCGCCTCCATCAAACCCCTCTGTTAAACCCGCATGCAAACCGAGAAACCTACTGCGGCCACACGTCCGTTCATGAGCGGGCCGGAATTAAACGCAATCACCGGCCGAGCTCCTCCTGTCCGCCCTTAGTTTAAACGAGGCCAGATGCCGGCCAAGCTCCTACCGTCCTCCCTCTATTTAAACGAGGCCATACAGACAGTGGGCAAGAATCGCACCCCTCCGCCGCTCCCCCATCTCCCCCTTCACCATTTTCTCCACTCTTCCGATGGCTTCTGAGGAGCCGTTCTCCGGCACACTACCCGGCTGGGTGGCCCACCGATCCCTCCAGATACGGTCGAGGCTGCTCGGTGCTTCACCGACCTTGCTTGGCCCGATGGAGCCAGTTGCCGCCCCAAGCCGACACGTGGTTCAGCAACTCGCCACTCCAGTTCAACTCGATGAGAAGTGGCGAGTTGCTCCATGCTGGCACAGCGGCGAGCACGCTGGTACGGGCGTGGTCGCTGCCGTGTCGTACCGTGCCATCAGTGTCTGTAGTGGCCGCGCCTCCCGTGCCTGCGGCCGCGCCTCCCGTGCCTGCGGCCGTGCCTCCCGTGCCTGCAGCAGCGCCATGCAGGCAGAGATAGAAGCCGGGTGTGTGGAGGGAGACGAGTTGGTGGCCAGCTTCTCCGTGTCCGCCCCCATCATGGAGGAGAAGTAGAACACAAGAGGCCGCCACCACTTGGGTCCCATGAAGGCCACCGCCGAGGCGACGACTGTGCATTTAGGTGGTTTCTTTGCTGCTTCGTCTCTTCTGAGGACCTTCGTCGACCCCGCAAGTCTCTGCCGGACATGAGGAAGACAAAGGGATCCATGGGCGGCCATTTAGATTAGGTACTCCCTCTCCGGCTGGCAGGAAATTTTTGTTCTAAGAATGGATAAATTGGATGTATCTATAACTAAAATAATTCTAGATACATCCATTTCTAGGACAAGTATTTCCCGATGGAGGGAGTATTAATTATACCAAGAGAGCCGGATTCGCACCACTTAGTTCATGTAAATGTAATGAAATCCATCATGTTTATATGAAGAACCGGAATTTTTATACGTAATCCTTCATGCTTATATGAAAATAGTACGCGTTTGCACGAATTTCATCTGGTGGTTAGAGTTGTGAAATTGTATGTCGCTGGCGTTTGATGTCGTCCTCCGCGGAAGGAAGCAGGAGGAAATTTGCCGGCTGCCGTTGGAGATGCTCTTATGCTAGAAATAATAGAGTCACATCCAATCCATTTGAGTTAATTGTGTGTATGATTCTCCCTCTATAAAAAGTTAATTGCATGTATAGTGTGCACGTGACTTGCAGGGTGGCTACAGCTTCGTACAGAAAATTAAAAAGAAACAAGTCCATCCTTAATCTTGTATTCAAAGTACTCTATGGGTTCCACTATCAGTACAATACCGAAAGATGAGGGTACCGCCAAAATTCGAACTCAGGTCATCGCGTTGCGAGCATCCGGCACTAACCAGTCTAGCACTTTTTTGTTGTAGACCATGCTGGAGATATATCTTCATGTCTACTCTTATATTATACTCCATCCATTCCTAAATATTTTCTTTTTCAGATTTCAAATGTACTACCACATACGGATGTGTACATAGACATATTTTAGAGTCTAGATTAACTCAGTTTGCTCCGTGCGTAGTCACTTGTTGAGATCTCTAAAAAGACAAATATTTAGGAACGGAGGGAGTAGAAAACATAGTTGGTGATGATGATGTGTGTGCCATCCTGCAATATAGGCCATCGGATTTATATCTAACGGATTGGAAGGAAACTATGGAAATTTTGCAAAAACATACCCACACCTCTCTCGACGGCCTCTGATCCTCTGCGCCGACACTGTCCTGAACCCTACCGAAGCTGCTTCATCGACACCATCGTCAACCCTACCGGATTAGATTTGTCTATACCATTCTCAACCCTACCGGGGCCGCTTTGCCAACTCACAAGTCCATGGCCTCATATCCGCTTCGTCGCACCCTCATCCAACCTACCGGAGCAGCTTCTGACGCCCAGTCCACGGCCGCAGATCCGCATCATCGACACCATACTTAACCCAACCATCGGAGCAGCTTCACTGACGCCCTCGTACACGGCATAGACCCGCTTCACCCACACCGTAGTCCACCCTACCGGAGCCGCTCCACAAACACCCTACTCGACGGTTCTAGATCTCCTTATCGGACCCTGACAGCCAGCGCAGCTTCATCACCCTTGACGTTTCTAACCTGATTCCCACTGTCTGGCAAGATGCCAAGCACCCACCACGGCCTAGGTACTTGTCTCCTTTAAACCCGTCCAGCATCACCTGCCCGATGTAATTCAAATATACTAAAAGCTGCACTCGAAAATGTTTCTTCTCGATCTAACAGCTTGGCCAACCAAGATCCTGGACTGAGGCATTGCTATGATCTTGTAAGTGCGTCTAAGGGAGTCCTGGATTAGGGGGTGTCCGGAACAGCCGGACTATATCCTTTGGCCGGACTGTTGGACTATGAAGATACAAGATTGAAGACTCCGTCCCGTGTCCGGAAGGGACTTTCCTTGGCGTGGAAGGCAAGCTTGGCGATACGGATATGTAGATCTCCTACCATTGTAACCGACTCTATGTAACCCTAACCCCATCCGGTGTCTATATAAACCGGAGGGTTTTAGTCCGTAGGACAACATAGACAACAATAATCATACCATAGGCTAGCTTCTAGGGTTTAGCCTCTGCGATCTCGTGGTAGATCTACTCTTGTACTACCCATATCATCAATATTAATCAAGCAGGACGTAGGATTTTACCTCCATCGAGAGGGCCCGAACCTGGGTAAAACTTCGTGTCCCTTGCCTCCTGTTACCATCCGGCCTAGACACACAGTTCGGGACCCCCTACCCGAGATCCGCCGGTTTTGACACCGACATTGGTGCTTTCATTGAGAGTTCCTCTGTGTCGTCACCATTAGGACGGATGCCTCGCCCCGTCTTTAAAGACGACACCGTTGCTAAGGGAGCTTTGGTTGTTGGCCAAACCCTCCGGCTAGGTGGTTTTCTTATGACCGCCTGTTCGGCTTCTGCGCCGACGATGACCTCTCGAGCCATTGAAAACAATCTTCATGTCAGCTCGGAACTCGCCGAGCAGTTAGATCCAACGGAGCTCTCCTCCATAAACGAGCTCTTGGATCGCTTCGCCGCCTTGGGAGTCGCCACAGATTATGACCAGATTGGGTCTAAACCCGATCTGAGAGAGATTAACTCTCCCCAAGTCACCCATCACGTTGCCGTGGTAGAGGGACAGTGCGGCGACCCTTCATCTATCTTAAAGACTCGCTACGTCCGGATTCCTGATCCCTCCAACCGGATACCCGCGGAGGGGAGGATATCAATCAAGACCTGAATTTAGAGTTAGGCGACGGGCTGGATTCATTGGACAACATCCAAGAATCCAAATTTTCGAGTTCGGAAATTCCTCGGCCTCTGAGCCTTAGATGGGGTGAGGCTTCGGATTTAATTCCACCCACCCACCCCAACATAAGCGATCTATCCAAAATCAGGCAAGAACCTGATGAAACAGTACATCTTTACTGGGCCAGATTCCTCCTGGTTAAGAACAGGCTAAGGGACTGCCGCGAGGAAGACGCAATCTCAACCTTATGCAATAATTGCACAGACAAGGGAATACTCAACGCCATAAATCGCCGTGATATTACACGCTTCGCTGACTTGTTGTCCATTGTACAAAAATACTGTGCGATGGAAAGCGCCTAGAAAACCGAAATAAAATTTTGGGATTATCCGGCCCTGAATACAAACCGAGTCCGAAATAAAAGGGTGCATCATCACCAGTCACCCGGGTCAAGCACTAAAAAGCAAAAACCCTTTACAGGGCATGGAACCGTACTGGAAGGATGGCTTAATGGACCCTATAAAATTCACAGTACAAAGGACGCCACACCAACTCACAGCCTTAGAGCATGTTGGATACTCCGGAAAGTGGCCAAAATTGGCGAAAATCTCCTAATTCCGGAGGCCATAGAAAGCCACCCAGAGACACCAATACGGTATTAACAGTCTTCGAGACTTTCGCATCAAATAATATGCGAAAAAGGACACTCCACAGCCTTGACGAAGTCTACCAAGTAGCAGCAATAAACCCATGGAGTGACACGGCTATTACCTTTAACGCCAGTGATGAACCTAAATCCCGAACAGCCCGAGCACCAGCCGCATTGGTCCTTAGTCCAATAGTGGATGGCTTTCGTCTTACCAAGGTACTCATGGACGGCGGCAGCGGATTGAACCTCATTTATGAAGAGACCCTTCAAAAAATGGAAATAGACTGGAACCGCATTGAGCGAAGCAGCACAACCTTTAGAGGAATAATCCCCAGTCAGGAAGCGCACAGTATAGGAAAAATCACACTAGATGTGGTGTTCGGCACGCCGGATAATTACAGGTCCGAAGAGGTCACGTTCCAAGTGGCTCCGTTCAGTAGCGGTTATCACGCTCTTCTAGGGAGGGACGCATTTACATTCTTCCAAGCAATACCCCATTACAGGTACATGAAGCTCAAGATGCCCGGGCCTAACGGGATCATCACTCTCGCTAGTGATCCGAACATAGCACTCCGTGTCGAAAACAAGACAGCCGCACTGGCCCTCGAGGCACTATCCAAAGCCCTAGCGGCTGAGGAGCTAACTGCGCTGCGCTCTACGGTGAATAGGGACGATGTGGTACTCGACAAAAGATCCAAGTCCACCTCCTTTAAACCAGTGGACGAAATAGTCAAATTCCAAGTCCATCCAACGGACCCCAATAAAACAGCTTCCATCGGGGCACAGTTAATCCCTGATGTCGACGCCGCATTGCGAGAGTTCCTACGAGAGAACTGGGAGATTTTCGCCTGGCACCCTTCAGACATGCCAGGAATCCCACGCAGGCTGGCCGAGCATAGCTTAAATATCCAAGCAGGATTCAAACCTGTCAAACAGGCTCTTCGGCGCTTTTCCGAACCTAAGAGACAGGCCATGGGAGAGGAGCTAGCAAAGCTATTGGAGGCCGGATTCATGAGAGATATAAAACATCCGGACTGGCTAGCCAACCTGGTGATGGTACCGAAGAAGGACAAATCCTGGCGCCTGTGTGTTGATTTTAAAGACCTTAACAAGGCTTGTCCAAAGGATCCCTTCCCCCTCCCCCGCATCGATCAAATTATCGACGCTACCGCAGGACACGATTCGTTGTGTTTCCTCGACGCATATTCTGGCTACCATCAAATTAAGATGGCAGAACCAGACCAAGCCGCAACAGCATTTATCACACCATACGGGCCATTCTGCTTCAACACAATGCCCTTCGGGCTCAAAAACACCGGCGCAACATATCAACGCATGATTCAGACATGTCTGGCAAGCCAGATCGGCAAAACAGTGGAGGCATATGTAGATTATGTGGTCGTCAAAACAAGACATGTTGAATCTCTAGTAGACGACTTGAGGCTCACATTTGATAACCTCCGAACATACGACATCAAGCTCAACCCGGAAAAATGCGTTTTCGGCGTTCTAGCCGGAAAGCTCTTGGGCTTCATAGTACAAAAGTTAACCGGATGCGTGGAGGCTCTAAGCTCTTGGGCGTTCTAGAGGAATTGAAGCAAATCCAGCCATGATCCGAGCTCTGTCGCAACTGGATATCCCAAAGGACCTCAAACATATACAAAAGTTAACCGGATGCGTGGAGGCTCTAAGCCGCTTTATCTCCCGCTTGGGAGAAAAGGCCTTACCCCTTTACCGCCTCATTCGGCGCACCGAACACTTCAAATGGACGGATGCAGCCACGGCCGGACTCAACGAAATAAAAGCCATACTGACAACAAACCCAGTCCTGGCCGCGCCAAACATTGGCGAACCAATGCTATTATACATTGCAGCAACACATCAGGTTGTAAGCGCAGTACTCGTCGTCGAACGAGAAGCGGATGGACACAAATTCCCCCTTCAAAAGCTGGTCTACTACGTGTCCACTGTCCTCACTCCCTGCAAATCACGGTACCCGCATTATCAAAAGATTGCGTACGCGGTATTCATGGCATCCTGGAAGCTACGACACTACTTTCAAGAGTGTTCAATAACAGTAGCCTCGGAAGTACCACTTAACGATATTATAAACAACCGTGACGCAACGGGCCGTTGAGCTCCTCCCATTCGACATAACTTAGAAGCCTCGACGAGCCATCAAATCGCAAGTCTTGGCCGACTTCGTCGCAGAATGGACGGAGGCCGAACTCCCTAAAGAATACGGCACATATTCAAATTGGATCATGCATTTCGACGGCTCCAAGATGTTGGCCGGACTGGGGGCTGGCGGCGTTTTGACGTCCCCCACAGGAGACACAGTTCAATACGTACTACAGATTATGTACACGGACTCCAACAATGCAGCCGAATATGAGGCCCTTTTACATGGTCTCCGGATGGCAGTATCCATGGGCATCCAACGCTTAGAGGTGCGCGGGGACTCGAACCACGCAATATCCCAAATAAATGGAGACTTCGATGCCAAGGATCCAAAAATGGCAGCTTACCGCAACGCCGTCCTAAAAATGTCAGCTCGGTTCGAGGGGCTCGAATTTCACCATATAGCCCGGGAAAATAATCAGGCGGCAGATGTCCTGGCACGCATCGGCGTAAAGCGCGATGTAGTCCCTCCCAACATCTTCTTGGAAAAGCTGTTCAAGACATCCGTAGTATGGGAAGGGGAGCCGAATAATAACAGCCCGGACCCAACCGCACTACCCGACACCGAACATTCTGACACAATCGGAGGCTCTGCCAATGAAATAACACCTTCATCCCACGTAATAATGGCCGTCATCGCCCCGTGGACAGAACCATTCATCGCCTACCTTACTAGGCAGGAACTCCCTGAGGACCAAAATGAGGCACGCTGCATAGTGCGGTGATCTAAAGCCTACAGAGTCCACGAGGGAGAGCTTTATAAGAAAAGCACTACGGGAGTCCTTCAAAGGTGCATCTCCGAAGAGGAGGGGCGGAACCTCCTGGCTGAAATTCATGCCGGACTCGGCGGTCATCACGCTGCAGCCCGGTCCCTTGTAAGCAAGGTCTTCCTTACAGGATTTTATTGGCCGACGGCCCGGGCAGACGCTCAGGACTTAGTCCAACGATGCACCGGTTGCCAGCTCTTTGCAAACCAAAGCCATATGCCACCCACCGCCCTCCAAACTATCCCCATTACTTGGCCCTTCACGGTCTGGGGGCTTGACATGGTTGGACCCCTTAAAGGCGGAACCCACAAGCAAAAATACTTACTGGTCATGGTGGATAAGTTCACCAAATGGATAGAAGCCAAGCCTGTTAAGACGGCCGAATCCGGACCGGTGATAGACTTTATATCCGGGGTTGTACACCGTTACAGCGTCCCCCACAGCATCATCACTGATAATGGCACAAACTTCACGGCCGACGAGGTAAAACTCTGGTGTAAAAACATGGGCATCAAGCTCGATTATGCTTCCGTCTATCACCCACAAACTAACGGCCAGGTCGAACGTGCAAATGGTCTTATCATGAGCGGCATCAAACCCAGACTAGTGCGGTCCCTCAAGGAATCTAACACGCACTGGGTAGAGGAGCTCGACTCCGTACTCTGGGGGCTGCGGACCACGCTGAATCGCACCACCGGATACACACCATTCTTTATGGTGTACGGCGCAGAGGCAGTTTTGCCTTGCGACATAATTCATGAATCACCTCGAGTGCGCATGTACGAAGAAAGAGAAGCCGAACTCGATCGGGAGGACAGCTTGGACGCATTGGAGGAGGAGCGTGATGTGGCAAAAGCCCGTTCCGCATTCTATCAACAGCAGGCTCGAAGATACCAAAGCAGAGAAGTACGGGCCAAAAATTACAACGTTGGCGAATTAGTTCTACGACTACCAGACAAGAAAAAGGACAAACTCAAGCCCAAGTGGGAGGGTCCCTTCATAATTGACCAAGTCCTGATTGGTGGAGCGTACCGCCTACGGGATGCATCGGATAACCGACTCGAGCCAAACCCATGGAACGCAGCACGTCTCCGAAGATTCTATGCCTAGCACCGGACTCTGTGTTCGTCTCCTTCCTCTGTCCATTTTTTATATATTTTCTGTCTTACATTTCTCTTCCTCTCTCTCCCTCTCTCTCTCTCTCTCTCTCTCTCTCTCTCTTTTATAGCCTCTAAAGGCTCATAAAGTGACGCGCTATCCGCGCTCATTAAACCTGGGGGCTTCTTTAAACAGAAGCTTATTCATACGGGCTTCATGCCCAACACATGTGTCACACTTCCGCATGTACCTTTTATTCACCATTATATGCATCGATATGACTTAAGTTTTGGCCAAGCTGGGTTGCCTGGCTCCTGTGCTTACCCCTACGTTCCCGATTGTTCGGCTAGGTGGTAAAGGGAGCACCTCTCCGATTGTTACTGCCGGGTCAGCCGGACGTGTACCTCGGACTGGGTGAAGCCCAAAGATAGCGTTCTTAAGGGAATATTCGGTCGGTGAACTAAAGATGATCTTTTTTTATTTTTATCTATACGCCCCCAGATGTTTTTCCTGCGTTTCTTTTCGCAGCATGGACATGCACCTTAGGGCATGCCTCCTAGGGAAAGGAACCCCTAACGAAACTATTCTCCCTGGAAGATGTTTCTTACTAACCATGTAATATAACATAACTAGTCAGGCACTTGTCTGTTCAAGCCCTAATGACCCCTACGCCTGGTCTCCATGCATTCCCTAGTTCCTATATAACCGCATGGGAATTCGGACACACTCTGGACTGTCAGGTCACGAGGCTGAAGTGAAAAGGTCGGCCATGACAAATGATCTACAATCCGGCTAGAAGGCATTATAAATGTCAATTAAATTACATAGTCATTTTGACTGGTTGTATTCCTCTTCAATACCATCTAACAGGCTGTCTAATTTACAGTCCTGCTGGGAATACTTTGCGGCCAACTCTACTTGGCCGTATACTAAGCTTACAGGGATCTCCTTCCCATCGGGCCCTACAGGACCGACCTCGGCCATGTGGTTGGGGTCAGCCTTTGCGTACCACGTCTTCACCATGGCCCAGGCCTCCCTAGCGCCTTGATGGCAGGCTGATATCTTCCACAATCAGAAGCGCCACCGTGCTCCCTTTAGCTTCTCCGCAAGCTCTCCAAGACCTTCGGGCATGGAGACGGATGGCCATAGGGCCTGGGCGACGCCTTGCATCGCCTGCCGAACTCGATCGAGCAGTTGCGAGAGCTCGGGAAGAAGGTCACCCGTAGAACTGGGCATCTCCTCTGTAGGATGATCTGTTAGCACACCTACAGACATTGCTCTGTTAGTCGACTTCCCCGCCGAACTTTCTTTCAAAGGTTCGTTCAAGCACTTACTAAATATGCCGCGCCGAAGCCGCTGATTCTCCTTCACGGAGTCTGACAGCTGGGCACGAACATCTTTCAGCTCGATGCCCAGCTTGGTGTTGGCATCTTGGAGATCGTTCTTCTCCTTCCTCACCTTTGTCAGCACCTTCTCACCAGCCTTTAGCTGGCGTAGGAGGTGTTGCCTTTCCGGATTCAATCCGGCGCCATCTGCAATTTCATTTGTCAGATTCGCACCAAAGCTGTGCTTCGCAAAATACTTATCTTTCGAAGTGTATATTACCAGAGGGGGTCTCCTTGGGATCCCCTGCCGCGGCTAGTGCGGCCTCAAGTTGGGCTTTGCACTCTTCCAGCTCCTTGGACAGTAGGGAATTATTTTCCGTAAGAACCTGCATCACAAATGATCCTTAAATCAGTTATTCTAACTGTTTCAAGTCTCGGGGGCTACTGGTATATACATGTAATTACCAGAATTTTCTTACCCATATGTCTTTTACATACTGCTCCGTGGCTCTGGCTAGACCGTTTTGAGCGGCACGGAGATACGCATCTCCCGAGTTGAAGGCATCTAACGCCCCATGGGAGAAACAAGCGTCGTGAAGAATTGTCCGGCGACGCCTGTGGTTCATGGCACTCTCCACCTCAGAGTTGGTGGCAGACAACCCGTCCACATCCTCCGTCGGAGGAGCGTCTGGCGCGCGCCTTGCGTTCGCCTCCGCCTCCTGACCAGGCTTTGGAGCCTGGCTGGTGGAGGCGTGATTGGTAGCCTCTCCGGATGTAGTCCGGCGAGGTCTCTTTGTCCTGAAAAGAGCGCGAGTGTCAATATTCCTCGAAGGTATAACACCTGGGATAAGGTGGCGTGCCATACCTTTGTGCTGACGCCTCGGTCCGGACTGCACTTCTTTTTTGCCCGCGGGGCCCTACGGCCCCTCGTTGGCTTGTCACCGCAGGTTTGGCCTTCCACCTTAAATACCTCCCCTGCAAAGTTCGGTTGCAATCAGGAAACTGAACACGAGTGGGCGGACACCTATTCGGGGTACTGGGACTTCGATCTCAGGTACCTGGGGGTCAGGATTAGCCCTGGGTAATCGGCCGTAATGGCCACCAAGGAATTGTCCTTGCTCAATTGATGGAACACTCCATCAATCAGCTACACAGATATGTCCGGATCCTCTTGGGAGGCCGGGTCGAGGGACCGTCCTGGGTCCTCGGGTTGTGGAGGAGGGCTACTTATTTCCTTAACAGCCCGGCGCAGTTCCTGCGTTGAAGTCGTCAGACTGAATATTTAACAATAGGAATACAAAGCGGATGGACAAGTAAATATGGCCGCTTACCCAGCTTGGGGGATTGTGCATGGAGAATCCACCCTGAGGGTTGACGCGGAGAAATTCCTCCTCTTCTCCCTTATACAAAGTGGACAAGATCTTTAGTAGAGCGGTAGCTGAATCTGGCCCCTTACGGCCGTAGCGGGTGGCGTCGTCCTCCTCGTTGAAGTCCCACATGAGGTGGCTTCTATACTGAAGCGGCTGCACCCCCTACATAATGCATTCGGCCATAACCCCGATCATGGTTAGTCCAGAATGGGCTAACAATCTTATTTGGCCCATCAAGTAAATGATGTCCCTGTCACCTCCCTTCTGAGGGCTCCGTGGGCGCCAGCTTAGGTGCTTCTTTAAGGGAGCACTGTTGAATTCAGGGAGGCCGATCCGGACAGGATCCGGCAACGGGACGTCTTCTATATAAAACCACTCCAAGGGCCAGTCTTCGGACGCCTTCTTTGGGGTTCCGGACAGATATCTGGTCCCGGCGATGCGCCACACTTCGGCTCCGCCCACTTGATACATTGACCCCTTCTTGGAATGGGGCACGAGGCAAAATAGCTCCTTCCATAGTCCGAAATGAGCTTCGACACCCAAGCACAGCTCGCAGAGGGCTACAAAGCTCGCGATATGCAGTACTAAGGCAGGCGTGAGATTATGTAGCTGGAGGCCGTAGAACTCCAGCAACCCCCGGAGAAATGGATGGATTGGAAATCCGAGCCCCCTTATTAAGTAAGGGACGAGGCACACCCGCTCTCCTTTGGAGGGATTAGGGGCATTCTCTTCTTTCTCTCCGCCATTGTAGATGGCAAGACCGGCTCGAACCAGGACCATATAGGCCGGGGGGAGAAATCCCTTGGTCTGGAGTGTCACTAGCTCGCTATGCGGGATGGAACATCTCTCCCAATATCCAGGCTTAGGGCTAGAAGGGCGAGGGGAGGAGTTGCAACAGCTGGCCATGGTGGAATGGACCTTTGTCGGATGCGCTCTGATGAACACTCGCGGAGGGGAGAAGGTGTGGATTGGATCTAAATCCTCGTCCCCTTAAATAGGGCAGCTCATTTTCGCGACTAGGGGTGTGAATGTAAAAACACTCAGACTTTTCATATTCGTTTGACACGTGGGAAGCGGCCATTATTGGGCGTAGAAGCCAAGGAGCGCAACATCTCCAAGAAACCGGACTTTATTCAAACATGTACACGGAATTTGGAGGAGAACCCGCCTTGCAATGTCGAAGACAATCTGCGCGCCGGACTCATCGTCATTGAAGCCTGGTTCGGGGGCTACTGAGGGAGTCCTGGATTAGGGGGTGTCCGGAACAGCCGGACTATATCCTTTGGCCGGACTGTTGGACTATGAAGATACAAGATTGAAGACTCCGTCCCGTGTCCGGAAGGGACTTTCCTTGGCGTGGAAGGCAAGCTTGGCGATACGGATATGTAGATCTCCTACCATTGTAACCGACTCTATGTAACCCTAACCCCATCCGATGTCTATATAAACCGGAGGGTTTTAGTCCGTAGGACAACATAGACAACAATAATCATACCATAGGCTAGCTTCTAGGGTAGCCTCTTCGATCTCGTGGTAGATCTACTCTTGTACTACCCATATCATCAATATTAATCAAGCAGGACGTAGGGTTTTACCTCCATCGAGAGGGCCCGAACCTGGGTAAAACTTCGTGTCCCTTGCCTCCTGTTACCATCCGGCCTAGACGCACAGTTCGGGACCCCCTACCCGAGATCCGCCGGTTTTGACACCGACAGCGTCTCTCTCTCTTGTATTGTTTTGTGCCTGCCAGCGTGCTTTGCTAGGATTTTCGACCAGTAATCCCTTTGCGTGCTTTGCTAGGATTTTCGACCAGTAATCCCTTTGTGCAGAGAATATTTCTACTACTGGCTGCTAAATTAGATATGTAGATGTCATACATGATACTACCCCGTACCTCCGTTCCTAAATATAGGTCTTTCTAGAGATTCCACTATAGGCTACATACGGAGCAAAATGAGTGAATCTACACTCGAAAATGCATCTATATACATCTGTATGTGGTCCATACTGGAATCTCTACAAAGACATATATTTAGGAACAGAGGTACACTGGTGCACGTCAGTCCTAAACAAACGGTTTAAAACCCCTTTCCGCCATGGCATCTGGAACCGTCACCAAGTGAGTGTGGGCGATCGGGGGGTTCTTCCCACACGGCCCAGAAACCGTCGGGATATGCCCTCCTGGTACACACGTTCGGCAAAATGAGGCCGTCTACGACCGACGAGCACTCAAATACGGAAATACATACAGTACAGAAAAAATATAATTATACTGCGAAATTGTTTCCGGTCGCAAGTACATCCCACACAGTCAGTCCTCGCTAAACGTTTTCGTTCGTATGTACATCCCACACAGTCGCTCCAAGGAAAACGTTTCCATTCACAGGTAGATCACACACAATTCTTCCTGTTAAATCGTATGTGATAGCGTTGTCATTGCACATGATATTAATAATTTATCTTTTGCGTTATTGAATGCATCACACCCGGTGCGTATAAAGAAACTGTGTGGCAAAGGCTGTCAATCACACACACTTTTTATGTGATAAACGTTTGCGCAAGGTGGCCTAACGCATATAGTTTTCAAGAGAAAGTAGTGTGTGTAGTGGAGATTGATCGCACATGTAGTGGATCCTAGAAACATTTCTGATCTCCATGTTCCGCTTTCGCAAACCGTGTGCAGTGTAATCCCTATTTAATCCCTAATTTAATAATCACATGTTATGAATTTGAAAGTAGGCAATCATTATTTCATATCCAACCATGTTTAGTACAAATATAGGTTCGACCACGAAGCCATAATTCAATGCACAGGTACATATACTGAAGAACTACAGAAGCACCAAGTAAAGAATGATGAACCACAATTGTACTAAGACTGTAGAGAGAGAGGTGAAAGACATTCTGGTTGCGGGAGAAGGTGAAGCGGAATGCCCATATTGTGCCCTACTCCATGCCTAAGGTGCACACGACTCTAGGCCAACCCCTTGTGATGGTTGCCCGTCCATCCTTCACTGTCTTCATTAGGACTTCTCGATGATCATTGTAGTCTGGATGAAATACTTTAACCTTCATTGTGTGTCCACCAATCATGTACTTTGCGAGGTAATCTTGAGTGAAATGCTTCGGTAACCACTGGGAACGAAAAAGATTCAGACATTGTTGTCTAACAACTCATTATGGGCAGTAAAAAGAGAAGGTTGCAGAGTTTGTAGTTACCATCCTACAGCTCATTGTTGTGTTGGATAGAGCATAAACAAGTAATTTGCTTGCCACCATTCGTATCTTTTTGCTAATAATCCTTATCAGTTTCCTCACTTGATGCTTGTTCATCAATAAGTCATTGCCCCATACGCAAAAAGGGTCGATGCATGCATCCTTGCCAAGGGCATATGTACCTACAAGCAAGAAGTCAATATTAGAAGCTAACTAGTGTCCAGGCCTGGATCTATATGCACTACATGATGGAACAACGGGGGAGTACAAGCCCAGGGATGAAGCTAACCTCGGCAGAAAATGGTGGCCACTCCCATTGTTTTCCTGCATAAGTAGTGGAAAGGCATGATATGTACAACAATTTTAACATCAAACAAATATAGCAAAGGTAAACAACATCATCTCCAAATGATAGCTTGAATGTGTTGGTTTCAGCATGCTGTTAAAGCAGATATAACATCACACTGGATAAATGTGTAAAACTGAAAATAAAGGGCATGTGTTAACTACACCAGGAATAACTGGAACCAAATATAGCCGTTCAAACTGGTATTGATGTAGTTGAGTGGCACAGTTTCGACTTGCACATAATGAACCATACATTGTGAATGACTGAAATAAACAAGGCATAAATGACCAGTATAACAACCAAATATAGCCATTGAAAACTGGACAGATTCTCACTACAACCAACCTAACAAGCAAATACAGATAAACAGGGCATATGCTTGGAAACTGGACAAATGCTCACTGCAGCCAACCTAACAAGCAGATAAAGATAAACAAGGCATCTTCTTCATAACCGGAGAAATGCTAAAAAAGCAACCTAACAACCAAATACAGATAAAGAAGGCATCTGATTGATAACTGGACAAATGCTAAAAAAAGCAACCTATCAACCAAATACAGATAAACAAGGCATCTACTTGATAACTGGACAAATACTCACTCCAACCAAACTAAGAGCCAAATACAGATAAACAAGGCATCTGCTCGATAACTAAAAACATGCTCACTCCAACCAACCTAATAACCAAATGCAGATAAACAAGGCATCTACTCACTATAAACAACCAAATATAGCCATTCGTGAAACTAAAGTGGACAATTCATACATAAACATCAAATAGACCTATTGAACAATACATTTTAGCATAACTAAAATAATTAAACATGGCACAGTTAAAGCACCGCATGGAAAATGCTACTACAACAAAGGGTACAGGTTGGCAAGCTAGAAAAGGTAATATTTGTTGATAGAATGTTGCCTCGCATTTCATGGACGGGATCCTTCCACTTGGAAGAGCACAGACCCATGGTGCACTCTCTAATGTCACAGATGGGTTGTTTCACCTTGGAGGAACCTTCGTGGGTGCCCTCCTCGTGGTCGTGGTCGATGAGATCGGACTTGGCAATTGAGGATCCTAAGCCGCCGCCGTAGAACGTGTCCTTCAGAAGTGATAAAATAGGCTCGATGTCATATAAATCTCGCAAATCCTTGATCGCTTGGCGGAGGAGATCAGTGGCAAGGTCGTCGAAGAGATCGATGGTGGTTGAACCCGAGGGGTTGGGGATAGACCACTTAACCTGTGACATGGCCCGCGTGAAGCCGTCGGTGTGGACGATCTTGATGTTGTAGCCAGCTTTCCCGAGATAGAGTAATACGCTAGCCCGCTGACATGAAGCCTTCGGCATGGCAACATAGTCCACGTCTTCACCGGCTTCCACGGCAACGTGTTGCTCCAGGATCGATAGGTCGGGGCGAACGGCGGCCACCTCGCCAAACATCCACCGGAGAGGCCATGATAAACCTCTTCAAATTTTTTTCATAATTTTTTTTCAAATTTTTTTAAGATTTTTTTCATTTTTTTCTTAATCTCAGGTCACTATGGCTTAATCTCGGGTCAATATGCTTAATCTCAAGTCAAATCACACTCTGTGGTCAAACTTCCCAGAGGGTCACCCATCCTCACACTACTCCAGCCCGAGCACGCTTAACTTCTCAGTTCTATCCAACCCCAGCACCAGCTCACTTAACAGGCACTTGTTGATATATCTATCATATCAATCCTATTAAACCTTGTTGATGTCTAGGACTTTGTTCATGTTCATGAGTGTGATGAAATTTTGAAAAAATATTTCAAACTTCCCGGTCATATTACGTATCATATTTTGAACATTTTTCCAAAAAATTGAAACCATTTTTTTCTGTTACTAGTGGCGCACCTAGCAAATGGTGCGCCATTACTAAGTTTGAATTTTTTTCCATTTTCCCCCCTCTAGATCTTAAAAGCCCCGTATCTTTTATTCTGTTAGGTTTTTGGGGATTCTAAAAATCTTCAACAGGGCTTTGCCCTTTGAATTTGGATGTAACTTTTCGAGTAGATGATTTTTCATATAAAAAACTTTTTAATCCGAGTTCGTATGCAAAAGTTATGCCCATTTTACTAAATTCCAGAGAGATTTTGCAAATAAAGTCAAAATTCATATTTGTAAATTTTCCCAACAACTAGACCACATATCACATGGGAAACTTATTTTCTTTTATTTTTTGACATTTCCATCATTTTCTTTTATTTTTTTTAAACTGAAAAGGCGGTCCACGGGGGGGGGGGGGGGGGTGCATTTGGTGAAATTTTCGGCCACCTAGAAAGTTAGTAATGGCGCACCTTCACAAAGTGCGCCATTACTATGTGTATGACTTGGTCAAACCTTGGTCAAAGTTAGTAATGGTGCACTTTGTATAGATGCGCCATTACTAAGTTTGACATAGTAATGGCGCATGTATGCAAAGTGCGCCATTACTAAGTTTGACCAAGGTTTGACCCAGTCATACACATAGTTATGGCGCACTTTGTAAAGGTGCGCCATTACTATGTCAACTTAGTAATGGCACACCTATACAAAGTGCGCCATTAGTATGTGTATGACTGGGTCAAACCTTGGTCAAACATAGTAATGGCGCACTTTTCACCTCGTGCGCCATTACTGTTTTGGTTACTAATGGCGCACCTACACATGGTGCGCCATTACTAAATAGTAATGGCGCACCATGTGTAGGTGCGCCGTTAGTAATGGCGCACCACATGTATAGTGCACCATTGGTGTCCATGTTGGCTATAGCTGTTTTTCTAGTAGTGTAAGTTTTCTATGCATTTAATGTAGTCCATAATTCAAATTTGAACTACAACCACATGCTCCAGTGAAGCAAAATGGGTGGGAAATCATACATGTGTCATTGGGTGCATGTTTAGGTCTCGTTTAAGGAATGAGAATGAATTACAAACTTATCGTCGTTCTGAAACAATGAGAATCTTGGTTTTTAAATCCCAGTAAATAAAAAATTCACCCAAAAAACATTAAACTTGGCATGGTTTCATGACATGGCACATATATGCCGTGGTAAGAAAAATCATCCAGTTTGAGAAGAGGCGCACACATTAGTAGCCAACGAAGTCCCTTTTGAGAAAAAAAAACTGACACGTTAATATTGCAAATGGTTGTATTATATTTACCGTGTCGAAATTTAACCATACTCGGTGGCGTGCATGTAGCTATTTGATGAGACAGGACGAGCGTGAGAAGTCCGCTATCCAGCTTCGATGGGACGTGTGCGAGCAGTCCGCCACGTAGGCTTGACGGGACACGTGCATCCAGTCCACCTCGCAGGCTCGACGGGACACCTGCGAGCAGCAAGGCCGCCCATGCTCACCGGGAAGCGAGCTCTATGACCTCCATGCACCAGCCGCCGCCCGCCTCGCTCACAACTTCTCCATTAATGGGTTAATTAAAGCACCTGGACGGAGGGTGTTTGCTTGTGATCCCATGGCAGCATTTTCTTTGTTCGTGTTTTCAACTAGTATTCCGCCCTAATTTAAATTGCCACATAGGGCAACGGATAATACGACCACAAATAAAATGGAAACGGATAATACGACGACAAATTTAAAATGGCGCACATAATAATTGTCTTACATATTCTGGATAATTTAAAATGCCACATGCGACAAAGCCCGGAAGACATGGGGGCAAGAGAAGAAGGAAATTGCAGACAACGATCTGGGTCGCTACTGTCTCTACTCGTCGATGGATCACCGGGCGGCGAAATCCTCCAGCTCCTTCTTCAATTCCTGATGACTTTGCTTCAAAGCAGCCACAGATTCCTCCACCTCCTGCCCGCGCTCGATATGGAGCTTCCTCAAGCCACCCATCAGTTCCTCGACGACCGTTGTCAGCGTCATCTCCGAGGCACTACTCTGCTCACGCAACATCTTCCATCCGGCAGCCTCCTCCTCCTTCTCGGAGACCAACTTGAGGAGCTTCGCATTGTCATCCATGAGTTGCTTGACAAGGCCGGTCGCCTTGTCAACCGAGGCATCGCTGATCTTGAGCAGCTTCATCAAGCCGTCGACCAGCTCCTTCTGCGTAGTGACGCCAGCGAGAATGTCGTCGTCGCTGGCGAAGGACTTCAGGAACACCGGCTCATCGCGATGGCCGACACCGCGAATGCGCTTGTGAGAGCCCTCGCATGCCCGTGAGAGCTCATTCGAGGGCTACGCGGCACGCTCGGACATCTGTGCTGCAGCTATGGCTTCGCGGCGAGACCTCTCTAGTGCTTCCGTGGCCTTGGTCTATGCTGCCTGGTTATATGTCCAGCCTAATCTCCTCCTACCGGTCATGGCGGAACGACTTGACTGAGAAAACCAGTTTTGTGCGTGATGAGGAGAGGAACTGTGGAGTAATTTTTGAGTGGGTAGTTTTTATAGACCGATGCTAAGTGTGAACACATATTAGTTTGAGAGGTTTGAACAGATTTACAATTACTTATTGTGTTGTAATCATCAATGTGACGAGAAACAAGGTCAAAATTTATTGATGGCAGAAGGTTGACCATGTGGTTGCTCGCCGTTGAGGCGGCCACGACGTGCTCCGCTCTGGCGTCCCTACGCGCGCTCTGCTCGTCGTTGAGGCAAAGTTACAATTGCAACTGTTAATAATTCTTAATAATTGTCTTACATATTCAGGATAATTTAAAATGCCAAATGCGGCAAGGCCCAGAACACTCACGACCTACATATGCATACAATTATAATAAAATATAAGCTAAAAGGTTAAGCTGGTGGCCTTCCGACGATGGTCTTCTCGAACTCCATGATCAGCATAGCACCCTTGCGGCCGTGTGCGATACTCCTAGCCACCACAAGCAACTAGTTTGCATTTTTTCAAAGTTTTTTGTACACACAGGATCGCACACGAACTAACTATATTAACCGCCTGTGTTGTAAATTCTCATCGCAAACAGTTCATCCGAGTTGGCTGTTTGCCACGTATCACACACATCTTGTTAAGTTGAACCATTTCTGTTGCGTTCGCTAATTGTAAACAGTTCGTCCGAGTGAACCGTATGCCCTATATCACAAACACCTTGATGTGGCTAACTGTTTATGTTGCACTCCCTAATAGCAAATGGTTTATCGGAATGAACTGTATGCCGTATATCGCACACACATTGATATGGCTGCCCGTTTCTGTTGTTCTGCATCATCACAAACAGTTCGAACGGGTTAACCGTGTGGCCTGAATCGCACACGCAACTAAAATCTGAATCGTGTTTGATGCATCCTCCATCACAAACGTTTTGCACCTTTTTCACGGTTTTCATACACCACCGTTTGCGATTACTGCATCGCACACAATTTCTCGAAGGGTCTCTGATCGTAGTGTTGCGTTAGTAGCATCCTACAGTAGTGGTAGTATATTACACAAAATCGTAGGTGGCATGTAGGAATTCCAGTGCACTACATTAGGCTCCCTTAGAGTGCCTGCTAGTCCAGCACACAGAGTCATGGCTAGTTTATGCTATGCACACAATCGTTAATTGGTGGTTTAAATATGCGCAAGGGATATGCAATGTATTATCATGTAGAGATGTCTAAAATTAGCCGTGTCAACTTGCAGATGGGGTTACACAATGATAACGTACAAGATGTATGTGGCAATTTCATGGAACATCGCAAAAAAGGAGAGGCAGCGGTGAGCCTATACAGTGTGCTATGGTAGGTCACTCCTCCATTCCAATCATCATGACATGTGATTTGTATGTCAGTTCTATTGGCCATGTTTCTTAGGGACAGTTTTTACAAGTTATCCTAAGAAAATAAGCACATGTGAATATAAGCTCCAGGTAATAAGACAACCAGTTCTTTTCATTGCCTTCCTTTTCAGCTTATCTTTGGTATGATTAGTCAAAAGTCTAGATTGAATTATATTTTTTCATTTTGCTACCCATATGAAAATTAATTTGACTTGAAAACATCACAAATTGAACCCAATGCAGTAACTAATATGATAGGAAAACAGACCATCACTATTTGTTCAAAATGCAAATACAAAGATACCATCTATTTGGCACAATATACTTTGGTCAATGTCTTCCATAGAGATCACATTGCCTAATTTAAACGAAGAACGCATGACCCGCATTTAAATGAAGAACAATTATTTATTGAAATTCGATGGTCCAAGTGGCTGGTTATTATCATATAGCAGCACCACCTGAAAGCATCATATAGCAGCAGCAGCTCATAGCAACTCATCATACAGCAGCAGTGTGCAATTCATCATATACCACCAGCAGCTCATAGCAATTCATCATATAGCAGCAGCAGGAGCAGCTCATAGCAATTCATCATATTGCAGCAGGAGCAGCTCATAGCAATTCATCATATAGCAGCAGCAGGAGCAGCTTATAGCAACTGATCATATAGCAACAACAGCAGCTCATAGCAATTCATCATATAGCAGCAACAGCTCATAGCAATTCATCATATAGCAGCAGCAGGAGCAGCTTATAGCAACTGATCATATAGCAACAACAGCAGCTCATAGCAATTCATCATATAGCAGCAGCAGCTCATAGAAATTCATCATATAGCAGCAGTAGGAGCAGCTCATAACAATGCATAATATAGCAGCAGTAGCAGAAGCAGCTCATAGCAATTCATCGTATAGTGGATCGGAATGAAAATTTGGCAAAAAATCAGAGGATATACTCACCTTGTTGGATGAGCTCATCCTTCAACAGCACCTCAAGGCCATGGCCTGGGAGGAGGGGAGGGGGAATAAGGTGCCTTCTGCCGCAGTGTGGCATCAGCCGTAGTTGTGCGGCGCCGGCCGGGGTAGTGCGTTGGATGGACCATAGTGGAGCACCTGCTGGAGACCATGAGAATGAGGGGCGGCCAGATGGGACCAACGGCGACGGCTCGCTGGAGGAACCCTAGCGCTGCAGGCAGGGGATCGAGGTAGAGGGAAAGGGAAGAGGACATGCAAGCGGGCAGGGCAATGAACACTTGAGTGTTTGTTTTTACTTGAGGGTCATGTGTGACGCGGGTGTGAGCAGTTGCATTTTGAGTGTAATATAGGTAGACAATAGAGACATTTCACTATTCCCCTTCCCTTCAATTTTTAGTGAGCTTCTACCCAAAACACTCCCCGCCAAAGCGAAATAAGTTAAGCCCAAGCCCATAACTCAAAAATGACTTCTTTACATCTTTTATGGCTTATTTTTACAATAAGCTCTAAAAAGGCAGAATAGAACTGGCCCTTAACCTGCAATTCAATTGTGTGTGCAATGATGAATCACTCCTTCCTACTATAGTGTACATTTAGGCATCATCATACATGGCATAACCTAATACATGTGCATTCCATTGTAGAATCTGGAATATACAATGTTTATGTTAGTTCTTACATTGCACATGATGTTTAAATGCCCCTTAAATCTGGTCAGTCAAGTGATGGTCTTTAAGCCTCCTTCTTTGCTTATTTTCTTGATACTCCCTCTGTAACACCCCAAAATTTTGGTTTTGATTTTTATCAACTTCTTCATTTGATTTAAAGAAGGTCACTTGAATTTTTCAAAAAAGGGGCTCATCTTCTCAAATGTTTTTATGACAAATATTTCATGATGAGTTCTTCCCAATCTTGATTTTTGGTCTTGAAGATTTCTCATCTTGTGTTGGCTCAACACAAATAATTTTATAAGGTTTTTACAATTCCTTTTTATTAAAAATAATTCCTATAAATTATGAATTTTATTCTTCCCCTTTCAAAAATTACTCTCTTGCCATGACCTATGTTGAAAACTTTCTTCCAAAACCCACCTCCCCACTTTGGGTCAAGTCAAGCATCAAGACCAGCAAAGTTCCACTTCCCCTAGATTTTAATTCTATTTATTTTAAACTCAAAATCTTTTTTTGCCATTTATTTGGACCTTAGTGATTTACAAAGGAAATACTAGATTTCCTTTGAGTTTTGGTTCCAAATAAATTCCTTTGGCTAGTCCTTAGTGTCCTCAACCTAGATCCATCAAGATCGGCCAGTCCACAGTTCATTTTTTTCAAAATTTGCTTGGTGCAAGTTTGGACCAAATTTGCCATTTTTGGTAAATTTCATACTTTTTCTTTTCCAAAAATTCTGAGATAATTCAGGCAGTCTCTAGATGCACCAAGAGATCACATCACAAAGTCTCAGCTCAAGAAAAATTTTCCACGTGCGCCAAACATTCCGTCGAACAGCTGGTGTGCACTGTTCCTGTTCAAATTCAGAGTTTCAGTGTTAAGCTTCAGTCGTCAATGTCGTTTTCTTCAGAGCTTGGCGTCAATCTCGCCAGTGCTCGCCCTGGCCTCTTGCTCCCTATTCCCCCTCGTTATCTAGTGCGCCACACGGTTGTTTGGCCGGTCGCGAGCGTTGGTGGCGACGTGTCACGTCAACTCCGGTGCCTCCCGTGGTGGCAGAACCGCCCGTGGCGGCCAGCAGGGGCCAGCCCTGCAGTACGGCGCCATCCAGCACCGCGCACACCACCAGGAGCCTCCGCGTGGCCGTCCTCTTCTTTGTGCGTGCTGCAGAACCATCGCGGTGGCCTGAGAGGCGCAGAGCGCGCTCTCTGCCGCCGACGAGCCCATGAGCTCCGTTCCGTCGAAGCCACGGGAGCAGGCCAAATCCGATCAAGCTTAGTTGTTGAATGGAGCCAGTGGACCAATCCGCGGCTGCCCAGTCACCTAAGCCGTCAACTCGACCACCACCTCGCCGTAATTACTCGCCGGAGAAATCCCATTCTCGGCAAGCACCTCGGGCCGGCTATAAATGGAGGCCCTGAGCTCGCCTTTGACCTAGCACCAATCCTCGACCTCACCAGAACCGCGCCCAGCCCCTAGGAGGACCTCGAGGAGGCCTTCTTCCCCGATTCCGGCCGCCCCGATCCGCTTTGGGATCCAGCAAGATTCTCTCTCGTGAGTGCACCCCCGCTCCCCAAACTGTGCCAGTAGCATCCTAGTGCACCCGCTTGCCTGACCCGCGCTTCAATTTGGAGTTTGCAGCTCCCTTCGGAGAGAATCATCCTCGACCGAACCACCGTCCGCCGGAGTGGAGGCCGCCGTCGACGTGGTGCTCGCCGACGACCAACTCCACCACCCACAGACGTGGGAGAACTCCGTGAGTCCGTAGGTACCTTCCACTCCCCCTACCTCGCCGTGGATCGACGCCGGCGACCACGGTGAGCCTCGGGCGCCGGTGGGACTCTATTTTGAATTTCAAACTTGATGGGTGGGACCCCCTCGTCAGCCTCACCCTCCCCCTTCGAACCGTTTTCCGTTGGCACCTTCGGCCCGGATACGTTTTCCCCTCTGGAAGGCGTATTCCAACTGAAGCGTTTTCTGTTTTTCTAAACTAGCCCCTAGAAAGTTTCTGTTTCATCACATATTAGTCCCTGGACTAAAACCTTTATAGCTTTTAAACAGAAGATAATTTTGAGCTGATTCTTTTTCTGTCATCTTTATTTTTCTATCTAGTTTTTATCATATTTATTTGAAAAATATTTGGAACATTTTGTATGCACACACGGTATTTACGTTAGTTTCCGATTTCTTTTATAACGTAGATACCGAAGGAAGTGACGGAGCTGCAAACTTCGCCGAGCTAGACTCTGACTACTCCGAACCTGGCAAGCATGTTTGAACCTTTGATATGATGAGTGTTTTTCATGATTGCTTGAGTGGTTTTCTCATGACATGTTTATATAAGAATTTGTGAATGTTATATTTCATGCAAAGCAAGCTGCAAGTGAGCTTTGAAATTTGATGTGTTCATATGATGGTGAGATAACCTGATCATGTGGTGGCATGATAGGTTGCAAGCTCATATTGTTGAAGCATGCCAGTTTTATGTCAATCGTTTAACTCCAGTATTAACGTGGGCCAAGTCTTGTCCCCGTTCGTCCCCTTTTCGTGCCGCCACATGTCTTCTGCAAAGAATGTGGTTATAGTCAGTTGCAAACCTCTTTCCTTGTACACACCAAATAGAGGGGCCGTGATGAGGGTTCCATGGCCCTGGATTAAAGCCCGTCATCCGGTTAGGGGGCATGGGTGTTTCCGGTTAGGATTGAGAGGGGGGCACCCCTTAGAGCGCGTGATATAAATTTGATCCCATGCTATTCGAGGTTGTAGCCTCCCCGTCTTAGAGTTTTTCTTGAACGTTGCCTAGGGTGATTCCTGGCAGCGGAATGTCGAATGGGTGTGTACTGGTTAGATGTGTTTCTCCTAAAATACCGTAAACGGAACTAGTCCTTTGTGACTACTTAAATCTGCTGGCTGTGGTTAAAGAGTACAAACTCTGCAGAGTCAAAACCATTCGAGTAACCATGTCCATGGTCAAGGACTTTGATCAACATATTACTGTCAATCTCAGTATCAGTCTCAGTGTCAGTCTCAGTGACAGTCTCGGGAGAATAAGCATGAAATTGAGAGTGGTAAATCCGGCTGAATGTTATTCCTGTGGATGGACTAACCAGTTTATTATCATGTACTGAGTATTCCGTGGAATGATGTTACCTTCATGAGCTACTTGAATTCGAATGATGAGATACAAGCCCTTTATGCGATGTCGCTCAGATGTCCGACTGTGGCATTCTTGTTATTTACTTTTGATATAAGCCCTTTATGTGATGTCGCTCAGACGTCCGACTGTGGCATTCTTGTCATTTACTTTTGATATAAGCCCTTTATGTGATGTCGCTCAGACGTCCGACTGTGGCATTCTTGTTATTTACTTTTGATATAAGCCCTCTATGTGATGTCGCTTAGACGTCCGACTGTGGCATTCTTGTTATTTACTTTTGATATAAGCCCTTTATGTGATGTCGCTCAGACGTCCGACTGTGGCATTCTTGTTATTTACTTTTGATATGAGCCCTCTATGTGATGTCTCTTAGACGCCCGACTGTGGCATCCTTGTTATTTACTTTCGTTATAAGACCTTTTCGAGATGTCGCTTAGACGTCCGACTGTGGCACGTACTGTCATTTACGTTTCAATATAAGCCCTTTATGTGGTGTCGCCCTGACGCCCGACTGCGGCATGTTAAGTTATTTTACCTTTCGAGGCGTCGCTTCAGACACCCGATCAGTCTTCAACTATATTTAATGGGATTTCGGGAGGACTACCGCCTGACTTCCTTTTTATTTAACATGCAGTGCAAATTTATTATCTGAGTGCGCATTACTAGTCTGCTCATGTGCATCGTGTTTGCATTTGTTATATCTTATGTCCACACTGTCCTGCGAGTACACTCAAAGTACTCACCTGGATTGTTGATTTGGCCAGATGTTGACGAAGGCGATCTTATGGATGAAGAGTATGATAGCGAGTGCGATTCCTAGAGGAGTCCCAGTCAGTCCCGTGCGATCCTGGAGTTGGTCACTCGTATTATATATGCTTCCGCTACCCTAATAAAATCATCAAGCCTCACTCCGGTGCTTGATGAGCTGTAAGATTTTGGAGTCATGTCATCCACTTCACTGTGACATATCCACCACCACTTTTATTACGAGTCAGTAGTTATGCCACCATACCCTCTGTGTCATATCCGCCTTTATGTATAATATCGGCGTGCTTGTAATAAATTATTGAGCACCCTCAGCTCAACCTTGTATAATATTTAGTACTTCTAGATTTCTGTACCAAGGATTTTTCTACCAGTAAGGAGGATTTTTTCTATACTGGTCTGATAAAATGGTCGATTTTTCAATAACTATTTCATTGGAAAACCGGTTGTGACACCCTCCTTCCATCTATATAGGGCCTAATGTGTTTTTCGAGACTGCCTTTAACTATTGATAAGACTAATAATACATGAGATGTATAATGTGAAAATTATATCATTGGAAGATCCTTTCACGTACGAATTTGATGGTATACTTTGTGTAACTTGCATGCCATATATTATTGCTATAACACTTGGTCAAAGTTAGCCTCAAAAAACGATTAGGCCCTATATAGATGGAAGGAGGGAGTATGTAAGATTTGCTCACACATCTGTTTAATTGCTTGTTTGCATCAGCCAGTAATACCAGGACTGTTTGCTTTGATTACTTGTTGTTCCTGAGCTAACACTCTAACAAAACTTGTCAACGATTTAAACACTAAGGGCTGCTGTAGTGGGGCCTTGTCTAACTCATAGGTGACATAAAGGTTTGGCTGTACACTAAAGTAGGCTCTCCAAGAGTACCTGGAGATCCAGTTCGAAGGTATGTCTAGTTTTTACATAGTGCACACATAACAAATGCTCATTTCTTTGTGTGCAAGTGCAAGAGATGTGGCATGTTTCATTATGTGATGTTGTTTTGTTATAATCTTATCCTTTTGTGTTGTTCATAGACCAGAAAGTATGCATATTTATCTTCCATGGAGATGAGTAACTAGTTTGTGTAACCTTGCAGAGGGGGTGCAATGAAGATAAGATTGTGGATTTCCAAGTACAAGATGTTAGGAAGGAGCCTTGCAATAGAAGTAGGAGCAGCGCTGAGCCTATTCAACCAGTTAAGGTAAGTCATTGTATCCAACTCAACAGTTCAATTCCTTGTTTGTTTTAGGCATAGTTAATTTGCTCTTTTCAATTGCTTTGTTTGTCCCCGGTTGATGAGATGCCCAATCAATGATGCCTGATGTTGGGTACTTGTATAAATATTAGTTGACATAATTAAAGGCCTTACTATTTAAGTACTCTGGCGAAGTGTGCCTGAAGCTTTGAAGTCTATTAACAACCTATTACTGCATGAGGCTCACAATCTAGTTTATACTAGGCTAATGATTGCATAGTTTTGCTTGTTGTAGTAGGTTTGTATGAATCCCTCTGTTGTTCATTATGCTCCCTAAGACTTTAATTGAGCTACAGAAGGCCCAACTGCTTGCTTATTTGTACGCAATATGCTGTCTAAATTCGTAACTTGTCTGTGTTTTGGATTTGGCCCCAACATCATGCTCCTCTGGTGAGCTAAGAGAGATTTCTGTATGCAGGCTGCACAGACTACCATTTTTATAATTTTTAAAAATATCACCTCCTTATGCTTCATGACATGTAACAATATTGTTAGTCCTGTTTTGCCATGTACAAAATAGTCTATCTTGCTCGCTTCACTGTTGTAACTATATTTTTGCCCTAGTCATGTGTACTTAAACAAACATTTTAGGATGAAGTGACATCAACACAAAGATCTGCGAGCAGTGCAGCATGGCCGTTACCAAATGATTATGGATTAGAATTGGAATGTGCTGATGTTCTCGAGAATCAACTAGAGGTGGCAAGACAACGTGTACATGATTCTCAACGTACAATCAACAAGTTGAGACTGGACATGCAGGTATTAGATGCAGGAGTCAAAAAAAATGAAACAAGACACTAAGGTAACCACGAAGGAATTGGAGATTTTGCAGACTGAAATTTGTGCTATCTGAATCCGGCCAATCCTATTTTCTGAAGCGATTATAGTTAAAATGGTAAGTTATGTTGATGTGTGTCCATGATGTATGAGCCTTATTTGTCCAGTGTATGTAATATGCTGTTTGTGTATGCTTTATTATCACTGGTGTCGAACTATAATGCCCAGTGGGTATATTCGGCTGCAATTTCCTTATTGTATAGTGTAGGATTATTCTACGTTTGTATGCCTTAGTGTTTTTATTGTATAGTGTATGTTTTTTAGAGGCGATAGTATGTCCAACATGCCCAAACATTTCCTGGATGCCATACAAATGAACAAACATGTGTAGTCAAAGCGGGCCCTAACTGGGCTGGTCAAAATAATATTAAGTGGATCCCAAATGATGTGGCCCACCGAAACAACGGCTCTTAGCAGGCTGTTAACAGGCCAAAGCTCGATAGGGCCGTATAAATGGAAATGGCCCACGGGCCTCTAGCAGGCCGAAATAAATGTCAATTTTGTCTCGGCCCTTTTACTTTATGGGCCAGTAAGAGGCTGAAAGTGTTATGGGCCAGAGGAGGCCCAATTTGCAATAGGCTTTTAACAGGCCAAAAGTCACGTTGGGTTGAAATGATGCCCTGCGGAACGTGGGCCCCTAATGGACCTAAAGTCAAAGGCCCAACTGTTGTGCGGGCCATTAACAGGACAAGAGCAGAATGGGCTAAGAGTTGGCCCATTTATCGAATGGGCTGAGGACAGGCCTAAAGTCATAGCGGGCTAGAATTGGCCCAACTACAGAATGGGCCGGAAAATGGCCGGATGTTCCAGGTCTTTAACGGGCTGGAACTGACGATGGGCTGCTAACAGGCCGAAACAAGCTCGAGCCGCAATTGGGCCTAAAGACGTAGCGGGCCATTAACGGGCTTAAGCTAATGATGGGCTGAAAATTGTCAAATCTAGAATGGGCCTTTGATGGGCCGATTCTGTGTAAGTTGTATGGGCCGTACTTGCATGTGGGCCAGACTCAAGTAGGCCGCTAATGGGCCGGCCCACTTATTTTGATAGGCCCAGCCTTATCAACGGAATGGGCCTCTGTTGGGTCGTGCCATGTGTCCACCTGTCATAGGCGCCTCCTGTCCAATGAATGGATGACATCTGTTCCATCGGTGAGCCAACACGTGTTTCCTCCGGCCAGTGACAATTTTACATGTGGAAAATCCTCATTGGTCCGGGCTGTTAACGGGTTATCGGATCCAATACCGGACCCGATAGCTTAATGGCGACCCGTTACGGTGGATGCCACGTGTCGGTCACCCTCCACGAAAGCACTTCCATGATGCGTGATTTATCGTCATGGAAGTGGACACTTCCGTGATGATAATTTTGGTAATGTCATGGAACACTTCTACGACAGCACAGGTATGACTATCTTGATTTTGTCATGGATGTACATGCATGATAGAAAACGTGACCTACTGTGACAAACACATATCATCACGAAAGTGTCTTTTTTTGTAGTGTAGGTGTATCAACGGGCTATGGAGATGCCCATCAATAGACATCAATGTGAGTGAGTAGGGATTGCCATGCAACGGATGCACTAGAGCTATAGGTTTATGAAAAGCTCAAAAAGAAACTAAGTGGGTGTGCATCCAACTTGCTTGCTCGTGAAGACCCAGGGCATTTTGAGGAAGTCCATCATTGGAATATACAAGCCAAGTTCTATAATGAAAATTTTCCACTAGTATATGAAAATGACAATATAGGAGACTCTCTATCATGAAGGTCATGGTGCTACCTTGAAGCACATGTGTGCTAAAAATGATAGTAACATTGTCCCTTCTCTCTTTTTCTCTCTTTTCTCTCTTTTTTATCTTTTTCTCTTTTTTGGGCCTTCTTTTTTTATTTGGCCTTTCTCTCTTTTTTTATTTCCTCACATGGGACAATGCTCTAATAATGAAGATCATCACACTTCTATTTACTTACAACTCAAAAATTACAACTCTATACTTAGAACAAAATATGACTCTATGTGAATGTCTCCGGCGGTGTACCGGGATGTGCAATGACTCAAGAGGGACATGTATAAAAAAATGATGAACGGTGGCTTGGCCACAAATACGATGTCAACTACATGATCATGAAAAGCAATATGACAATGATGGAGCGTGTCATAATAAATGGAACGGTGGAAAGTTGCATGGCAATATATCTCGGAATGTCTATGGAAATGCCATAATAGGTAGGTATGGTGGCTGTTTGGAGGAAGGTATATGGTGGGTTTATGGTACCGGCGAAAGTTGCGCGGTACAAGAGAGGCTAGCAATGGCAGAAAGGTGAGAGTGCGTATAATCCATGGACTCAACATTACTCATAAAGAACTCACATACTTATTGCAAAAATCTATTAGTCATCGAAACAAAGTACTATGCACATGTTCCTAGGGGGATAGATTGGTAGGAAAATACCATAGCTCGTCCCTGACCGCCACTCATAAGGAAGACAATCAAACAATATCTCATGCTCCAACTTCGTTACATAACGGTTCACCATACATGCATGCTACGGGACTCACAAACCTTAACACAAGCATTTCTCAAATTCACAACTACTCACTAGCATGACTCTAATATCACCATCTTCATATCTCAAAACAATCATAAGGAATCAAACTTCTCATAGTATTCAATGCACTTTATATGAAAGTTTTTATTATATCTCTCTTGGATGTATATCATATTAGGACTAATTTTATAACCAAAGCAAATTACAATGCTGTTTTTAAAGACTCTCAAAATAAAATAAGTGAAGTACGAGAGTTCATCAATTTCTATAAAATAAAACCAAGGCCGTGCTCTAAAAAGATATAAGTGAAGCACTAGAGCAAAATTTCCTAGCTCAAAAGATATAAGTGAAGCATATAGAGTATTCTAATAAATCACGATTCATGCATGTCTCTCCCAAAAGGTGTGTACAGAAAGGATGATTGTGGCAAACTAAATGGCACAGACATCAAATCATACAAGATGCTCCAAGCAAAACACATAACATGTGGTGAATAAAAATATAGCCTCAAGTAAAGTTACAGATAGACAAAGACGAAAGAGGGGATGCCTTCTCGGGGCATCCCCAAGCTTAGGCTCTTGGTTGTCCTTGAATATTACCTTGGGGTTCCTTGGGCATCCCCAAGATTAGGCTCTTGCCACTCCTTATTCCATAGTCCATCAAATCCTTACCCAAAACTTGAAAAATTCACAACACAAAACTTCAACAAAAAATCTCATAAGCTCCGTTAGTATAAGAAAATAAATCACCACTTTTGGTATTGTTGTGAACTAATTCTTTATTTATATTGGTGTAATATCTACTGTATTACAACTTTTCCATGGTTCATACCACCCGATACTAGCCATAGATTCATCAAAATAAGCAAACAACACGCGAAAAACAGAATCTGTTAAAAACAAAACAGTCTGTAGCAATCTGGATATTTCGAATACTTATGTAACTCTAAAAACCCTGATAAATCAGGAAGTCCTAGAAAATTTATCTATTAATCTTATTCAAAAGGAATCAGTATTTTATCACGCTCCTGCTGGAAATGAGAATTGTTTCTGTGAGAGCAAAAGTTTATGTTTTACAGCAAGATCAAATCAACTATTACTGTAAGCTATCCCAAAGGTCTTACTTGGCACAAACACTAAATAAAACCCAAAACCACATATAACCAGTGGCTAGATGAAAAATTTATTGCAAAACAGAACCTAAAAAGCAAAAACAAAAATAAAATTGGGTTTCCTCCCAACAAGCGCTATTGTTTAACGCCCTTAGCTAGGCAAAAACACGAATGGATGTAAGTATTCTCGTCTTTAGTATGTAATTCTTTTCTCATCAAATCCTCCAAAACCCGTCTAAGAAATTCTATCCTTTCCTTTATTTCCCACCCAGTGGATAAACTTAAATCATGGAAAGGGCTCTGGTTGGAAATTTTAACATTCATGACCCTTAATTGGGATTATCACCATATATGTTATCATATAAGATAGGAAGCTCATTTTTAAAAGGTTCCGTCATCATTTTATTCAACCAATATCTATTAAATCCAACATAAACTCCCCTAGTTATCCAATCAAACTCCTCAAAGGTTTAAGGATAAAAGGATTGAGAGATCTCTAAATGGGAACTCTTCTCCTAAGATTTTCACTATAAGACTTATAATCCCTAGATTCCAAACTACACATAGTTTCTTTATCATGAAGGATATCTATAATTGGAGGGTGTTTGACACCCTTTTTATAGAAAGCAAAAGTATCCCTAGCTTCTTGGATAATAAAATCAAACTCATACATAAGAATAATAGTGGCAATCTTTTTATCTATAGGATGATTGATTTTAGGAAGTTCATAAAACACCATTGCAAAGTAAGATGGAGATGCACACATTTTCTTTCTAATTTCTCAACAAGCATCACAATAGTATCAACATAACAATTTGTCTCAAGAAGAATAGTTCTTTTATTAATAGGCAAGGATCTCGTGCAATCAAATAATTCTTGGATAACACTTTTCCCAATGATATTACCATCTCCTACAGGAAATATTTTAGTTTTTTAATTAGGAGGTTTTCCAGCTCCGGGAACCAAAGAGCAAGTATCAAGATTCTCCTCAAGAATTTCGGCAATAACCTCCCCAGTTTCAGACATGGTAGCGGCAAACAAATCTAGCAAACGAGCAAACGAAAGGCAGACGAAGAAGACCAATGGAAGAGGGGCGAAGAAAAGGTGAATCTTTTCAAAAATCATTTTAGAAGTGGGGGAGAGGAAAACGAGAGGCAAATGGCGAATAATGTAATGCGAGGGACGTGAGTTTATGATGGGTACTGAAGGAAATATGCCCTATAGGCAATGATAAAGTTGTTATTTATATTTCCTTATATCATGATAAATGTTTATTATTCATGCTAGAATTGTATTAAATGGAAAGTTAGTACATGTGTGAATACATAGACAAACAGAGTGTCCCTAGTATGCCTATACTTGACTAGCTCGTTAATCAAAGATGGTTAAGTTTCCTATCCATGGACATGTGTTATCATTTGATGAACAAGATCACATCATTAGAGAATGATGTGATGGACTAGACCCATCCATTAGCTTAGCACTATGATCGTTTAGTTTGTTGCTATTGCTTTCTTCATGAATTACACATGTTCTTATGACTGAGATTATGCAACTCCCGAATACCGGAGGAACACCTTGTGTGCTATCAAACATCACAGAGTAACTGGGTGATTATAAAGATACTCGACAAGTGTCTCCGATGGTGTTTGTTGAGTTGACATAGATTGAGATTAGGATTTGTCACTCCGTTTACCGGAGAGGATCTCTAGGCCCTCTCCGTAATGCACATCACTATGAGACTTGCAAGCAATGTGACTAATGAGTTATTCATGGGATGATGCATTACGGAACGAGTAAAGAGACTTGCCGGTGATGAGATTGAACTAGGTATGATGATACCGACGATCGAATCTCGTGCAAGTAACATACCGATGACAAAGGGAACAACATATGTTGTTATGCGGTTTGACCGATAAATATCTTTGTAGATTATGTGGTTGCTGATATGAGCATCCAGGTTCCGCTATTGGTTATTGACCGGAGAGGTGTCTTGGTCATGTCTACATAGTTCTTGAACCCGTAGGGTCCACATGCTTAACGTTTGATGATGATTGGTATTATGAGTTTATGTGATTTGATGTACCGAAGGTTATTCGGAGTCCTGGATGAGATCACGGACATGACGAGGAGTCTCAAAATGGTCGAGACATAAAGATTGATATATTGGACCATATTGTTCGGACACCGGAAGTGTTCCGGATAAAACCGGAATGCCGAAAGGGGTTACCGGAACCCCCAGGAGAACTAGTGGGCCTATATGGGCCTTAGTGGGAAGAGAGGAAGGGCCAGGAGGGGCTGGCCGCCCCCCTTGGGTCCGAATTCGACTAGGGAAAGGGGGCCGCGCCCCCCTTTCCTTTCCTTCCCCCTCTTCCTTCCTTCCCCATCTCTCCCTCTTGGTGGATTCCTACTAGGACTTGGAGTCCTAGTAGGATTCCCCTCTTGGGGCGTGCCCTAGGGGCCTGCCGGTCCTTCCCTCCTCTCTCCTTTATATACAGGGGAGCGAGGCACCCCATAGACACACAAGTTGATCTTTAGCCGTGTGCGGTGCCCCCCTCCACAGTTTTACACCTCAGTCATATTGTCATAGTGCTTAGGCGAAGCCCTGTGTCAATAACTTCATCATCACCGTGAACAGGCCATCGTGGTGATGGAACTAACCCTCGGCCTCAGCTGGATCAAGAGTACGAGGGATGTCACCGAGCTGAACTTGTGTAGATCACGGAGGTGCCGTGCGTTCGGTACTTGATCAGTTTGATCGTGAAGACGTTCGACTACATCAACTACGTTACTTAACGCTTCCGCTTTCGGTCTAAGAGGGTACATAGACACACTCTCCCCCCCTCATTGCATGCATCTCCTAGATAGATATTGCATGATCGTAGGAATTTTTTTGAAATACTACGTTCCCCAACAATGGCATCCGAGCCAGGTCTATGCGTAGATGTTATATGCACGAGTAGAACACAAAGAGTTGTGGGCGATAATAGTCATACTGCTTACTAGCATCTCATACTTTGATTCGGCGGTATTGTTGGATGAAGCGGCCCGGACCGACATTACATGACCGCGTTCATGAGACTGGTTCTACCGCCGTGCTTCTCACACATGTGGCTAGTGGGTGTCTATTTCTCCAGCTTTAGTTGAATCGAGTGTGACTATGCCCGGTCCTTGTTGAAGGTTAAAACATCACACTTGATGAAAAATCATTGTGGTTTTTGATGCGTAGGTAGGAATGGTTCTTGCTAAACCTGTAGCAGCCACGTAAAACTTGCAACAACAAAGTAGAGGACGTCTAACCTGTTTTTGCAGGGCCTGTTGTGATGTGATATGGTCAAGACGTGATTATATAAATTGTTGTATGAGATGATCATGTTTTCTAACAAAGTAACCGGCAACTGGCAGGAGCCATATGGTTGTCGCTTTACTGTATGAAATGCAATCGCCATGTAATTGATTTACTTTATCACTAAGCGGTAGCAATAGTCATAGAAGCAATAGTTGGTGAGATGACAACGATGATACGATGGAGATCAAGGTGTCAAGCCAGTGATGATGGTGATCATGACGGTGCTTTGGAGATGGAGATCAAAGACACAAGATGATGATGGCCATATCATATCACTTATATTGATTGCATGTGATGTTTATCTTTTATGCATCTTATTTTGCTTAGTACGGTGATAGCATTATAAGATGATCTCTCACTAAATTTCAAGGTATAAGTGTTCTCCATGAGTATGCACCGTTGCTACAGTTCATCGTGCCGAGACACCACGTGATGATCTGGTGTGATAAGCTCTACATTCACATACAACGGGTGCAAGCCAGTTTTGCACACGTAGAATACTCGGGTTAAACTTGACAAGCCTAGCATATGCAGATATGGCCTTGGAACACTGAGACCGGAAGGTCGAGCGTGAATCATATAGTAGATATGATCAACATAGTGATGTTCACCATTGAAAACTACTCCATCTCACGTGATGATCAGACATGGTTTAGTTGATATGGATCACGTGATCACACTACAAAAAAAGACACATCCCTGACATTTTGGGCCGAATGAAAAAAATTTTGTCATACTTATGACACTTCTATGATGATAATTGTGACAAAATCCGATATCATCATAGATGTTGTGGGCTCCTACTTCTATGACAAAAAATCATGACAAAAATGGGCTTTTCATCCTGGGCGGGCCGGAGATGCAAATGCATGACATTCTTTGGTTCGTCCATGATGGAAAAAAAACCGTGGTAGAAGCGAGGGCGAGGAAAATATCAGGGAGTTCCCCGTTACGATGGGTGGTCGGGGGCCGAGTGATGCGTGTTTCTGTTGTACGTATGCGCATGTGTGCGAGGTGTTGGGCTCTAAATGAACCCGAGCGAGGCATTGGGCTCTAACTGAACCCGAGCAATTGCACTGCAAGCTACGCGTTACTGAACCCGAGCGATCGATTCATCCCTTGCTGTTAACTAAACCCGAGTGATTCCTTCGCTACTCCTGCTAACTAAAGCCGATCGATGCTGCCTCTGGATGAACAGTGAGCGTTGTTGGGGGGTTGGATGAACAGGACCCCGTGGTAGTAGAGGCCATTGCCGCTGGATGAATAGTACCCCGACCGATCGAGCCGGTGGATGAACAGGACCCCGTGGATGGCTGGATGAACACGATGACCCCGTGGAGGGCTGGATGAACAGTAGCCGGTGGAGGGCTGGATAGACAGTACCCCGTGGAGAGGCCTAGTTGAACAGTAGCCGGTGGAGGAGCGCGCGATGGAGGCTAGATGAACAGGAGCCCGTGGATAAACAGTCGGAGGTGGATGCTGGAGGAGGTCGACGGTGGATGAACAGTAGCCCGTGTAGGCTAGAGGAGGTCGACGGTGGAGATGAACAATATCCTATGGAGTCCCGTTTTGAGGTACGCCACACCCCTCCCGATGAACAGGACCCCCGTTTCGACCGTAGAGCTCCAACACAAGTTCGTTTCCTCCATTTTGCGGTACGCCACACCCCTCCCAATCAACAGGACCCCGTTTCGACCATTTTGCGGTACACCAGACCCCTTCTGATGAACGGGATCCCGTTTCGACCGTGGTCGGCCGAACACAAGGCCGTTTGCTCCATTCTGCGGTACAGCAAGCCTCGTTTCCATCGGCTGTTCCGTCCAAGCCGATTGGCTCCCGATGAACAGCACGCGTTCCGTTGCCTCCCGATGAACACGACGCATTCTGTTGCCTCCCCATGAACACGACGACGATGCAGTTTCTCCGTTCCGACCTAGCCATGTACACGAGCCCTGGCCATACGTATGTGCAAGTAGGCATTCGAGACCCCGCCCGTATGTACGTATGTGGCCGTATTTTCTTTCTTGCACCCTGGACGTTGTACGTACATGTACATGCTACGTGCACGCCTCTACTACGACACATGCGCACCTCTACTACGACACATGTACTTCCTTACACGGCCACAGTTCATCGCTGCAGCCTGGAGACAGACCGATCGTATGTACGTACACGTTCATGACTAGAATGACAACCCTACGCACGCTTCAACCAGGTGGGTCCCGGCTGTGAGGCACTTCCTTCCGTGCGAAGATGTAGCTGGAGGGTCCCAACAGTCAGGGGGCGAATATTTTTTTGCCCGTAATATGGACGCACTTCCTTGCGTGCGAAGATATAGCTGGTGGGTCCCATCAGTTAGGGGGGAAACCTTTTTCGTGAAATATGGTGGCCCGTCCGGTGGGTCCGTGCTATCAGGTGGAGGAATCATTATTTTCCGCGTATAAGGAGGCACTTCCTTGTTGCGGTCGTGGACCCAGCTGTCAGCCTCTCCACGTACAATACTCTTTCGATGGAAGTTGTTCATTGACCACATTGACCACGCCACGCCGAGAGCACCAGGGCAGTGGACGACAGCGAGGCCTAGGAAGGGGACGACACTGAGCCAGGGAAGACGCGGCAGTAGATGCCCACGCGGAGGGGAGTACGTGGGTTGACTGCTTCGGCTGCGGCGTGAGCCTATTGTTGCCGAAGAATAACAGGAGGTGTTGGTGAGTATAGAGGGATGGCATGGCCAGCGGTGGCAGCACAGCCGGACACGGGAGGCAGGAGCAGGCGGCATGGCCGACGCTTGTTTGGGCAGCTGGAGCAAGAAGACTAGAGGTTGAAGAATCACTACGGCCGTTGGATGGACATCGTACGGTCACTGGAGCTAGAATCGTTCATATTTACTAAGTTGACAAAGCCCTCCGTCCCCGTCATCTTAGTAGGCCCACAAGTCAGTCTCCCACTATGGTGGGTCCCAGCTAGCAGGGGGAGTATTCATTTTTTTGTGCGTAATAATGAGGCACTTCCTTGCATCCGAAGATATAGCTGGTGGGTGTGACCTGTCAGCGGGGGAACGTTTTTTTGCGAAATACAGAGGCCCTTCTGATGGGTCCCAGTTTACTGGTGGAGGAATCATTATTTTGCACATAATAAGGAGGCATTTCCTTGTGTGCGGCCATGGACCCAGCTGTCAGCCTCTCCAGGTACAGTCCACTTCCGATGCATGTCATTCGTTGACCATGTTGACCACGCCGCGCCGGGAGCACAAGGGCGGTGGACGACGGAGAGGCCTAGGAAGGGAAACGACATGGAGCCATGGAAAACTCGTCAGTTGTTTCACGCAGAGGGGAGTGCGAGGGTTTACTGGTTCGTCCGCCATCACCGGATAATAACAGCAGATGTGGGTGAGTAGAGGGATGGCTGGGCCAACGATGGGAGAACGATGGGGCGGTGAGGCCTGCATGGCAGCATAGCGAGCCACGGGAAGATGTAGCAGGCAGTCCCGCCGGCGCTTGTTTGAGCGTCTAGAGTAGGAAGAGCAGAGATTGAAGAAGCACGACGGCCATTGGATGGACATCCAACAGTCGTTGCTCTCGTGTCTTGACTAAGTTGACACAGCGTTGCGTGTGCGTCAACCTTATTTTTTAGGAAAGCATACGCGTCAACCTATAGTAGGCTCACAAGTCAGCCTCAAATCTATGGAAAATAGCATACAGCCCATCTGCCTTTATTGCTAATAATTTACAGCCCATTTGCCAATTCTTAAGAATTTTTTTGAAGCCCATCTTGTTTTTTTGAGCGTATGGATCCTAGCTTCTCTTTATTAGCATTACACCCCATATTGTGGCCACGGTTAAAAATTATACGAAATTTTGCATATTTCAGTGCGGTCAACTGTTTTTAATCCCGAAATATCGAGTCACATTCAAACTATTTTGAAAAATAATTTATATCAATATAAAATCCAAATAATTGTCCACGCATAAAAATCAATGGAATTTAAAATCTTGTAATTAAAAAAATTGAAACTAATTCCCGGTTTGACGTGTTTAAAAAATGTACAACCCATTTATGGGCAAACCGAATGAAACTCTCCTCGTCTTGAAAGATTCGTAGCCCAGCAGGGCTGATAAAGCAAGTAGTTCTCGTTTGGGTATTTCTTAAAAAAATAGAACTGGGCTCGCCATTTTTAGCAAGAGAAAAACACAATTGGGCTCATGATGTGGTAAACATAAATAAAACCCTGGCTAGACGGGCTACAACCCCCGCACAACCCCGTTGTTACCCTGATCCGTCGCTAAAAATAGTATAAATAACAACTGCTTGTTCCTCAAAAAAAGTAAATAATAACTGCGCGACCTGCTCGGTCCCTGGTGTTAGCCGCTCGTTGTGTAATTCTCTCGTTTATTGACTACGTTGACAATGGCGTGAGCCCGAGATGTCCAACCAATAGGAGGAACCATTTTTTGGGCTTATAATAACGAGGCACTTGCTTGCGTACTGCCATGACGCTGGTGGGTCCCTACTGTCATCCTCTCCATGTACAGTCATATCCTTGTTCCTCTCGGTTGTTGACGGTGCTGACAATGCAAGAGGGTGGTGCACGGCGCGCGGCGAGCGAACCATGGCCTCGAACGACGGCGAGGCCTCGGACGGAACGAACAGGAGCCGTGGAAGATGCGCCGGTCCAGTCACAGGGGGAGGGACGTACGAGGGTTGACTGGTTCGAGTGCGGGTGTGTGTTGGGGCTGACGTCGCCGGAGAATAACAGGACGTGTGGGGGAATAGAGGGAGGTACTGGCCAACGTTGGAGGGTATTGTAGGGCGGTAGAGGCGCAGCCAGCCATGGGAGGCGGGAGCAGGCGAAGTCGACGGGGTGGTTTGGTTTGGGCGGCTGGAGGAAGAAGTCCAGAGATAGAAGATACACAACAGATGTTGGATGTCAATCCAACGGCTGGTAGGCAGAATCGTTTGTTGACTAGCTAGTAAGTCGACACCACCTTGGTAGGCTATTTCCTCGTGGGTCCCAAATGTCAGAATCCAAATCTGTCACGGTCATGCAGCCTTTCCTATGACAATTTACAGCCCATTTGGTGTGCTAGTTCAAAATAAGTTTGTGGATGCTGGTGGGGGCTAATCACTTGGCTACTGTAATGCACAGTGAGGTCAAGGAGCCGGCGAGAGTGATGTTATTTCCCTTGGTTGGTATTTATTACAATATTTCACTCTAAATTAAACGAATGGCAAGCCATTTGCATTATTCCAAAGAAAATATGACAGTCACAGCCGAGTTGAAAAGGGCAAGAACATCTAACTCCAGCTTACAAACTATACAGAAGCATGAGGGTTAATCATTCACCAGGTTTAGACAAAACCCAGGTTGAAAAGGGCAACAACATCTAACTCCAGCACTGTTTTTGGCAGTCACAGTCAAATGTATTGGTCAGGTCCATAGAATGAACATCCTGGGTCATAAAATTTACTGGATTATGACCACAATATGTTGTAAATAGAAGCCCGACACGTTCAGAAGCTCTTTTGCCCACCTGAAACTCCTTTTTTTGCTCTTCGACATACCCATCCGTCAAAACCATGATGCTGATAAACTTAAGCCCGATGGACAATAGTAACCTCCATTTAGTAGGAAGAATGTGAAAAATCTAGTGTTTGCATGGTTGGCTACATATCGTTCTAGCGTTATTGTCTTCAATCGATTGTCATGAGAAGTGAGCAAATCCCGGTGCTTACGAATCCACCGATTGGTTATAACTTTCTTACACCATCCTGTTGCCTAAATAGACATGAAGATTGAAAATAGTTAAGGTCTAAAAAAGAGTGTGGAAAGAGCAACAACTGAACGTTAATTCTAGTACACTATATGTGGGCTTCCAATGTGCGTGAAATTATCACCTTTATATACAACTTCTCCAGACATGGAAATCATTGAAGCAAGCCAATAATCTTGTTCAGATCAAAAACTATTCATTTGGATATATAAGATTTGACTGAATCCACCACCATTTATAGTCTATCCATTGAGAAACTCTTCATTGAGCATAGATCATAATATTAGTACAAAGTGTGTACTCCGAGATGATATATAACTTGCGCGCAGAAATTTAAAATGCAGCTTATGGTTACAAGTGTAGATGATAATATAAAGTACCTAAAGAACTATGGAGCCAAACTCCATCTTGAAATGAGCACAGAGATCATGTATTAGACCCAAGGTCTCTAGTTTAGGTGCAGAGAGGACGGTTATTTGCGATGGTGAATAACTGGAATCAAGGATCAACCTTTGAAGTGAAGGGGCATCTTGGATGATGCGCTGCCTTCTGATACGTCTCCGTCGTATCTACTTTTCCAAACACTTTTGCCCTTGTTTTGGACTCTAACTTGCATGATTTGAATGGAGCTAGCCCGGACTGCGCTGTTTTCAGCAGAATTGCCATGGTGTTATTTTTGTGCAGAAATAAAAGTTCTCGGAATGACCTGAAAAATAACGGAGAATTATTTTGGAATATATAAAAAATACTGGAAGAAGAATCCACGTCAGGGGGCCTCCACCTGTCCACGAGGGTGGGGGTGCGCCTGCCGCCCTGGGCGCTCCCCCTGCCTCGTGGGCCCCCCGACGCTCCACCGACCTCAACTCCAAGTCCATATATTGACTTTCGGGGAGAAAAAACCAGGGAGAAGGATTCATCGCGTTTTACAATACAGAGCCGCCACCAAGCCCTAAGCTCTCTCGGGGAGGCTGATCTGGAGTCCGTTCGGGGCTCCGAAGAGGGGAATCTGTCACATCCCTAGTTCTGGTATGACCTAGGCTAGCTAGTCATGTGTGCATCATGTTTAAATTTCATTTAACTTTGAAATGGGGATTGTGAAACCCTCAGAAATCATTTCTGGAAATGACCCAGATAAAAATTGCTCCAAAAGGGTCCAAGAAAATGTTCATGTCTCTCTCTGAAAATATTGGGCAGAGTTAAAATTCAAACCAATATTTTTAGGAGCTCATAAATATTTATTTTGGCCATTTGGAATTAATCCAGTAATTATTTGCGTTGGATAAATATTTTTATATATATAAAATATTGTCCAATAATTCTGAATCTTGGTGAGGGGCTTTGGAATAATCCTTTAGGCCCCTGCAAAAATTTTCAGAAGAAAATAACTTGGTTAAGTATTTCTATTAAATCAAAACAAAGGTCAGAAAATAGAAAAGAAAACAAAAACGGAGAAAAGCTCACCTGGCCTTACCTGCCTGGCAGCCCAGCTGGCGGCCCAGCTCCTCTAGCCGGCCCAGCCGACTGGCGATGCCAGTCGTCCTCCACCTCCCGCTAGGAGGACGCGCGCGCGAGGCCGCCGCGCGCGAGCACACGCCGGCCACCTCCTGCTTCCCCGCTCGCCGCTGGAGTCACCCGACGAGGCCACGCACCCCCCCTGAACACCGCTCACTCCCCCCAGTCCTCTCCTCTCCTCTCCCTCGCTTTCTCGCTCACGGCCGAGCGCTGCCGTCGCCACCGGCCACCGTTGCCGCAGCCACCGCCTCCCCCTCGCCCTCTCTCCGTGTCTGCGAGCTCCGCCACCTCGCCCTGAAGCTCTCCGTCGAGCCACGCGCCTCGGGAGGCCCTGGAGCGCCTCCATCGCCGCCATCTTCATCTCCGGCCGCCGTGGATCCCCATCGCCGCCCCGCCGTCTTCAGTGCATCCCCGAGCTCGCCGTCAAGCCCACCGAGACCGCTGTGAGCTGCTGCTCCTCCTCTCCCTCTCCGTTTGCTCGCTTGCATGCCGTAGCCGCTGCCTCACCGATGACCGTGACCGTCGCCGCCTGAGCTCGTCGCCGATGCAGCTCCAGTGACCAAATGGTCGCCCCAGCAAGTCCAAACCTCTCCCCGCACCACGCAGAGGCCGTAGGTGCTACGCCCGCATCGCCACACCCACTACAGCTTCAAACCCGAGCTCGACCAAACTCCGGCCGCCGCGGACTTGCTCGCCGTCGTTGGCTCCGGCCACCATAGGCCCGGCCTCCACCACCACTAGACGCGCGCCTGCAAGAGCTCTCCAACGAGCCCAAGAACAGCCTCGCTCGTGCCCTGTGGCCATTTTCCGAGTCGCGCCGCCGTCTCGGGCCTCGCCGGCGTCGACTCGCCGGCGGGTTTGACCCGCTGACCGGGGTTGACCCTCCCCCTTGTGTCATTGACGCATGGGCCACCCCCTGACATCTTTAGTTAGTATTAGATTAACACTAATTAATCTAGGTTAGTTACCTAGTTAGTCACTGACCAGTGGGCCCGACGCCCACTAATCCTAATTAGAATAAATAAACCCCTTGTTAACTAACTGAGTCACTGACGTGTGGACCCCACACGTTAGGTTTGACTTGGTCAGCTCCTTTGACCTGCTGACGCAATGCTGCCGTCATGCTGACGCAATATATCATTTTCTGGTATTAAAATAAATCAGGAAATTCCAGAAAATGTTCAAAACTTCTAAAAATCATAGAAAATAATCTATAACTCAGAATGAAATAATTTATATATGAAAAATTATCAGAAAAATTCAAGGAATCTGTTTATGGCATTTCCATGCATGTTTGAACAATGTTTGTCCTCTGTTTTGGACAAAACAAATAAATGGCATTTAACTAATCATATATGGAGTTTGAATTTGAATCTTGTATTCAAACCAACTTCATTTAATTGTGTTGCTAGTTGCATTAGCTCATACAACATCACATACTCATGCCATGTTCATGCATCATAATGTTGCATATGCTTGTGGTTGATTTCCGACACCATTCCTTCTCGATAGGTCCTGCTCCAGAAAGTGTTCGAGAGTACCTATTAGTGGAGCAGTGCCCCCCTGTTGATCTACCAGGCAAGCAAACCCCCTTGTTCATTCCCATACAATCCTACTCTCTCGCTCCTGCTCTCATTATTGCATTAGAACAACAACGATTCAACTGCTACTTTATGCTGCGGTAGTTGAACCCATTCCTCTGCATGACCTGTCATTGCCATAGTAAATAGTTAAAACCCACTTGCATGTGTAGGAGTTGATTGAGCCATGTTGTGTTCTTGCCATGCCATGCCTGCTATTGCTTAGAGTTGTGTCAGGTCTGATTCATCGGGAATGAATTGGAGTGGTATGATATGTTCTGGTGCTAAGAGTTAAGCGTGTGAACACGATTTGGTAAAGGTAGCGGTGAGAGGCCATGTAGGAGTACATGGTGGGTTGTCTCACTGGAACCGTCCTTAAGCACTAAGTTCCGTGTATGTTGTCCAATGACTAGCTACTACCACACATTGGAATGATTAAGTGCCCCTCTCGACTTATTAGCCAACTTGATCTCTGTCCAGGAGTCGCAAATAGTTTCTGGTGTTTGTAGGTAGTGTTAGTAGTCTACCAAGTAGCACCCGGCCAGGTGGGCTTGGGACAGACTAGGAACAAGTGGCACGGTGTACCAAGCACAGATCCATCCAGCGAGGTGGGCTTGGGAACCCTACACATATCGTTTGGGGCCGTGAGCGACCCCCGGCCGGATCTCCTTGCGGATGGAACCCGAATAGGCGATAAACCTGGACTAGAGTCTTGTGTGGTTAGTCAGGTCATGGCCGACACCCTCGCCAGGCTTCCGCTTGAAGGTTGCCGAGTTACATGACGTGTACATGGTGATAAGTGGTGAGAGCGTGTGTGAAGAAGTACACCCCTGCAGGGTTATCATGATCTATTCGAATAGCCGTGTCCTCGGTTACGGACTTCTTGGATGCTTATGTGGTACATAGACAACTTAAAGTGGATACTCTAAAATGCTCAAGACAAGTGTGAGTGCTACGGATGGCCTTCTCGTAGGAGAGACGGGGATGAATCCGTAGTAGTATATTGATGTGGTGATTAGTGGACTCGGGTGCGCTGCCTCACCTCAAAGAAGTTTCTCATTGTCGTAGAACAGGATAGCCACTGAGTCAAAGCTGGCTTGCTGCAACTAAACTCCACATTTCCTTCTTGATACAAGTGCATGTATGTTAGGATCTGATGAAAGTCTTGCTGAGTTCCTTTGTACTCATGTTGCTTTATTTATGTTTTTGCAGCGGAGACTTCGGTCTTACTAGTTTATATGGACTACGACAAGTAGCTTGTACCTCAGCTACGATCTTGATCGGATGTTGTAGATAGTCAGGCTCTTCAGCCTTTTTCATTTGTAGTTGTCTGTACTTAGACATGTAATGCTTCCGCTTCTTGCTTGTATGCTCTGAATGATGGGTCATGAGACCCCTGTTTGTATTTAATGCTATGTGGCTCTTTTGGGCCTTTATCTATATGAGTTTGCGTTATGTTGTGATGCCATGTTGTACAGCACATACTTGCATGTTATGCGTACGTGTAATGTGTATTGCTATGTGTGGGATCCGACAATCTAGTTGTTTATCCTTGGCAGCCTATCATATGGGGAATTGTAGTCTAGTGCTTTCTGAGCGATAGTAGTCCGCTACAGCCCGGTTCACCGGAGTCCTGCTAGCCCAGCACTACTGCCCGGAACACTTGACTGACCGGCATGCGTTTCACTTCGTTCCTGTGTCTGTCCCTTTAGGGAAATGTCACGCGGTGACATCCGGAGTCCTGCCTAGCCTGCTACAGCCCGGGTTACCAGAGTCCTGTTAGCCCAGTGCTACAGCCCGGATTCACACGTTGATGACCGACATGCTCGATGTGATTCATGTATGCCTGTCCTCATGGGTGAGTGCTGCATTGGGTTCACAACTAGCCATGTCGGCCTGGGTTCTTTGTCTTATGGATGCTAGCGAAACTATCATATACGTGAGCCAAAAGGCACAAACGGTCCCGGGCCAGGTAATGTGGCACCCGTGGGAATACCGTGCGTGAGGCCGCAAAGTGACATGATGTGTTACATGCTAGATCGGTGTGACTTAGGATCAGGGTCCCGACTGCTTTGGTATTAGAGCCTGACTGCATGTAGGATTTCCAAGCCAACCTGGTCGAAGTTGAGTCTAGAAATTCTATAGTTATGTAAGGGAATTGATTGTGGAAGGGAACGTAAGGCTCTTTTTACTCCTTATACCTCATGCCTTCTGATTTGAGTCGTCCTATCTTTCCTACGGGGTTAAGGAGTTAGGCTTCCTCTTCTGTCTATCAGGATCATGTGTTACTACTCTGTAGTTCTTAGGATTGGTTGATCTGAGTCATATCCCAGTTCGAGTATCTCCGATGTAGCCTGTTTAGTAATATTTTGGAACCTTGAGTGATGATGTTGAGGTTGGTGCTACCCGTCTTTGCAGAATGTTTCATTTTGAGCATTCTACTGCCGTTATGCTGCCGGAATTGTTCTAAGAGTTTCAGAGATACTAAATTCTTGTGCTACCCTCTGCAACCTATAGTTTATGCTGAATCCATCCTTGTCTTCCTTGGTTTCGTTCTTCAGGATGTTGCCGGTTAACCGAAGTTCTATTGCTCGTAGCCGGAACCATGGAGATGGTAGGGGTGAGGATCCTCCCGATCAGTCCTCGTTGGCAGAGTTCATGCTAGAGATGGAGAGGAACAAGCGTGAGTCTAACCGCTTGCTAGCACGTATTGAGGAGAACACCTCCCAGTAGCACAAAGAGTTTGTGTCCATTCATGACTTCATTGGCCTGAAACCACCTACCTTCCATCATTCCATTGAACCACTTGATGCGGATGACTGGCTCCGTAGTATCACACACAAGCTGCGTTCTGTGAACATAGCTGAAGGTGACAAGGTCACCTATGCTGCTTATCACCTGGAAGGTCCTGCTAGTATTTGGTGGCAGAACTATGAGGCTATGCTTCCAGCTGGCCAGATACCCACCTGGAGAGATTTCATTGAGGCTTTTCGCGAGCATCACATTCCTCAGGTTCTCATTGACCGCAAGAGAGAAGAGTTTTGTAGTTTCACCCAGAGTAAGATGGCTATTGATGCTTATAGTAGAGAATTTGAGAACCTTGCCCGCTATGCTACAGAAGAAGTGTCCACAGCTGCCAAGAAGCAGGCTAGGTTCCGGAAGGGTCTCAATCCCAAGTTGCGTCATGATATCCACTTGCATCATTGCAATACATTACACGCTCTTGTGAACAAGGCCATTAATGCAGAGACAGCTCAACTCACCTACGAGGAATCTCGTAAGCACACCTGTGATTTGGATTCTTCCTCCGGTTCTAGTTCTCAGAAGCGCGGGATTTGGGTTCCGAACTCCGCTCTTCCACCCGGTTATACACCGAGGCCTTCTTGTGTGGCACCTCACCCAGTTCAACCATATGCTACACCCATGCCTATTGGTAGACCACTTGTCAATGCGGGTCCTTGTCCTACCTCCAAGATTTGTTACAAGTGCGGAGAGCCAGGCCACATTGCCCGTAATTGCACTCAGACCCGTGTTGCTCCACCCCAGCCCGAGAAGTCTGTTGGCCGTGGTAGTAAGCCTTCACACCAGATGATCAGTGCCAAGTCAGCTCCCACTGAACTTGGACGTGTGCATCACGTCTCAGCTAAAGACGCTCATGATGATCCAGATGTCGTTCTTGGTACACTCCTTGTCAACTGTCACCCAGCTTTGGTTCTATTTGATACCGGGGCATCTCACTCCTTCATTTCCAAAAGTTATGCCCGTTTGCACGACATGTCATTTTGTGATATGCCCTCCCCACTACTCATTCAAACTCCTGGGTCCAAGTGGCAAACTTCTAGGATAAGTTATGGCAATGAAATACATGTTGACAGACTTGTATTTCTAGCTTCCTTGATATCCCTCAAGTCTTCAGATATTAACATCATCTTGGGTATGGACTAGATGAAAGCTCATTATGCCAAGATTGACTGTTACACCAGGTCTGTTTATCTCACACACCCCTCTGGCAAGATAGTCACTGTCTCCACCAAAATTGCAAGGCGTCAACTATATTATCTAAATGCCAGCCCTCTTCCTGACCTTGAAGATATCCCGGTAGTCCGCGACTGTCCGGATGTCTTTCTAGAGGAACTGCCAGGTATTCCACCTGACAGAGATGTAGAGTTTGTTATAGATCTTATCCCCGGAACCGCCCCAATTTCTAGGAGACCTTACAAGATGGCACCCTTAGAGCTAGCCGAGCTTAAGAAACAACTCGATGAATCCTTGCAAAAGGGTTTCATCTGTCCTAGTTCTTCTCCTTGGGCTTGCCCCGTCCTCTTCGTCAAAAAGAAGGATGGTATAGACCGAATGGTTGTAGATTATCGTCCCGTTAATTTGGTCATGATAAAGAACAAGTATCCGCTCCCCAGGATCAACGATCTGTATGATCAGCTCGCTGGATCCTCAGTCTTCTCCAAGATGGATTTGAGGTTAGGCTACCACCAAATCAAGATTAGAAATGGGGATATTCCTAAGACAGCTTTTGTCACTCGTTATGGTCAGTACGAGTACACCGTCATGTCCTTTGGTCTAACCAACGCTCCAGCTACTTTCTCTTGCTTGATGAACTCGATCTTCATGGAGTACCTAGATAAGTTCCTCGTGGTTTACCTTGATGATATCCTTATTTATTCGAAGAACGAGGAAGAGCATGCTGAACATCTTAGACTTGTGTTAGAAAAACTCAGAGAATACCGCCTTTACGCCAAGTTCTCCAAGTGTGAATTTTGGTTGCCAAAAGTGACCTATCTCGGCCACGTAATCTCTGGTAAGGGCGTTGCTGTCAATCCCGAAAGAGTTCATGCCGTTCTTGATTGGACTCCACCTGAAACGGTTAAGCAAGTTAGGAGTTTCCTTGGCCTAGCCAGTTATTGTCGCCGCTTCGTTGAGAACTTCTCCAAAGTGGCCAAACCTCTCACGGAACTTCTCAAGAAAGATAAAAAGTTTGAGTGGTCCCCATAGTGTGAGCGCAGCTTTCAGGAACTAAAAAGACGCTTGACTTCTGCTCCCATACTTGTGCCACCGGACTTCACTAAGGACTTTGTTATCTATTGTGATGCCTCATGACAGGGACTAGGTTGCATTCTTATGCAAGATCGCCATGTGATTGCCTATGCATCTCGATAGTTGCATCCACATGAGGAGAATTATCCTACACATGATCTAGAGCTTGCAGCCGTTGTCTATGCACTTAAGACATGGCGACATTACCTTCTCGGTAAACGTTGCGAGATTTACACCGACCACCAGAGTGTCAAGTATATCTTCACCCAATCAGATTTGAACCTTAGGCAAAGACGTTGGTTGGAGTTGATCTCAGATTATGACTTAGGGATTACCTACACCCCAGGCAAGGGGAATGTCATGGCTGATGCGCTAAGTCGTAAGTCCTATTACAACAATCTCATGTTGCAACAGGGCCAGCCATTTCTCCATGAGGAATTATCTAAGCTTAACCTTCACATTGCTCCTCACGGATTCCTTTCTACCTTGGTGCCAAAACCTACCCTTGAGGATCAGATCATTACTGATCAGAAGTTTGATAGGGGTGTTATCCGCATCAAGAGAAACATTAAGAAGGGAGTTGGTGGTTGTTTCTCTATGGATGATCGAGGTGTTGTTTTCTTTGAGAATCGCTTGGTGATTCCCAAGAACCAACATCTGCGACAACTGATTCTTAAGGAGGCACATGAATCTCCTCTCACGATTCATCCCGGTAGTACTAAGATGTATCAAGACCTACGCCAGAGGTTCTAGTGGACTAGGATGAAGAGAGAAATCACTCAGTTCATTGCTAACTGTGACGTTTGTCGTCGCGTTAAGGCAGAGCATCAAAGGCCTGCTGGCACCCTTCAACCTTTAGCTATTCCTAAGTGGAAATGGGATAAAGTTGGCATGGACTTCATCACCGGCTTTCCCAGGACCAAGAGAGGGAATAATGCTATCTTCGTAGTCATTGATCGTCTTTCCAAAGTGGCTCACTTCCTACCTGTTCGAGAGAGTATCACTGCTAGTCAGCTCGCTGACTTATATATTTCTCAAATAGTGTCACTTCATGGTGTTCCACTAGAGATCAATTCAGACCGTGGTAGTCTTTTCACTTCTCATTTCTGGGAGAGTTTCCAAACTGCTATGGGCACCCATCTTTCCTTCAGTACCGCTTTCCACCCTCAATCAAGTGGTCAGGTGGAAAGGGTCAACCAAATTCTCGAAGACATGCTTAGAGCTTGTGTTATCTCATTCGGTATGGATTGGGAGAAGTGTCTTCCCTTCGCCGAGTTTGCTTATAACAACAGCTACCAATCCAGCCTCAAGAAAGCTCCTTTTGAGGTTCTGTATGGACGAAGATGTCGAACACCTTTGAACTAGTCAGAAACTGGTGAAAGACAATTCTTTGGACCGGATATGATCTAGGAGGCAGAAGAACAAGTTCGCATCATTCATGAGAATTTGAAAACAGCCCAATCTCGTCAAAAGAGCCAGTATGACCGTAGTCATAAGGAAGTGGCTTATGAAATTGGCGACAAGGCTTACCTTCGGGTTACCCCTTTGAAGGGTACCCATCGTTTCGGTATCAAGGGCAAGTTGGCTCCTCGTTACATTGGTCCCTTTCTCATTCTCGCTAAACGAGGAGAGGTTGCCTACCAGTTGGAACTACCACCACATCTTTCTCGAGTTCATGATGTCTTCCACGTCTCTCAACTCAGGCGTTGCTTCTCAGATCCCATCCGCGGAGTGGACCACGAAACACTTGATCTCCAAGATAACCTCACTTATCGAGAGTACCCAGTCTGCATACTTGATCAAGCAGAGCGTGTCACCCGACATCATAACATCAAGTTTCTCAAGGTTCAGTGGTCTCATCGTTCCGAGAGAGAAGCTACTTGGGAGTGTGAAGATCGTCTTCGACTTGAGTACCCCGCTTTCTTTCCACTAACTCCTGAATCTCGGGACGAGATTCTTCCGAGTGGGGGCGAGTTGTCACATCCCTAGTTTTGGTATGACCTAGGCTAGCTAGTCATGTGTGCATCATGTTTAAATTTCATTTAACTTTGAAATGGGGATTGTGAAACCCTCAAAAATCATTTCTGGAAATGACCCAGATAAAAATTGCTCCACAAGGGTCCAACAAAATGTTCATGTCTCTCTCTGAAAATATTGGGCAGAGGTAAAATTCAAACCAATATTTTTAGGAGCTCATAAATATTTATTTTGGCCATTTTGAATTAATCCAGTAATTATTTGCATTCGATAAATATTTTTATATATGTAAAATATTGTCCAATAATTCTGAATTTTGGTGAGGGGCTTTGGAATAATCCTTTAGGCCCCTGCAAAAATTTTCAGAAGAAAATAACTTGATTTAGTATTTCTATTAAATCAAAACAAAGGTCAGAAAATAGAAAAGAAAACAAAAATGGAGAAAAGCTCACCTGGCCTTACCTGCCTGGCAGCCCAGCTGGCGGCCCAGCTCCTCTAGCCGGCCCAGCCGACTGGCGATGCCAGTCGTCCTCCACCTCCCGCCAGGAGGACGCGCGCGCGTGGCCGCCGCGCGCGAGCACACGCCGGCCACCTCCTGCTTCCCTGCTCGCCGCTGGAGTCACCCGACGACGCCACGCACCCCCCCTAAACACCGCTCACTCCCCCAGTCCTCTCCTCTCCTCTCCCTCGCTTTCTCGCTCACGGCCGAGCGCTGCCGTCGCCACCGGCCACCGTTGCCGCAGCCACCGCCTCCCCCTCGCCCTCTCTCCGTGTCTGCGAGCTCCGCCACCTCGCCCTGAAGCTCTCCATTGAGCCACGCGCCTTGGGAGGCCCTGGAGCACCTCCATCGCCGCCATCTTCATCTCCGGCCGCTGTGGATCCCCATCGCCGCCCCGCCATCTTCAGTGCATCCCCGAGCTCGCCGTCAAGCCCACCGAGACCGCTGTAAGCTACTGCTCCTCCTCTCCCTCTCTGTTTGCTCGCTTGCATGCCGTAGCCGCTGCCTCGCCGATGACCGTGACCGTCGCCGCCTGAGCTCGTTGCCGACGCAGCTCCGGTGACCAAATGGTCGCCCCAGCAAGTCCAAACCTCTCCCCGCACCAGGCAGAGGCCGTAGGTGCTACGCCCGCATCGCCACGCCCACTGCAGCTTCGAACCCGAGCTCGACCGAACTCCGGCCGCCGCGGACTTGCTCGCCGTCGTTGGCTCCGGCCACCATAGGCCCGGCCTCCACCACCACTAGACGCGCGCCTGCAAGAGCTCTCCAACGAGCCCAAGAACAGCCTCGCTCGTGCCCTGTGGCCGTTTTCCGAGTCGCGCCGCCGTCTCGGGCCTCGCCGGCATCGAGTCGCCGGCGGGTTTGACCCGCTGACCGGGGTTGACCCTCTCCCTTGTGTCATTGACGCGTGGGCCACCCCCCTAACATCTTTAGTTAGTATTAGATTAACACTAATTAATCTAGGTTAGTTACCTAGTTAGTCACTGACCAGTGGGCCCGGCGCCCACTAATCCTAATTAGACTAAATAAACCCCCTGTTAACTAACCGAGTCACTGACGTGTGGACCCCACATGTCAGGTTTGACTTGGTCAGCTCCTTTGACCTGCTGACGCAATGCTGCCGTCATGCTGACGCAATATATCATTTTCTGGTATTAAAATAAATCAGGAAATTCCAGAAAATGTTCAAAACTTCTAAAAATCATAGAAAATAACCTATAACTCAGAATGAAATAATTTATATATGAAAAATTATCAGAAAAATTCAAGGAATATGTTTATGGCATTTCCATGCATGTTTGAACAATGTTTGTCCTCTGTTTTGGACAAAACAAATAAATGGCATTTAACTAATCATATATGGAGTTTGAATTTGAATCTTGTATTCAAACCAACTTCATTTAATTGTGTTGCTAGTTGCATTAGCTCATACAACATCACATACTCATGCTATGTTCATGCATCATAATGTTGCATATGCTTGTGTTTGATTTCCGACACCGTTCCTTCTCGATAGGTCCAGCTCCCGAAAGTGTTCGAGAGTACCTATAAGTGGAGCAGTGCCCCCCTGTTGATCTACCAGGCAAGCAAACCCCCTTGTTCATTCCGATACAATCCTACTCTCTCGCTCCTGCTCTCATTATTGCATTAGAACAACAAGAATTCAACTGCTACTTTATGCTGCAGTAGTTGAACCCATTCCTCTGCATGACCTGTCATTGCCACAGTAAATAGTTAAAACCCACTAGCATGTGTAGGAGTTGATTGAGCCATGTTGTGTTCTTGCCATGCCATGCCTGCTATTGCTTAGAGTTGTGTCAGGTCTGATTCATCGGGAATGAATTGGAGTGGTACGATATGTTCTGGTGCTGAGAGTTAAGCATGTGAACACGATTTGGTAAAGGTAGCGGTGAGAGGCCATGCAGGAGTACATGTTGGGTTGTCTCACTGGAACCGTCCTTAAGCACTGAGTTCCGTGTATGTTTTCCAATGACTAGCTACTACCACACATTGGAATGCTTAAGTGCCCCTCTCGACTTATTAGCCAACTTGATCTTTGACCAGGAGTCGCAAATAGTTTCAGGTGTTTGTAGGTAGTGTTAGTAGTCTACCAAGTGGCACCCGGCCAGGTGGGCTTGGGACAGACTAGGCACAAGTAGCATGGTGTACCAAGCGCAGATCCATCCGGCGAGGTGGGCTTGGGAACCCTGCACATATCGTTTGGGGCCGTGAGCGACCCCCGGCCGGATCTCCTTGCGGGTGGAACCCGAATAGGCGATAAACCTGGACTAGAGTCTTCTGTGGTTAGTCAGGTCGTGGCCGACACCCTCGCCAGGCTTCCGCTTGAAGGTTGCCGAGGTACATGACGTGTACATGGTGATAAGTGGTGAGAGCGTGTGTGAAGAAGTACACCCCTGCAGGGTTATCATGATCTATTCGAATAGCCGTGTCCTCGGTTACGGACTTCTTGGATGCTTATGTGGTACATAGACAACTTAAAGTGGATACTCTAAAATGCTCAAGACAAGTGTGAGTGCTACGGATGGCCTTCTCGTAGGAGAGATGGGGATGAATCCGTAGTAGTGTATTGATGTGGTGATTAGTGGACTCGTGTGCGCTGCCTCACCTCAAAGAAGTTTCTCATTGTCGTAGAACAGGATAGCCACTGAGTCAAAGCTGGCTTGCTGCAACTAAACTCCACATTACCTTCTTGATACAAGTGCATGTATGTTAGGATCTGATGAAAGTCTTGCTGAGTTCCTTTGTACTCATGTTGCTTTATTTATGTTTTTGCAGCGGAGACTTCGGTCTTACTAGTTTATATGGACTTCGACAAGTAGCTTGTACCTCAGCTACGATCTTGATCGGATGTTGTAGATAGTCTGGCTCTTCAGCCTTTTTCATTTGTAGTTGTCTGTACTCAGACATGTAATGCTTCCGCTTGTTGCTTGTATGCTCTGTATGATGGGTCATGAGACCCCTGTTTGTATTTAATGCTATGTGGCTCTTTTGGGCCTTTATCTATATGAGTTTGCGTTATGTTGTGATGCCATGTTGTACAGCACATACTTGCATGTTATGTGTACGTGTAACGTGTATTGCTATGTGTGGGATCCGACAATCTAGTTGTTTATCCTTGGCAGCCTATCATATGGGGAAGTGTAGTCTAGTGCTTTCTGAGCGATAGTAGTCCGCTACAGCCCGGTTCACCGGAGTCCTGCTAGCCCAGCACTACTGCCCGAAACACTTGACTGGCCGGCATGTGTCTCACTTCGTTCCTGTGTCTGTCCCTTCAGGGAAATGTCACGCGGTGACATCTAGAGTCCTGCCTAGCCTGCTACAGCCCGGGTTACCGGAGTCCTGTTAGCCCAGTGCTATAGCCCGGATTCACACGTTGATGACCGACATGCTCGATGTGATTCATGTATGCCTGTCCTCATGGGTGAGTGCTGCATTGGGTTCACGACTAGCCATGTCGGCCCGGGTTCTTTGTCTTATGGATGCTAGCGACACTATCATATACGTGAGCCAAAAGGCACAAACGGTCCCGGGCCAGGTAAGGTGGCACCCGTGGGAATACCGTGCGTGAGGCCGCAAAGTGATATGATGTGTTACATGCTAGATCGGTGTGACTTAGGATCAGGGTCCCAACAGAATCTGTCACCATCATCGTCATCAACCTTCCTCTATCACCAATTTCATGATGCTCACCACCGTGCGTGAGTAATTCCATCGTAGGCTTGCTGGACGGTGACGGGTTGGATGAGATTTATCATGTAATAGAGTTAGTTTTGTTAGGGTTTGATCCCTAGTATCCACTATGTTCTGAGGTTGATGTTGCTATGACTTTGCTATGCTTAATGCTTGTCACTAGGGCCCGAGTGCCATGATTTCAGATCTGAACCTATTATGTTTTCATCAATATATGAGAGTTCTTGATCCTATCTTGCAAGTATATAGTCACCTATTATGTGTTATGATCCGTTAACCCCGAAGTGACAATAATCGGGACCACTACCGGTGATGACTGTAGTTTGAGCAGTTCATGTATTCACTATGTGTTAATGCTTTGGTCCGGTACTCTATTAAAAGGAGGCCTTAATATCCCTTAGTTTCCAATAGGACCCCGCTGCCACGGGAGGGTAGGACAAAAGATGTCATGCAAATTCTTTTCCATAAGCACGTATGACTATATTCGGAATACATGCCTACATTACATTGATGAACTAGAGCTAGTTCTATGTCACCCTAGGTTATGACTGTTACATGATCAATCGCATCCGACATAATTCTCCATCACCAATCCAATGCCTACGAGCTTTCCATATATTGTTCTTCGCTTATTTACTTTTCCATTGCTACTATTACAATAACTATAAAACCCAAAAATATTACTTTTGCTACCGTTACTTCTGTTACCGTTACCACCACTATCATATTACTTTGCTACTAAATACCTTGCTGCAGATATTAAGTTATCCAGGTGTGGTTGAATTGATAACTCAGCTCCTAATACTTGAGAATATTCTTTGGCTCCCCTTGTGTCGAATCAATAAATTTGGGTTGAATACTCTACCCTCGAAAACTGTTGCGATCCCCTATACTTGTGGGTTATCAAGACTATTTTCTGGCGCCGTTGCCGGGGAGCATAGCTCTATTCTTTGAGTCATTATGAAGAACTTTAAAGATCCAAGAACTAAGATTTATCCCTCAACTACGAGGGGAGGTAGGGCACTACCATCTAGCTCTGAACTTGATTCACCTTCTGTTTTGAGTAAACTTGCGACACTTAAAGCTGCTTCTGCTATTAATTCTGATATGTCGCATGTTATTGATGATGCCACTTCTGCTATGCATAATACTTGTGATGAAACTACTTGTATGCTTGATCTACTGTGCCACTTGGTGAATTTCTTGATGAACAACTTGCTAGGGCTAGAGAGAATGAAATTATTGAAACGGATAATATTGATGAAAGTGGTGATGAAGATTATCCCCCTAGATATGAATTACCTGTTGTTCCTGAGGGTTATGTTATGGATGAAGAAACTGCTAGAGACTTTCTTGCCTGCAATGATAGAAGTGATCTTAAGAAATTATGACCTAAGCTTAAAGAAAAGTCTTTGAATGATAGAATGAAATATGATCCTGCTTATGCTACTTCACCTATCTTTGTTACTGATAAGGATTATGATTTCTCTGTCGATCCTGAGATAATTACTTTGGTTGAATCTTATCCTTTTTATGGCTATGAATCTGAAACTATTGTGGCACATCTTACTAAATTAAATGATATAGCCACCCTATTCACTAATGATGAGAAAACTCGCTATTATTATATCCTTAAGTTATTTCTGTTCTCATTAAAGGGTGATGCTAAGATATGGTTTAATTCTCTTGATCCTGGTTGTGTGCGTAGTCCCCGGGATATGATTTACTACTTCTTTGCTAAATATTTCCCAGCTCATAAGAAACAAGCTGCTTTAAGGGAAATATATAATTTTGTGCAAATTGAAGAAGAGAGTCTCCCACAAGCTTGGGGGAGGCTTCTCCAATTACTTAATGCTTTGCCTGATCATCCTCTCAAGAAAAATGAAATACTTGATATCTTTTATAATGGGCTAACCGATGCTTCCAGAGATTACCTGGATAGTTGTGCTGGTGGTGTTTTCAGGGAAAGAACTGTTGACCAAGCTGAAATTCTATTGAATAATATGCTGACTAATGAAAATAATTGGACACTTCCGGAACCAACTAGTAACTCAACTCTGAAGAAAAGGGGTATTCTATTTCTCAGTCCTGAAGATATGCAAGAGGCAAAGAAATCTATGAAAGAAAAAGGTATTAAAGGTGAAGATGTTAAGAATTTACCTCCTATTGAAGAAATACATGGTCTTAATTTGCCGCCTGTTGAAGAAACACACGATCTTATTAACCCGACACAGGTAGTAAAGGTAAATTCTCTCTATAGATATGATAAAGCTGAAATCCCTCCTACTAAGTTTGCTAGCCAATGCTTGGATGAATTTGATTACTTTATGGTTAAGCAAGAAGATTTTAATGCTTATGTTGGGAGACAATTAAAACATAATGCTTATATGATTGAACACTTGAGTGATTATATGGCTAATGTTAAGGGTGAACTTAAACTTATTAGTAAACATGCTTCTATGGTTATCACTCAAGTAGAACAAGTACTTAAAGCTCAGACTGATTTGCTCAATGAATTGAATAGTAAAAATAATGACTTTGCTGTTAGAGTTGCAACTAGAGGAGGTAAAGTGACTCAGGAACCTTTGTATCCTGAGGGTCATCCTAAGAGAATTGAGCAAGATTCTTAGAGAACTAATATAGATGCACCTAGTCCTTCTAAAAGGAAGAAAAAGAAAAATGATAGGACTTTGCATGCTTGTAGTGAACTTGTTGTTGACACACCTGAGAATCCCAATGATATTTCTATTTCTGATGCTGAAACACAACCTTGTAATGAACATGAACCTAGTGATAATGTTAATAATGATGTTCATGTTGATGCTCAACCTAGTAATGACAATGATGTGGAGATTGAACCTGCTGGTTATCTTGATAACCCACAATCAAAGAATCAATGTTATGATAAGAGAGACTTTGTTGCTAGGAAGCACGGTGAGGAAAGAGAACCATGGGTTCAGAAACCCATGACTTTTCCTCCTAAACCATCCAAGAAAAAGGATGATGAGGATTTTGAGCGCTTTGCTGAAATGATTAGACCTATCTTTTTGCGTATGTGTTTGACCGATATGCTTAAAATGAATCCTTATGCTAAGTATATGAAAGATATTGTTACAAATAAGAGAAAGATATCGGAGGCTGAAATTTCCACCATGCTTACTAATTATACTTTTAAGGGTGGAATACCAAAGAAACTTGGAGATCCATGAGTACCAACTATACCATGCTCCATTAAAAGAAACTATGTTAAAACTGCTTTATGTGATCTTGGAGCCGGTGTTAGTGTTATGCCTCTCTCTTTATATCGTAGACTTGATTTGAATAAGTTGACACCTACTGAAATATCTTTGCAAATGGCTGATAAATCAACTACTATACCTGTCGATATTTGTGAGGATGTGCCTGTTGTGGTTGCAAATGTTACTATATATCTTAACGGACTTGGTTATTCTTGATATTCCCGAGGACGATAGTATGTATATTATTCTTGGAAGACCCTTTTTGAATACTGCAGGGGCTGTTATTGATTGCACCAAAGGCAATGTCACTTTTAATGTTAATGCTAATGAGCATACGGTACACTTTCCGAGGAAACAACCTCAAGTCCACAGTATCAATTATATTGGAAAAATTCCATCGATTATTTTTGGAGGATTTGAGTATCCTCTACCTACTGTCAAGAAGAAATATGATATTCTTATTGTTGGGGACATGCATATCCCCGTTGAGGTAACCTAGTGTTATTCGCAATTTCTCTGGTTCCATGTTATTCGGAATGAGTTTGTTAAAAAGACTTGATCAATCTTGTTAGTGGATTCCTTTTGATGAGCATGAGATGGATGAAGTTAGAAACACAACTCTCTGTACCCTCTTTTTACTATCTATTATTTATATTAAATAAAGAAAAAATATTATATTATGTTTGTTTTCTGAATTATCCATGAAATAAAAAATACCCCGAAAATGAAAGTTCTCCAAATGCCCTGAAATTTAAATATGATTTTTTCTGGAATATTTGAGAATATCTGGCACTGAGAACACAATAGGGGGAGCAAGCACCTGGCCACGAGGGTCCAGGGCGCGCCCCTGCCTCGTGGGCCCATGGTGGCTCCCCTCCACTTATTCCAGCCACCACACACTCCTTCTTCCTCCCCAAAAAATCACCAACTAGCTCAAGCACGAGTTCTAGCTCATCTTGCTGCCATTTTCGATCTCCTAGCTCAAAGCTCCATTCACAAAACTGCTTCGGGGGATTGTTCTTTGGTATGTGACTCCTCCAATGGTCCAATTAGTTTTAGTTCTAGTGCTTTATTCATTGCAAATTTTTGCTGCTTGGGTGACCCTGTTCTTGAGCTTGCATGTCAAATTTATATGGTCAAAAGTAGTTTTAATGCATGATATATCCTCTAGGCACATGTGGGAGTAGTTTCTATCAATTTTGCTGAGCTTGGTTCACTTTTATTTTAAAGTTACTAAAAATTTCAAAAAAAAATCATAGGAAGAAATATGTTTAGGAAAATGTACCAAGGTGGTCATTCAAGGAAGCAAGGACCCAGGCTCGCAATACGCGATGCGAACGAGGAACCACCGAGGGAAGCTCAAGTGCGGGCTTGTGAATGGCCGTCAAAGGACTTTATGGTTCGAGCAGGAATCAAGGAGGAATTTCACGCATATGTGCGTAATGCTGATCTTGAGAGCTTCGAGGTAGATAAGTGTCGTCAGTACCACTATCTCACTGATTCCTTTCTGAGAAGGTTTAAATTTACATCATCACGCAATTCTCAAACTGTCTTGTTTGATCTTTGTGAAAATTGTTATACTATGGACTTAGAGGATTTTAATACTGCTTGCAAACTTCCACAATGGGGTAGCACTAGTGAACCTCGCAAATATGAGTTTAGAGATTTTCTTGCTAGTATAACTATGGGGGAATCTAGAGATATAACACAAGCTACCATAGGGAGCATTCATTTTCCTGTTATACATTATTTTTCTCTCTTCATAGGTAGGTGCATAAATGGTAAGGATGAAGCATGTCATATGTGTGTCCCTGACCTCAGTGTTCTCAGGAGTGCTATATTAGGAGATAAACATTATAATTTGGGAGCCATTGTTGCGCGTAGGTTGCATAATAATAGAATTAATGGGGATTTCTTCGGTGGAATTTATGCAACCCGTCTAGCTAATTTTCTTGATATACCCATACGTGGGTATGATATTGAGTTGCCTCCTGTTTATTTAGGTTATGAGGCTATGGTTCGTCATCAGTTTGTTGAGAGGAACGATCAGTTCCTCCAGTACCGACTAATCTTTGACAGACGACGCACCTATCACGTCATTGTCCGTGCTTCTACTTTACTTGACTTTCAGGCAAAAGGGAGATATGTTATAACCAGGGAGGAGGCAGACGAGTATAAGAGGAGGACGGAGACGGCTTGCCTCCAAGCGGCCGCTCATGAGGCAATAGCTGCTGCATCACAGTACGACCCCAGTTACAACTTTGGATATCCGCCAGGCCAGCCGTGGCCATAGACCAACTTAGGACAAAAGCCTAAGCTTTGGGGAGTACGTATCTCTCACCGACATTACATTCTTGTTCACACACTCATGCTAGTTGTCGGTGCTCATACTTTTTCATTGTATTATCCATGCTAGTTTATTTCCCTTTTTATGCTTTCTTCTTGTGTGTTTGATAAACCTTAAGAAAAAACCCAAAAAATTAGTTGTAGCTTTTAGGTAGTTTACTTTCCATGCCTGTAGTAGTAATTAAAAAGAAAACCCAAAAAGATTTATCGTTCTTCTTTTGCTTGTTGGGAGCTTTCTCGTGTAAATAGTTTTATTTCTTTTCTTATCCTTTGGGGGTTGAGAGGAGAAGACCATAATGAAAATGTTAAGTGGCTCTCAAATGCATTATTGTTGATCTAACAAAGAGGCCATATTAGCTTGTCTTCTCTCTTGAATTGAATGCTTGCAGATTCCAGCTTAGTCCAATGCACGTACACTATTATTATTATCCACACTATTCAATCGTGCAAGTGAAAGGAAATAATGATGATTATATGATGAACTTATTGAGATGAGAAAAGCTGGTATGAACTCGACCTCTCTTGTTTTTGTAAATATGATTAGTTCATCGTTCCTGATTCAGCCTATTATGAATAAACATGTTTGCAATGACAATTAGAGATTATAGTTGCTTATGCCATGTATAATTAGCTAGGAGCTTATAATGGTTTACCTTGCGTGCCAACATGCTATTAAAATGGTTGTGATGTGGTATGATAGGGTGGTATCCTCTTTTGAACGATTTGAGTGGCTTGACATGGCACATGTTCATGCATGAGGGGGTCCTGGATTAGGGGGTCTCCGGACAGCCGGACTATATCCTTTGGCCGGACAGTTGGACTATGAAGATACAAGATTGAATACTTCATCCCGTGTCCGAATGGGACTCTCCTTGGCATGGAAGGCAATCTTGGCGATACGGATGTATAGATCTCCTCCCTTGTAACCGACTCTGTGTAACCCTAGCCCCCTCTGGTGTCTATATAAACCGGAGGGTTTAGTCCGTAGGACAACATACAATCATACCATAGGCTAGCTTCTAGGGTTTAGCCTCTATGATGTCGTGGTAGATCAATTCTTGTAATACTCATATCATCAATATCAATCAAGCAGGATGTAGGGTATTACCTCCATCAAGAGGGCCCGAACCTGGGTAAACATCATGTCCCCTGCCTCATGTTACCATCTGCCTTAGACGCACAGTTCGGGACCCCCTTCCCAAGATCCGCCGGTTTTGACACCGACATTGGTGCTTTCATTGAGAGTTCCACTATGCTGTAACCATAAGGCTCGATGGCCCCTTCGATCATCAGTAACGATGCGGTCCAGGGTGAGGTTTTCCTCCCCGGACAGATCTTCGTATTCGGCGGCTTCGCACTGCGGGCCAATTCGCTTGGCCATCTGGAGCAGATCGAGAGCTACGCCCCTAGCCAATAGGTCAGGTTCAGAAACTTAAACTACACCGCCGACATCCGTGGAGACTTGATCTTCGACGGATTCGAGCCCATGTCAGGTGCGCCGCACAATCACGACAAGCTTGACGTAACTCTGTCGTCGGACAGTGTTCGGGAGATCGCATCTGCAACTACTCCGGCCTTCAAACCGGAGCAAATTGCGCAATCCGAGTACGGAGGGATAGACCCCGCCATCGAGGCCGCACTCTTAGTGGCGATGGAGTTGGATACTGACTTCACCCCTTACGAGAGCCGTGTTGCCGAACCACTGGATTTGTCCCCGGCCACGGACTCCGAGCCGCCTGCATCCGTGCCTATCGAATCCGATTGGGCGCCGATCATGGAGTTCACCTCCATGAATATCTTTCAACACTCGCCTTTCGACGATGTGCTAAATTCATTAAGGTCTCTCTCCTTGTGTAGGATCGAAAGTATGTCTAGAGGGGGGGTGTAGACTACTTGACCAAATAAAAACTTAACCTTTTCCCAATTTTAGTTCTTGGCAAATTTTAGCTATTTTAGGACAAGTCAAGTAATCATCACATAATTCAAGCAAGCATGCAAAGAGTATATATGCAGCAGAAAGTAAAGCATGCAACTTGCAAGAATGTAAAGGGAAGGGTTTGGAGAATTCAAACACTATTGGAGACACGGATGTTTTTCCCATGGTTCGGATAGGTGGTGCTATCCTACATCCATGTTGATGGAGACTTCAACCCACGAAGGGTAACGGTTGCGAGAGTCCACACAGGGCTCCACCCAAGGGCAACGGTTGCGCGAGTCCACGAAGGGCTCCACCCACGAAGGGTCCACGGAGAAGCAACCACCCACAAAGGGTCCACGAAGAAGCAACCTTGTCTATCCCACCATGGCCATCGCCCACGAAGGACTTGCCTCACTAGCGGTAGATCTTCACGAAGTAGGCGATCTCCTTGCCCTTACAAACTCCTTGGTTCACTCCACAATCTTGTCGGAGGCTCCCAAGTGACACCTAGCCAATCTAGGAGACACCACTCTCCAAGAAGTAACAAATGGTGTGTAGGTAATGAACTCCTTGCTCTTGTGCTTCAAATGATAGTCTCCCCAACACTCAACTCTCTCTCATAGGATTTGGATTTGGTGGAAAGAAGATTTGAGTGGAAAGCAACTTGGGAAGGCTAGAGATCAAGATTCATATGGTAGGAATGGAATGTCTTGATCTCAACACATGAGTAGGTGGTTCTCTCTCAGAACAAATGAGTTGGAATGATGTGTGTGTTCTGATGGCTCTCTCTCGGAATGAGAAAGAGGTGGAGGGGTATATATAGCCTCCACACAAAATCCAACCGTTACACAGTTTTCCAATCTCGATGGGACCGAATCATAAAACTCAGTCAGACCGAAAATGTAAACCTAGTGACCGTTAGGAATTTCGGTGGGACTGACATGCAACTCGGTAGGACCGATTCGGTTAGGGTTTGGGCATAACGTAATCTCGGTGAGACCGATTACACAAACTCGGTGAGACCGAATTTGGTAATTGGCTAACTAGAGAGTTGGTCAGGCAAACTCGGTGGGACCGATTTGCTCTTTCGGTGGGACCGAGTGGAACTCGGTGAGACCGAAAGTTACAAAGGGGAAACACTGAGTTTACATTGAAATCTCGGTGGGACCGGTTCGCTCTTTCGTTGGGACCGAAAAGTTACGAAAGGGAAACAGAGAGTTTGCAACCCCATCTCGGTGGGACCGAGAACCTTATCGGTAGAACCGAATTGCTAGGGTTTTGGCAGTGGCTAATGACAAGTGAAACTCGGTGGCGCCGGATAGGAAAAATCGGTAGGACCGAGTTTGGCTTAGAGTTTAGGTCATATGTGGATATGGGAAAGTAGTTGAGGGTTTTGGAGCATATCACTAAGCACATGAAGCAAGAGGCTCATTAAGCAACACCTCATCCCTCCTTAATAGTATTGGCTTTTCCTATGGACTCAATGTGATCTTGGATCACTAAAATATAAAATGAAGAGTCTTGAGCCTTTGAGCTTGAGCCAATCCTTTGTCCTTAGCATTTTGAGGGTTCCACTTTCACATCCATGCCATGCCAATCATTGAGCTTTCCTGAAATAATCATCTTGGAATAGCATTAGCTCAATGAGCTATATGTTGTTATGAATTACCAAAACCACCTAGGGATAGTTGCACTTTCAATCTCCCCCTTTTTGGTAATTGATGACAACATATAGATCAAAGCTTCGACAAAAGATAATAAGCATGAAATATATCGTCGCTTTGAGAAGCATGTGATAAGTAAGAGCTCCCCCTAAATTTGTGCATATTTAAAATTTGCTTTGGACTGCAAATGCACAAAGAGTTAGAGTTATGGGTTACTCTTCCATGTCACATACATCTTGGTGGAGCACGCAAAATGATAAGATTGAAATAGATGCACTCATCACCAAGAATAGTGAATGATCACAAACGATAGATATAATGATAATATTTAAACAAGCATCAAGCAAACATTAAGTGTAGCTTATGATCAAACACATGATCATCGATGTGTCACAAATAATGACATAGTATCTCACACACAAGCAAACAAAGTTTGAAGAAACCACCAAATAAACAAGAGAGAAAAGCAACACTCTCTCTCGAAGCCTATGATCTATACATCCTCTCCCCCTTTGGCAACAAGTTACCAAAAAGTTCCTAGAAAATGCATAGTGCTAAGTCGTCACTCAGGCTTGATCTTCAGGTGGTGGTGGAGTCCGGATCACTCCAAGGACGAAGGCTTCTGTAGATGCTGAAGTAGTCGTAGGAGTTGGAGCTGAGGCTGAAGCTGGTGCTGAAGTAGTGGCTCCGGTGTCAGCGACTGGCAGTGCAGACGACCTCGGGCCTCGTGGCACTCTAGAAAAAGCATGAGTGGTAGTCCTTCCTCTCCTCTCATTCATGTCCTCCTGGAGCTGCTCCACTACAGACCGAACTTCTGTTACCTTGACATCCAAGTCATAGAACTTTTGTTCCATGATCCTCTCTAGGCTCTGCTGATTCTTAGTGAGGTTGGCTAGACTTTGCTCAATTCTCAACGTGGATGCAATCAAGTAACTGAGCTGCTCTTGCTTGGACTTCAAGAAATAGTCAGATGCCTCCTCTTGAGTAGGCATCCTGGCAACTTTTTCCTTCTTCGCCTTCTCCTTCTTTGCATATGCTTGTGCAGATGATGGCTCATTCTCTGTCATCACAACTTCATTGTTCTCAAAATCTGGACGGATGGGCAGGTGTTCCTTATCCAACAAGTATATGCCCATGCCCATCTTGGAGTTGATGAGCTCCTGAATCTGAGGGGCATATCCACAGCTCCTCTTCTGATCTGCAGCTGTCCTCTTAATGGTTTCCACAATGAGACTCATGACCTTGAATTTCTGAGGCACATCAAACACATGTAGCAAGTTGATAGCATGGCCTTTGATCATCTTGTGATCTCCAGACTTAGGCAACAGAGTGTGCCTTAGTATCCAATTGATAGTGGGCAATCTTGATAGCAGATAGTGCACTGAGCCAAACTTGAATGTGTCAAGAGCTTCATTGGGAATTTCCTTGTACATGTTGGACATGGAGTTATGGTCCATCTTCTTCTTGGCATAGATGTCCAAGTCCTCATCTTGCTCTTCTGGGGCATTGATGATCTGTGCCCACTCAACCACTGTAGATTGGTACCTTGTACCCTCTGACATCCATGTGATCCTCTCGTCTGGATAAAAGTGAGCTGTGGAGTAGAACTGCATGATGAGTTCCTCGTTCCACTTTGTGAGCTTCTGCCCAACAAAGTCCTCTACTCCACGCGCTCTGAAGCTGTCCTGAACTCCTGGGAAGTACTCCTCATTCTCCTTGATGTAGGTCCAGTCGACCCATCTCATGTCACAAACAATTGGCTTCTTGTCAAGAAAAACAGTCTCGTAAAAATCTTGTTGCTCCTTTGTGTGAAATCTGTAGTCCAGGGCAGTCCTTCTCCTAGAGGCATATGGATCTGCTTCTCTCCATTTCCTGAGCCTTGAGTCTCTCCTGAGCTTCATTTCCTCAGCCACAGGATGAGCATCGTTGTGGTCTGGGATCTTGGGCTTGAGCTTTCTAAGCACATTCTCTTCCTCTTCTTCAATGGCTTCAGGCACTGGGGCCTTGTTCTTTTCTGCAGCAGGTATACTCCTTGTATTTCTCTTGGGTGCACTCTTAGGCTTTGGAGCTGGCTTGGCCTTGGAAGCAGCTCCCCCTGACCTTATGGCATCTCCCATAAGTTTGGGTGCCTTGGGCGCTGGTGCAGCTGCCTGTTCTTCCTCCTCCTCTTCTACCATGATGGAGGCTCTCCCAAGCACTTTGGCTACGGTCTTTTTTACTCTCTCTTTCGTCTTTTTGCCCTCAGCTGCAACAGGCTCAATGGGAGCAGGTGCAGGCTTCTCAGTTGAGGCTCTAGCCTTTGACATTGGCTGCCTGCCTGCTGGCCTCTTGACTTTCAGGCCTGGCTTTGAGCCTTGAGCTGGCTCAACCCTTTTGGAAGTGGCCTCTTCCTCTGCCACATAGTCTTCATCCTCAGAATCAGACGTTCTCTTCTTCCTTTGACGTGTGGCAGCCTTAGGCAGATTGCTGGGTGTGCTCCTGCTGCCTTCATCAGAAGAACTTGAGGGGCTAGTGCCCTCACTCATCACAACTTGCTGCTCAGACACATTCTGGCTGTCGCTTTGATCAGACATGTTGCTCACTGACTGCTGACCCTGTGAATAGATTATGGATAAGATAGAGTGGATGAGCATCACAAAAAGCAGAGATTTTTGCAAAAGATTAACTCAAAAACTTAGTTTTAGTTTTCCACAGAAAGCATCTCGGATCTACCGATTTTCAAACTCGGTGACACCAAAGCAGTTTTGGCACCAGAACTGGTGAACTCGGTCAGACCGAGTCACAGTTCGGTGGCACCGAGACTGCTAGGGGTTCACAGAATTCCAAAATCGGTCGCACCGATAAGTTATTCTCGGTCAGACCGAGTTTCACTTGTGCAATGGCAAAAGCCAGATCGGTGGGTCCGAGATGGTTACGGCGGAAACCTAAACCTAGAATTTTCGAATTAAACCTAATCTATGAGCATTTTGACTGGATAGAAGTTTATCAAACGTGGCAAGAAACATGATGATCACAATGTGCTAGGAATCAGATTGAGGAATAGCACAAAGATCAAGTCCATACCCTAGTTCAGCGTGGACTTGCTACGGCGGGAATGGCGGGGCAGAAATCCGTTGACGGCGGCGAAGACCAGCGACTGGAGGCTGCTGGCGGCGAGGAGACGATCCGGAGACCTCGGGGGCAGAGCAGGCTAGCGCGCGGGCGAGGAGGTTTCGGAGAAATTTCCAAAATTCTGCCTGTCACTATATATAGCCCTACCCTATCAGTGTGACCGAGTGGAACGACTCGGTGGCACCGAGATGCAAAACTGTGTGCAGTTTTTGCAACTCGGTGTGACCGAGAAGTTCAAATCGGTTGCACCGAGATCGAAAACCTAGATCAACTTAATGAACTCGGTAGGACCGAAAATGGAGTATCGGTCAGACCGAGATTCATAAAGAGGTTTTGGAAGTTTATGTCTATGACGAATCGGGGACTCCGAGCGCTCCTCACACAGAGTGGTTCGAATCTGACTTGATCAAATTTTGTGATGCAGCATGAATAGAGTTTGAGACGAGAAAAGCATAGATAGCTAGAGAGGTTCTTAGGCATTCTTGTCCATCCACTTGGCAAAAGAAGATAAAGCCAAACAATCAAAGCAACAAGTGGATGTCCTCGAATGAGTAAAATATGCAATCAGCATGCTCACACAATAAGATAGCAAATGAAATATGCGGCAAAGCATGCACAACCAATTCTAGCATCTATCAAGCAATTTGCGATGACTAGGTCATCTATATATGAGTACATTGACTTACGAGTCAAGTGAGAACACTTGATCGTAGGTCATACTCATCGTTTAAGCTCAAGTGGGGTTACCACTTTTACATAAGGCATTGTTTTGTTCACATCTTTAGAGTTGCTTTAGCTTAAGTCTTAGATTAAAGCTCCCCCTAGATGTGATATCCCCCCTAAGAGGGATGAACTAACCTTGGGTTTTTGTCGATGATGACTTCATGTAGATATTGAAGATGTGGATGCTCAATGTTGATGTAGATCTCTTGGAGCTATCCATTTGAGTGAATTGCACTTTCAATACCTACATGGGTTAGTCCCACAAGGAACAAACAAGGATATCCATAGACATAGAGTGATGCACACACAAGATGATGTCCATGAAAACTTTAGGTTACCTTGTCCCTTGTCTTACCAACAAGAGGGTTTGTGACTCCTTGAACTAGTGCAAGATGTGGAAGTTGATTGCACTTGTTCTTGCCAAAATGATAAGAGTGAAGTATGTTGGCGGAGTCACCCTCAAGAACTCTCTAGTTCTTCTTCTTTTGGATCCACATCATCTTGATGGGAATCCTTGGAGTTGTAGTCGTACTTGATGAAGTAGAGCTTGAAGTAGTCTTGGGAATCCACTTGACTAAGGTCTTGGGAGCTTCTTCAAATGCATCAATTTCCTCTTGAAGCTTGTCCTTGCCTTTTTGCTCGTAGTCTTGTGGTGGAAGATCATCTTGAGCTTGTGTCCCCTTGAAAGAAGTATACTTCTCTTGTTGAGGGACAAACTTTGTCTTGGGGTATTGATCTTCTTCCCACTCAACTCCATTGGCATTGAACTTTCGTTTAAAACCAACACCTTGATTCTTCCGGTGCATTCCTTGCTTGCGCACAATTTCCTCGAATTGCTTACTCCCAGCAAGGCTTTTGTACACTCCTTTCTCTATAATTCCCTTCAATAAGCTATTTTCTTGCTCAAGTGTAACTTGTCTAAGAGAGTCATTAGTGGAATCAAGAGAACTACTATAAGCAACAATATTGGATTTAGCATGATCATTGTTACTACTAGCGGAAGAATCTTTCTTGTTAGACTTGACTTGAGGCATGTAAGTGGATAAGAGTAAACGCTTGGCAATGTAAGAAGAACTTTTCTTGCGGAGATCATCATTGATTGCCTTTAAGAACTCATGCTCTTGCTCAAGATTGAGCTTTTCAAAGCGTAGCTTCTCATGAGCTCTTAAAAGTTCTCGATGATCTTCGAAGATAGTGTCATGAGCTAACTTAAGAGTTTTTAGTTCTTTAGTTAGGGCCTCAATCTTCTCCTTATCATTGTCACTCGTTTTATCTTGATTAGCATGATTAATTGGTCTTTCATAATAGTATTCATCACTAGAGTTGTCACCAATCAAATCATCTCCTAACAAGTCATCCTCATCACTATTGAAATCAACATACTCGGGGTGTGTTACCTTAGGACCTTTGGCCATGAAGCATCTTCCAATTCCTTCATTTGGTGAGTCAAATATGTAATAGGAATCGGTTGACACAAGTGCTAGACCGGCAACACCTTCGTCTTGAGTATCTTCGGAGTCGGAGTGATAACTTCTCTCGGAGTGGCTGTCGGAGTCGGAGCCGGATACCCATTCACCAACATGAGCTTGATGTCTTCGTCTTGTGTAGCTCTTTGATGATTTTTCCTTCCTTTCTGAATCCTTGCTTCTCCATGAGTATCTTTGTTCATAACGATCATCTCTACTCCTTCTCTCTCTTGGTGGTGATCCTTTGCTTCTTCTTTTTGGAGAATATTCTCTTCTCTTGTAGGGAGCCGTACACTCATTGGAATAGTGTCCGGGTCTTCCACAATTGTAGCAGTTTTGCTCTCGACTAGAAGATCTTTTGTCATTGTAGGACCTTGATTTGGAGCTTCTATCTTTGCTTCTATTCTTGTAGAACTTGTTGAAGTTCTTCACCATTAAGCTCAATTCTTCATTGAAGTCTTGTTTCTCACTTGATGATGTAGGGGCTTCACATGAGGCTTTGTAGGCACCACTTGATTTGTTGTGAAGTTCCTCTTTATCCTTAAGTGACATCTCATGAGCAACAATTCTTCCAATCACTTCCGTTGGCTTGAGATCTTTGTAATTGGGCATCATTTGGATCAATGTGCACACGGTATCATATTTTCCATCCAAGGCTCTTAGGATCTTCTTGATGATGAATTTATCGGTCATCTCTTCACTTCCTAAGCCGGCAATCTCATTTGTGATGAGAGCAAGCCTAGAGTACATTTCAGCGACACCTTCACCATCCTTCATCTTGAACTTGTCAAGTTGGCTTTGAAGCACATCCAACTTGGATTCCTTGACGGAGTCGGTACCTTCGTGCATATCAATCAAAGTGTCCCAAATTTCCTTTGCATTCTCAAGGCGGCTGATTTTGTTGAATTCTTCGGGGCATAATCCATTGAAGAGAATATCACAAGCTTGAGCATTGTATTGCAACATCTTCAACTCATCCGCGGTAGCTTCACGGTTTGGTTCTTTCCCGTCAAAGAAGTCACCTTGCAAACCAACACACACAATAGCCCAAACGGCGGGGTTATGTCCAAGAATATGCATTTTCATTTTATGCTTCCAACTAGCAAAATTAGTACCATCAAAGTAAGGACCTCTACGGTGATAATTTCCCTCGCTAGACGCCATACTCTCCTAGGTTGTGAAACCAAGGCTATGACCACCAAAAGCTATGGAGATCAAGCAAATGGAGACCAAAGCTCTGATACCACTTGTAGGATCGAAAGTATGTCTAGAGGGGGGGTGATTAGACTACTTGACCAAATAAAAACTTAACCTTTTCCCAATTTTAGTTCTTGGCAGATTTTAGCTATTTTAGGACAAGTCAAGTAATCGTCACATAATTCAAGAAAGCATGCAAAGAGTATATAGGCAGCGGAAAGTAAAGCATGCAACTTGCAAGAATGTAAAGGGAAGGGTTTGGAGAATTAAAACGCTATTGGAGACACGGATGTTTTTCCCGTGGATCGGATAGGTGGTGCTATCCTCCATCCACGTTGATGGAGACTTCAACCCACGAAGGGTAACGGTTGCGAGAGTCCACACAGGGCTCCACCCAAGGGGAACGGTTGCGCGAGTCCACGAAGGGCTCCACCCATGAAGGGTCCACGGAGAAGCAACCACCCACAAAGGGTCCACGAACAAGCAACCTTGTCTATCCCACCATGGCCATCGCCCACGAAGGACTTGCCTCACTAGCGGTAGATCTTCACGAAGTAGGCGATCTCCTTGCCCTTACAAACTCCTTGGTTCACTCCACAATCTTGTCGGAGGCTCCCAAGTGACACCTAGCCAATCTAGGAGACACCACTCTCCAAGAAGTAACAAATGGTGTGTAGGTAATGAACTCCTTGCTCTTGTGCTTCAAATGATAGTCTCCCCAACACTCAACTCTCTCTCATAGGATTTGGATTTGGTGGAAAGAAGATTTGAGTGGAAAGCAACTTGGGAAGGCTAGAGATCAAGATTCATATGGTAGGAATGGAATGTCTTGATCTCAACACATGAGTAGGTGGTTCTCTCTCAGAACAAATGAGTTGGAATGATGTGTGTGTTCTGATGGCTCTCTCTCGGAATGAGAAAGAGGTGGAGGGGTATATATAGCCTCCACACAAAATCCAACCGTTACACAGTTTTCCAATCTCGATGGGACCGAATCATAAAACTCAGTCAGACCGAAAATGTAAACCTAGTGACCGTTAGGAATTTCGGTGGGACTGACATGCAACTCGGTAGGACCGATTCGGTTAGGGTTTGGGCATAACGTAATCTCGGTGAGACCGATTACACAAACTCGGTGAGACCGAATTTGGTAATTGGCTAACTAGAGAGTTGGTCAGGCAAACTCGGTGGGACCGATTTGCTCTTTCGGTGGGACCGAGTGGAACTCGGTGAGACCGAAAGTTACAAAGGGGAAACACTGAGTTTACATTGAAATCTCGGTGGGACCGGTTCGCTCTTTCGTTGGGACCGAAAAGTTACGAAAGGGAAACAGAGAGTTTGCAACCCCATCTCGGTGGGACCGAGAACCTTATCGGTAGAACCGAATTGCTAGGGTTTTGGCAGTGGCTAATGACAAGTGAAACTCGGTGGCGCCGGATAGGAAAAATCGGTAGGACCGAGTTTGGCTTAGAGTTTAGGTCATATGTGGATATGGGAAAGTAGTTGAGGGTTTTGGAGCATATCACTAAGCACATGAAGCAAGAGGCTCATTAAGCAACACCTCATCCCTCCTTAATAGTATTGGCTTTTCCTATGGACTCAATGTGATCTTGGATCACTAAAATATAAAATGAAGAGTCTTGAGCCTTTGAGCTTGAGCCAATCCTTTGTCCTTAGCATTTTGAGGGTTCCACTTTCACATCCATGCCATGCCAATCATTGAGCTTTCCTGAAATAATCATCTTGGAATAGCATTAGCTCAATGAGCTATATGTTGTTATGAATTACCAAAACCACCTAGGGATAGTTGCACTTTCACCTTGTCAGGAGAACCTTGGCCGAACTATGTCCGGCTAGAATGGGATGCGGACGATGAAGAAATTCGCTGCCCACCCACCACCCACTTAGTAGCCTCGGTCGACGATTTAACCGACATGCTCGATTTTGACTCCGAAAACATCGACGGCATGGACGACGATACAGGAGAGGAACAGGAACCAGTACCCACAGGGCGCTGGAAAACCACTTCACCAGATGACATATACATGGTGGATACACCCAAAGAAAACAATGACGAAAAACGGCAGGATGCAGCGAAGAATAGCTCCCTTGAGAAGCAATAAAAGCATCAGCGTAGGCGCCGCTCAAAATCCTGCCTCGGCAAAAACAACGATAACAGCGCAAGAGAAATAACACTCCAATCGACTCCAGAGGAAACGACGACCACATCGAACCAGCGGCAGAGCACGACGAAACCGCAAAAGGCGAACACAGTATGGATCCGATGTCCGAACACGGCTACGCCGAGCATAAACCTCATCAAACCCCCTCTGGGGAGGAAAACAGTGCAGACGAAGATGCACACATCATCCCACAAACACAAGTGGAGCAAGAGAACCTTCGCAGAAGGCTTATTGCCACAGCGAGGAGTCTGAAGAAGCAGAAGCAAAGGCTTAAGGCCGCACAAAATATGCTCAACAGCAGGAGGAACAAAGTGCTCGACAACGAAGAAAAGTATGGTGGAAGTTACCACACAAAGAGCTATCCAAAGCGTAAGCTATTACCTAAATTCGACGATGAGGCCTTAGAGCCCACACAGCTGAAAAATGAAATGGCCAACCGGCCGAATCAACCACCTTGTGACCGTGATAGAGCGGCTAACAAGGCCGCACATAAGTCAACACATGATCTACGTGAGGACTTGCGCCAAAAATCTGGTATGACCAGATCCATCTATGGATCTAGGAAGCACGCTCTGGCACAAAATCAAAACCGAATACTACAACCGCCCGAACGCCATGATACATCCAAATACAGGGGTGCCACACACCCCCTATGATTCACCGATGAGGTGTTGGACCACAAATTCCCAGAAGGATTCAAATTAGTGAACATAGAGGCGTACGACGGGACCACAGACCCTGGGGTCTGGATTGAGGACATTACCCTCCATATCCATATGGCTCGCGGAGATGACCTCCACGCCATCAAGTACTTGCCCCTCAAGCTTAAAGGACCAGCTCGGCACTGGCTGAAAAGCCTCCCCGAAAACTCAATTGGAAGTTGGGAGGAGCTCGAGGATGCTTTCCGGGCTAATTTCCAAGGGACCTATGTCCGACCTCCAGATGCAGACGATTTAAGTCATATAATTCAACAATCCGGAGAGTCAGCCCGAAAGCTTTGGAACAGGTTTCTCACTAAGAAGAACCAAATCATCGACTGTCCGGACGCAAAAGCCTTAGCAACTTTCAAGCACAGCGTCTGAGATGAATGGCTCACCAGACACCTTTGCCAAGAAAAACTGAGAACAATGGCAGCCCTGACAAGCCTCATGACCCGCTTTTGCGCGGGCGAAGATGGCTGGTTAGTCCGTAGTAGCACCAGCAACCCAAACACATCCGAAGTCAGGGATGGAAATGGAAAACCACGACTCAGTAAAAGTAAGCGTCGAAATAAAGAAGACAGCCCGGATAATACGGCGGTACACGCCGGATTCAGGGGCTCTCGACCTGGTCAGCGGAAAAAGCCTTTCAAAGGCAGCAGAGATGGACCGTCTAGCCTAAACAAGATTCTAGACAAACTATGTCAGATTCATGGCACCCCCGATAAACCTGCAAATCACACCCACAGAGAATGCCGGGTCTTCAAGCAGGCCGGTAAGCTTAACGCCGAACACAAGGGGGGGAGACACCAAGCGAAGACGAGGACGAACCTCGCCAGCAAAGCAACGGAGGACAAAAAAATCCCACCAGAGGTTAAAGCAGTAAACATGATCGATGTGACGAAGAGGAGAAGCAAACATGCACTCCGAGACATACGCGCCGTAGAGCCCGTCACCCCCAAGTTCACCCCCTGGTTAGCCTACTCGATCACTTTCGATCGCAGAGACCACCCTACAAGCATCCGACATGAAGGATTGGCTGCCTTGCTGTTAGACCCAATAATAAATGGATACCATCTCACATGAGTCCTTATGGACGGCGGCAGTGGTCTAAATCTGATATATCAGGACACAGTCCGAAAAATGGGGATAGACTCGACAAAAATCCCGCAGTAATACTACCTTCAAGGGAGTAATACCAGGCCTAGAGGCCCATTGAACGGGCTCTCTATTACTAGAGGTTGTATTCGGTTCTTCCGACAACTTTCTAATCGAAAAGTTAACTTTCTACATCGCTCCATTCCGAAGTGGCTATCAAGCACTACTCGAAAGAGCGACTTTCGCTCGTTTTAATGCAGTACCACATTACGCTTCTCTCAAGCGTAAGATGCCCGGTCCACGTGGCACCATCATAGTTAGTGGAAATATTGAGCGTTCTCTATGCGTGGAAGAACGTGCGGCGGCTTTAACAGCCGAGCACTAGACGACCTCACCAACCAGAATAAATGATAGGTCGTCAAGACCGCGGACATGGTTAGACGAGTCTGGCGCATCACTACATATACATGAGATTGGTTTGATGGTTAAACCCTCATAGACGGTACCAGGGGCTTCACGCGTGTAATCAGGGCTAGTTCGGATCAACTTGACTTATCTTGAATTTTAATGGTTTATCTAGAATAACTAACCTTTTTTGGCACGACAACTTTCACCTAAGTTCTTCTCTTTTACACCCATCCAGGACATGGCACAACGGAGACACATGCGCAGACGTGCAGCAGGGACCCGCTCAAAGGTTTCTTTACAGATTAAGATCCTGCGTAAACCTTTTTTACTATATCTTGTTGATTCACATCCTCCGGATACTCAATACAACCGAAAAGGATGCTGACATTATTGGCATGTGGCCACGTCAGGATATTGCACGTACCTGGACACTCGGGGTTTATTATTAAGGGCATTGTTCAGCCCGGCATATGTTATAAAGACCGAATACCTTAGGGAGTGTTCGACATCGCGAGTTTGGCCTTATATGCATCAGCTCTGAATCATGTCTTTGGTCGAATGTTGGGTTTGCCCGGCTCCCGTGTTTTGCTACCTTACGTTCCGCTCTATCGGCTAAGCCAGCACCGGGAGAACTACTGCGATTGTGCCCTAGTTCATCCGGATGAGCACCTCAGTAGAGAAAGCCGAAAACTGACTGTCATGATAAAGCGCGAGACTAGTCAACCACTCGATGACTTAGCGGAATCTTCGGGATTCCTCCGCATTAACAAAGGGCCATTTCCCGGTCATGTACGTACGCACCCCGTATTCGGACGAGCGCGGAAATACCAGGGGCTATATAGTATCCCCACCGTCAAACTCCTATGGCTAAGTGAAAGTGTTAAAGCAGTATAGTCTGATTACCTCATTCGCTGTGCTACCACCTCCTTCATGGACCAAGACGTTGGATCAAGTGTGAATACGGCTCTTTTGCGAACACCCCCGCATTATATGCGTGGGGGCTGAAGCCGACAACTGCAATCTTTCAGGTTATATACATATATACATAAACGACCGCACAGGAGGAATCATAATACTTTCAGGCAAAAGTATAAACACAGTCTTACAATTCAATAAAACATTGTTTTTACAATGGGAATACATGTCACTGGAACATAATATTCTTCGATCACTGAGCCTCTATCGAACAAGCGCCTTCAAGGACTTCTTCAAAATAGTGCTCGGCAGCTACTCGGCCCACGGCCGAACCCTGTATTGCAATAGTGGTGGCCTCTATCTCTGCCCAATATGTCTTGACACGGGAAAGTGCCATCCGCGCACCCTCTATGCACGCCGACCTCTTCATAGCATCGATGTGTGGCATAGCACCAAGGAATTGTTGCACTAAACTAAAGTAACTATTCGGCCTTGGCCCTTCCGACCACAGATGATCCACAACAGACCTCATGGCAAGTCCGGACAACCTATGGAGCTCGGCCCACTCGGCCATTCGCTCATTCAACAGCAGCAAATGCACTGGAGCATGGAACTGTGAACAGAACAACTTTTCCACTTCACGATCTTTTTGATCTTTGAAGTACTCGGTCGCATCAGCAGCACTTGCCGCCAAATCCACGTATGCGTATGCATAACTCCATAGTTCATCAAGAGGGGCATACTTCGGATCTCCGAACTTAGTCCGCAACAAAAAGGGCTTCCCAATCATGATATCTCCAGCTTGACGCAGCTCCTCCTTCACCGCTCTGATTTTGGAGCGGGCTTCCTTGGCTGCTACCATGGCCTTCTCTAGGTCCGTCGCCTTCGCTTGGTTTTCTTTTTCAAGAAGCTGGTAACGGTCGGCGGCATCTTTCAGCTCAACAGGCATCTTGGCCATTCTTTCCTTGCTCTGGCAATGCGCGGCATGTTCGACCCTCAGCTCTTCGACCGCCTTTAGAGCGACCGCATCGCTATTTCTGGCTTGTTCCTTGGCTCGGGCAAGTTTCGCCCAAAGGGTCTCCACGGTGGCAGCTCCATCTGCAGTCACAACATATTAAAGATACTGGCATCATGCTCCTCTTACTATGTGTTGATCACCAGAGAAATCACATAACCTATGCCTTGTCGAGCCGCTTGTTGACAAGCACGATGTCGGCATCTGCAGCATCAAGTTGCTGCTTCAGCTCGGCAAACTCATCAGTCCGGCTAGCCACCAGACCTTCAGCCACCTGCACATGATGGCGGCCAGATTATTGACTGGGACTATGATCCTCCATTTGCCGCCGTTCTCGACAGCAACCAGAGTCTCAGGGGCTACTATCTGCATAGGGCACACCTAACGTGTGCGATACTGTCAAAAACATACACTATTTCACGTACCTCAAAGCCTTTCAGCAGACTCATAAGAGCTTCATGCAACCCGCTCTCGGCGGATGAAATCCTTTCAATCACCATACCCATTAGCGTACGATGTGCTTCTGAGATGGCCGCTTGCTCCAGAACATCCTTCAGTGCGTCTGACTGCACACTATACGGTTCCGGACTCTTTCTGTTGCGCTCTTTAGGAGCCGAATACTGAGGACTTCGGGTGGCCAAAGGATTACCCTCTGGCCATGGCAGATCAGGAGAAACCCTCCGCAACGACACTTCAGGGTCGCCCGCCTCATGAGGCGGGGTGGTAGGGGAGGTGTTTCGCTCTCCATCATCTCTGGAAGAAGATCCCCTAAAGACGAACTCTGTCGAGAAGGTCTACGATCCGAACTGCAAGATATATGCTTCGGTTATTATCTTCAGAAGTAATGTAGGATATTTTTACTATTAAGTACCTTTTGTTTACTTACAGCTCGGTAGAGGGCTGATCCCCTTGCGGACACTGTGCGGCAAGAGTACCCTCCAAGGCAGGACCCTCTGGCGAAGATTTCTTCCCCCGCTTGGAAACCTTTATTTCCGGGTCTTCAGAGGTGGTCCTCTTCCTCCCTTGGGGAGAGGGAATTTCAGATTCTTCTCCCTGGTTATCCTCCTTCGCGGAGGTGCTAACTCCCCCGGTTTGGATGAATAATGAACAAGGCCCGCTTTCAGCCTCTTTATTCTCCCCTTTATCTTCCCCTGAGGGCGCCTGATAAGGCACCAGCTCGAGCATTCTGGCTAGTAATGGATTTGCTGAGCCTTCGGGAAGGGGGGCCGAACACCTGATCATCTTCGCCTTTGTTATCCAGTCCTGGTCAAGGAGCGACTTTTCAGAATAATGTTATGATAAACAAAAAGACAGCATGTTCGGCCACGGGATTACTTACCTAGGTATCTGGGCGATTACAGCTCAGACCCGCATCCTTGGTTGTGTCCGGACACTTTATTTGTGGTCCGAAGAACAATTTATACATCTCTTCGAGCGTCATGCCGAGGAAGTGCTGAATAATTCGCGGTCCTTCCGTGTTCAACTCCCACATATGGAGGGGTTGACGTTTGCAAGGAGGGACCCGACGAACTAGCATGACTTGCATTACCGAAACCAGGCTGGCATCTCTCTCGAGGAGATCTCGAATGCGACTATGCAATATCGGCACATCATTTACTGGCCCCCAGTTCGGCCCCTTGTTGATCCATGACGTCAGTTGTGGTGGGGGGCCCGAGAGAAAGGTAGGGGCGGCTACCCACTTGGCACTTCGGGGAGCTGTGATGTAAAACCACTCCCGTTGCCATACACCGGACACCTCTGGGAAGGAACCCTCTGGCCATGGAACTTTAGCACTTTTGCTTATCACAGCACCTCTGCACTCTGCGTGTCGCCCCTTGATCATCTTCGGCTTCACATTGAAAGTCTTGAGCCACATGCCGAAGTGCGGGGTAATGCGGAGGAAGGCCTCACACACGACGATGATCGACGAGATGTGAAGGAGGGAATCCGGGGCCAGGTCATGGAAATCCAGCCCATAAAAGAACATGAGCCCCCTTACAAACGGATCCAGAGCGAGGCCTAGCCCTCGCAGGAAGTGAGAGATAAATACAACGCTCTCGCCAGGTTCGAGAGTGGGAATGACCTGCCCTCGAGCAGGCAGCCTGTGCGAGATTTCGAGGGTCAAATACCTGGCCTCTCTTAGCTTCTTGATGTCTTCCTCTGTGACAGAGGTAGGCATCCGCCGACCTTGGAGGTTGGATCCGGACATGGTTGAAGGTCTGAAGCGCCTGACCTGAGCCTTGGGTGTTGGAACACGAGGTGAGGGAAGGATTCGATTGAGCACGAGAGGGAAAAAGGGCAAGCCTTGTCCTCTTTATAAAGAGGGTGATTATCAAGCATCCTCCTCGTATCTGTTTAGGACTTGCCTAAAATCATGGATTCATACCAACGGGCGCAATTGGGTTACCCACGTCCGTATTAATGAGAATCCCGTAATAAGGGGGACACGATATCTGCTTTGACAAGACGTGTCAACAAAACAGCTTCGCGATATGTGCAATTCTAGTTGAGAAAAACGGTTCGAATAAAGACCGGGCCATGGCATAATGTCATGTTGCTAAACATGTCAGCAGATTAGATTTGTGGAAATATTATTCTCTCTACGGTGGTATGCGGAACTTGTTTTGTAGAGCCGGACACTATCCTTGTGTTCAAAATCTTTTATGGAATATTGAGAGGAGGAACCCGCCTTGCAATGCCGAAGACAAATCTATGCGCGGACTCATCGTCATTGAAGCCTGGTTCAGGGGCTACCGAGGGAGTCCTGGATTAGGGGGTGTCTGGACAGTCAGACTATATCCTTTAGCCGGACTGTTGGACTATGAAGATACAAGATTGAAGACTTCGTCCAGTGTCCGGATGGGTCTTTCCTTGGCGTGGAAGGAAAGCTTGGCGATACGGATGTATAGATCTCCTCCCTTGTAACCGACTCTGTGTAACCCTAGCCCCCTCCGGTGTCTATATAAACCGGAGGGTTTAGTCCGTAGGACAACATACAATCATACCATATGCTAGCTTCTAGGGTTTAGCCTCTACGATCTCATGGTAGATCACACTACAAAAAAATACACTTCCGTGATGATACATGTTTGTCAAAGTAGGTCGCGTTTTTTGTCATGCATGTACATCCATAATGATTTTATGACAGAATCAAGATAGTCATACCTGTGCTGTTGTAGAAGTGTTCCATGACATTACCAAAATTATCATCATGGAAGTGTGCACTTCCATGACGATAAATCGCGCGTTACAGAAGTGCTTTCGTCAAGGGTGACCGACATGTGGCATCCATCGTAACGGAACACCGTTAAGCTATCGGGTCGGGTTATGGATCCGATAACCCGTTAACAGCCCCGACCAATGGGGATTTTCCACGTGTAAAATCATCATTGGCTGGAGGAAACACGTGTTGGCTCATCGTTGGGACAGATGTCATGACAGAAGGCGCCTATGATACGTCGACACATGGCACGGCCCAACAGAGGCCCATTCCTTTGAAAAGGCCGGCCTGTTTGACTTGCTCAAAAGGTGGCGGGCCGGCCCATGGAAAGCCTATTACGGCCTGTTTGCATATAGCCCATTTACAACCCGCTAACCCAAGGCCCGTTACGCCCTATCCGAATTAGGCCTAGTAGCGTCATCTGGGCCATCCAATATGATTCCATCCCGTTTTCACTTCTGGCCCATGTATGGCCCATGACGTCTTTCGACCCATATGAGGCCCTATGTAACTCTTGGCCTATTAACGGCCCATGGTGAAACTGGCCCGTAATGAACAGTGTATCACTTTACACCCATTAACGGCCTGTGGTGAAACTGGCCTGTAATGAACAGTGTATCACTTTATACCCATTAACGGCTCGTTATTCCGTTGGGCCGTTTCCAGCCCATGTTATCTTTCGGCCTTCTCAGAACCCATTTATTCTTGGGCTCATTTCCAGCATTCGTTTACTTACGGCCCGTTACTATCATTTTCTGCTTGTGGGCCAAATTCAGCCCGTGGTTACAGTCGGCCCGTTTGTGGTCCGTTAATACGTTGGGCCGTTTTCATAGCGTCATCAAATATGGCCTAAAAATGATGGCCTGTTATGGTCGGCCCATGAATGCATGATTCCAACTCTAGCCCGTTTATGGCCATAATGCGGCCTGTTATTCGCCCATGTTTGGCCAATCGATCATATGGCCCGTATAAGGCCCATTGATGATATGCCCATAGAAGGCCCATTGTTTCTACGTCCCGTAGAAGGCCCATTGTTTCTACGGCCCGTAGAAGGCCCATTGTTTCTACAGCCCGTAGAAGGCCTACTGTTTCTACTGCCCGTAGAAGGCCCACTGTTTCTATGGCCCGTAGGAGGCCCAGTGTCACTACAGTAAATATTAGCCCATGGTTATTGTGGCCTAGTTTTAAAAAATAGGTTATTGCAGCCACTAGCAAACCGCGGAAAAAGAACTGCACTGACTACAAGCAAACAAATAAACAAGACAACAAGGAAATAAATAAGCAAGCAACTTATGCTAGGCTATCACGGCTATTACACATATTACATCCACTGTGCATCAAAGTTAGCCACCAGTGCAAATATAGGGAACAAAGCAGCATATAAACGCCGCAGCAAAACAAGTCCAGAACTGAAACCACTTCAGAAGAGTTCAACAAAATAATATCCGGGGTACCCATAATGCTGGTGTCGGAGTAAATGACCCCGGGTAGCCTAGCCGGCTTCCCCAGGCACTTCAGAAAAATTACAGGCCGATCAAGCCTCCAAGGGTCCAAGACACGGGGCCACCTTCCCCTCGCCGGCTACCTCTCAAGCCGGCTGCGCGAAGGCGGCCCAGCCCTGAAATCCTTGAGAAACAAGACCACGAGAAGGCCGACTTCCAGAGGCCGGCCATAAAAGGGCCGACTCCCAGGAGCCGGCCCCTCAACAGGCGGCTAAGATCTTGCCCTCAGAGTCTGCACCCACATAACGGCGACAAGACGGGGCGTGGCTACAGTAAAGCCTGTCACCCTTGAATCACGGCGCACGCCTGGCTACAGTGCACCGTACGGGGTGGCCATCCCCGTCCGACGCGGCACTGTTGCCACGATGATCGTGACGTCACCCACGGCGAGCGGTCAGTATGACCCGTGGGTGGCGGGCCCCCTCGGTTAGAGAGATCCCAAAGGCGGCCAGGCTTCCCACAGTCGGCCAAGGGTATGGCCGGCTTCCAACAGCCGGCCAGCTCTCTCCCTCCAAGGATGTGCTTCACTAAGGAGACAAGAGAAGGTAAGGCTACAGTGATGAGCCGCCTCACAGTGGCACCATAGCCATGCTTACCACGACAAAGCCATCGTCACCAGGGGCAAGGTAACAGTAACCAGCCCCCGACAAGACCCCCCGAGCGGTGGGGCCGGCCTGTCGACCAAAGGGTCAGCAGCCGGCGGGCACACCAGTCGGCGGAGAAGCCGGTGGGCGTAGACACAGACGGCTAGGGCCCATGCCCAGCCAGATTACCATTGTACCCCTGGGGGTAGGCTTATATAAACCCCCCAGGGTTCCCATGCAGGGGAGATCGTTCTTTGGATAGATTTTAAACACCACAAGAAGAAGAGGAGTGGGCTGGCCAGGCCCTCCTTCATCCTTTCACCGAACAGCTCAAGGAGCATTCTGTAGCTACGCATCGAGTTAGTGATCATGCGGAGACCCCGCAGAACAGCACTAGGGGTGTTATCTCCACGGAGAGCGCTGAAGCTGGGTAAGATTCGTAGGCGTGCATGTCTTCGCCTTATCCTGTTTCCAGGCACCAACGATGTTTTATTGGCTCCCACAATGATAAGATATCCAGTGGCATATGTCGCACCAACCACCCGACATTTGGCGCCCACCGTGGGGCCAGGTGCACCGTCGTTCGGAGACCTGCTCTGGACGGGAACCCTCTTCCTTCCCAATGTGCGTAGCCAGCCTGGCTCGTCCGATGGCGCTTGCCCCGACGCACTGCAAGACGTCGCCGACGCCTGCACGGCGAGCTGCCTCGCCGATCTTCTTGGCGAGGCTCGCATCTCTGACGAGCCCGCATCCGACGCAGGAACAGACTGCCTTGAGATCCACCTCGTCAGCCTCCTCGATCAGCTCCACCTCTCCAGCGAGCTTGCCGCGGACTTGGAGTCGGTTGGCTCCACCGACCCGATGCTTGTCGACTCCGACACGGCATCTCTTCACGCCTTCCCCACCAACGTGGTGGTCATCAACGACCCTCTTCCTCGAGCCGACAGTAGCGGCAGCGCCATCACCGAGGTACTGGTTATCAGCCACGGCGCCCCCTCAGGCAAAAATGCCCACGACGCTCTACAGGCGGCGCTGCACGACTTGTTCGTCCCCGTCCCGGCCGACGCGGATGCCAAGACATTGGAGGCGCGCCACCTCGCCCTCGTTACGGAGGGCCAGAGGCTCCCCACCATGAGACGCCTCACCGAGGATCACCAGCGCGAGGTCGACCATGCCGCCTTCGGCACGCTGCCTCCCGATGGGCCGAGCCACGTCGGTATCGTCAAGAAACACGGCGCGGCTATCGCCGACATGCTGGGATCAGACCGCCCAGTCTATGCCACGCCTCCCCAGAACTTGCGCGCCGTCCAGGCGGCCGCAGACGAGTTGAATGGGCTGGGGCCTGATGAGCTCCCTTACATGACCAGACGCATCCAGCAACTTATCGACGCAGCCACAAAGCGGCATGAAGTCGGTGTCCGCTCCGAGAGTCCTCCACCGTGCCGAGAGCACGGCGCGACATCCCGAACACCGACCACGGGCAACACCCGCGCGAGAAAAGAAAAGGAGCCGGCTGCCAGCCACAGCCGGACTCGAATCTCCATCGAGCGTGACGCCGAGGGCCGCCCTCAAGCCGTGGAGTGGTGGGGCAACCCTCCTCCTCCTCCGCCTCGCGGGGAGAGATACCCTACCCCGCCGCCTGTCACGCATCCGACTCTCAGCGGTCGGCTGGGTCGCTGTGAAGGAGTCGACGAGAATGATGCCCGCCACCGGATCGACTGCCTTGCACAATCCCTGGCCCTAGAAGAAGAAGATGATGTCGTCCCATCTTGCTTCGGCCCCCGCATCCGCGACGAGCCCTTCGCCAAAGGGTTCTCGCTTCCAAGAGACACGCCCAAGTACAACGGCTCTGTGAAGCCGGAAGATTGGTTGATCGACTACTCCACCACGGTTAGCATCGCAAACGGCAACAGGCGTGTTGCTGTAAAATATGTGCCCCTCATGCTCCAAGGCACAGCGCGCACCTGGCTTAACAACCTCAAGCCATACAATGTCAACAGCTGGCTAGACTTCACTGAAGCCTTCATACGCAACTTCACCAGCACCTACAAGCGGGCTCCTAAGCCCCGACAACTCTCCTTTTGCGTCCAAGGGCCCAGCGAATCGACTCGCAACTACCTCGCGCGTTGGGCCGAGCTCCGCAATTCCTGCGAGGGAGTGCACGAGGTCCAAGCTGTAGAGTACTTCACCGCCGGGTGCCGAGAAGGCACCCTCCTCAAGCACCGACTCCTCTGTGATGAGCCGACTACGCTTGACAAGCTACTGGTCATAGCTGATAAATACGCCACGGCCGATTCCTCGATGAAGACCGAGCTCCGAGTAGACGCCTCCGGGAAGGTGCTCGCTCCGGGTCCCAAGACGTCGGCTAGAGAATCCAGCCGACGCCCGCACCAGAACAACCACAAGCGCAAGGCTCGCCTGCAACCTTCCACCAGTCGGTAGGTGGCCACAGTCAAAGATGAACAACCCGAAGGGCGGCCCGCACTCAAGAAGCAGAAGGGTGGCAGGCCGACTTGGCAGCCGGCTTTCTCCTACGAGCAAGCACTTGATGCCCCCTCCAAGTTTCACAGCGGCGCAAAGCCTTCAAACCACACGACTAGAAAGTGCCATTGGCTCACACGAATCTCCAAGGGTGAGGGGATGGTGCCGCCTCCGCCTGCTGGCCAGCCGCCTCCGGCTCCTCCGCAGCCGGCCGCTCGACCAGCGGTCGGGGCAGTTCAAGACGAGTACCCCGACGAGCATGCCGCCTATGTCGTCTTCACCAGCCAGCCAGAAGATCGGCGAAGCCGGCGCCGACAACACCAAGAAGTCAACGCAGTTGCCTCCAACGACCCAGAATTCATGCACTGGTCCGAAAGGCCTATTAGCTGGAGCCGGACAGATCACCCAGAGGTGATGCCGTCTCCCGGCCCCTACGCATTGGTTCTGGACGCCACCCTTGCTATGGAAAGGCGAGCCGCCCGTTTCTCCCGTGTGCTGATAGATGGTGGGAGCAGCATCAATATCCTATACCGCGACACCATGGAGAAGCTGAGCATCAAGACAAAGCAGCTCATGCCCAGTCGGATTATGTTCCATGGCATCGTACCGGCTTGTCCTGCTCCCCAATCGGCAAAATCAAGATAGATGTCCTCTTCGGGGACAAGGATCATTTCCGCCGAGAGGCGGTGTGGTTTGCAGTGGTGGATCTAGATAGCCCTTACCATGCGTTGCTTGGTCGACCTGCCTTGGCCAAGTTCATGGATGTACCCCATTATGCCTACCTCAAGATGAAGATACCAAGTTCCAAGGGCATCATCACCGTAGCCGGAGACTACAAGAAATCCTCCGAGTGCGTGGCTGCCAGCAGCCGACTGGCCGAGTCCCTTGTAATTGCTGAAGAGAAGAAGATACTAGACCGAGTCGTGGCCATGACCGGCAAGCAGCTGCCCTGTCCCCCGACCCCAAGGAATGTGGTGCCCAAGGATCTTTTTAGTCGGCCAAAGAAACAAAGAAGGTACCTCTAGACCCAGATCACCTAGAAAAGGTTTGCCACCATCGGGGCAAACCTGGACAGCAAATAGGAAGGCGAGCTCGCCGATTTCCTCTGTGAGAATCGGGACATCTTCGCATGGTCCCCCAAGGATATGCCGGGTGTGCCGAAGGAATTCGCCGAGCACAAGCTACATGTCCGAGAAGGTGTGAAACCAGTCAAATAGCCTCCCCACTGGCTATCGGAGGAGAAGAGAAGGATTGTAGGAGAAGAGATAGCCCGGCTTCTGGCAGCCGGCTTCATTATGGAAGTTTTCTTCCCAGAGTGGCTCGCCAACCCGGTCCTCGTGCTGAAGAAAAATAACAAGTGGCGCATGTGTATAGACTACACTAGCCTCAACAAGGCTTGCCCCAAAGATCCCGTCGCCTTGCCAAGGATTGATCAAGTAATAGACTCCACAGCCGAATGTGAGCTGTTGAGCTTCTTGGATGCTTACTCAGGCTACCACCAGATAAAGCTGGATCTGGCTGACCGCCTGAAAACCGCCTTCATCACACCATTCGGAGCCTTCTGCTACCTGACTATGACATTCGTCTTAAGAAATGCCGGTGCCACTTTTCAGCGTTGCATGCAGAAATGCCTCCTCAAGCAGCTCGGCAGAAATGCTCACGTCTATGTAGATGATATTGTGGTGAATACGGAGAAGTGCGGCACCTTGGTTGAAGACCTCAGAGAAACATTTGAAAACTTGCGCCGATTCCAAATCAAGCTCAACCCCGAGAAATGCGTGTTCGGAGTACCAGCCGGCCAGCTCCTAGGCTTCCTGGTCTCCGAACATGGCATCGAGTGCAACCCAATGAAGATCAAGGCCATAGAGAGAATGGAGATTCCCACCAAGCTGCAGGATGTCCAGAAGTTCACCGGATGCTTGGCTTCCCTGAACTGCTTCATCAGCCGGCTCGGAGAGAAGGCCCTCCCCCTCTACCGACTCATGAAGAAGTCCACTCATTTCGAGTGGAACGACCAGGCGGACCAAGCCTTCCACGAGCTAAAGAAGATGCTGACCACGCCGCCTGTCTTGGCGGCACCGGTTGAAAAGGAGCCCATGCTCCTTTACATTGCCGCTACTAGCCGGGTGGTCAGCACTGTCATCGTAGTCCAGCGCCCAGAAGAAGGCCGGGCTCAGCCGGTTCAGAGGCCGGTGTATTATTTAAGCGAAGTCTTACCCACCTCGAAGCAGAACTACCCACACTACCAGAAGATGTGCTACGGTGTGGACTTCGCCGCCAAGAAGCTCAAGCCCTATTTTCAAGAGCAGCCCATCATGGTCGTATGTACTGCCCCGCTTGCCGAGATCATAGGCAGTCAGGATGCATCCAGCCGAGTGGCCAAATGGGCCATTGAGCTGCCCCCCTACGCGATCTTCTACCAGCTCCGCACCGCTATTAAGTCCCAGGCACTGGCCGACTTCCTCGTCGATTGGGCCGAAACCCAATACCTGCCACCGGCTCCCGACTCCACTCACTAGTGGATGCACTTTGATGGGTCCAAGATGCACACCGGCTTGGGAGCCGGCATCGTCCTCACCTCTCCCAAGGGCGACAAGCTCAAGTATACATTGCAAATTCATTTTGCCGCCTCCAACAATGTGGCCGAGTACGAGGCGCTCATACACGGGCTCCGGCTAGCCAAAGAGCTCGGCATCCGCCGGATCTTGTGCTATGGCGACTCGGATTTGGTGGTCCAGCAGTCATCCGGTGACTGGGACGCCAAAGACGCAAATATGGCAAGCTATCGTTTCCTCGTCCAGCAAATAAGTGGATATTTTGAAGGATGTGAGTTCCTTCATGTACCACATGCCGACAACATGCAAGCAGATGCTCTGGCACGAGTAGGATCCACCCGGCAAGGCATACCAGCCGGCGTTTCTCTCCACTGCCTCCTCAGGCCGTCTATCAAGCCATCTCCAGAATCTGATTCCATCTTCGTGCCGCCTGACCCCAACGCAGTCGGATCCGACTTGGGAAACCAAGCAGGCGGCGTGGGGACTCCAACAGGTAGCCCGGGGACTGCCATAGTCACACCCGGCCCGGGGAATTCGGAACTTGGCCCGGGGACTACTGCAGCCGCCCCGGGGACTACATCAACACAACAGGCGATGGACGACTTCGACTCCAACTCTTCACCACCCAGCCCACCCGCCCCTATCACAGTGGCAGTCCTGGCAATAGAAGAAGTCACAGCTCTATCATGGGCCCAGCCCATCCTCAACTTCTTAGTAAATAGAGAGCTGCCAACCGACGAGATCTCAGCAAGACAAGTTCAACGCCGAGCCGGAGCCAACACAATCGTCAGCACAGAGCTTCTTAGGCGCACCGTCACTGGAGTCTTCCAGCACCGCGTCGAACCAGAGAAGGGCATAGCAATCCTCAGGGACATCCACCAAGGCGAATGCGGGCACCACGCAGCCTCAAGATCACTCGTTGCCAAGGCTTTTCGCCATGGATTTTTCTGGCCGACTGCCTTGGAAGACGCCAAGGAACTAGTCAAACGCTACAAAGGGTGCCAAGTTTTCATCTCGAAGCAACACCTGCCGGCCTCTTCACTCAAGACCATCCCCCTCATCTGGCCCTTTGCCGTCTGGGGGCTGGACATGGTGGGCCCGTTCAAGATGGCACGCGGCGGCATGACGCATCTGCTCGTCGTTGTGGACAAATTTACCAAGTGGATTGAGGCAAAGCCAATCAAAAAGCTGAATGGGCCGACTGCCGTCACATTCATCGCAGATATTATAACCCGGTATGGCGTACCGCATAGCATCATCACCGACAACGGCACAAATTTTGCAAAGGGAGCACTGGCACGTTTCTGCACAACACGCGGCATCCGGCTGGACCTAGCGTCCGTTGCCCACCCGCAGTCAAACGGCCAGGTCGAGCGAGCAAACGACCTCATCCTCTCCGGCATCAAGCCCCGACTGGTCGTGCCACTGGAGCGTTCGGCCGGCTGCTGGCTCGACGAGCTGCCGTCCGTCCTCTGGAGTTTGCGCACTACCCCAAACAAATCGACCGGCTTCACCCCTTTTTTCCTTGTATATGGTGCTGAGGCCGTCATCCCAACTAACGTCGAGTTCGACTCGCCTCGGGTCACCATGTACACGTAGGCGGAAGCCAAGGAAGCACGAGAAGATGGTGTTGACCTGCTGGAGGAGGGCCGGCTGTTAGCTCTCAGTCGGTTCGCCATCTATCAGCAGGGTTTGTGCCGCTACCACTGCCGGAAGGTCAAGCCAAGATCTTTCGAAGAGGGCGATCTTGTGCTCCGGCTGATCCAGCAAACAGCCGGCCAGCACAAGCTCTCGGCCCCTTGGGAGGGCCCCTTCATCATCAGCAAAGCTTTAGGCAACGACTCCTACTACCTAATCGATGCGCAGAAGCCGAAGGCACGCAAGAGAGACGATTCCGGCAAGGAGTCGGACCGACCGTGGAACGCCAATCTCCTCCGAAGATTTTATAGTTAAAAAGTAGTATGTAGCACGCTACCTTTTGTACTAAGTACGAGACAAGGGGTGCCCCGAGGAGTACTCGGGGAGTACCCTCTTTTATCTATGAAAGATGAGTATCACGCATACGATTATGTTGCTACACTTGCTTTGTTCATCCGGCACCGGGTTCGACCAGTCGCCCCGGGGACTCCCTGACTCAAGTTATATCTGAAGTTCCACCAGCAGCCTGACAAGTAGTGTGCCGACACCCAACCCCCCTCTTGCCAAAGGTCGCAGCTCGAAGAAACGACTGTCCGACTAGCAAGAGCCAAGGTCAGGAAAGGATGCCCACGCAAAAAACGGCTAAGGACTAACGAACTTATATAACACGAGCCGGCCTCCCACCCCGCCAGCCGACTACCAAAGCAGTCGGTTGGCCGGCTTCCCGCTCACCTTGCTACAATCTGAGAAAGCTCAAGTACTTGCCTTCCCAAAACGACCAAGTCCTTCTCCGGCCATAGACTGCAGAGCAGCTGTCCGGCTAGGAAGGCGGCGGCCAAGGGAAGGCGGCAAAGGAAAAATCCAAAGGATAAAAAGCAAACATAAACGGAAGCCAAACACATGCATAATATTTACACAAAAGACCTTCGAAAGGCCAGCATTCAACATAGTCTGAATACACCCCCAGTGGGTGGAACTGCGCAAATTTAAAGATTGTTCAAAGAAGTAACAAGCAGGAAAGCTAGGACAGAGGATCAAGCCAGGGGAACAACAGGCGAGTTGGGCACGTTGGCGGAGTCAGCGGTGCCGGCTGGAGGAGTGACCGGTTGCTGAGTCTCGGCATCATTGCTAGAAGCACGATCGGGCTGAGGCGGGCTGGTCGCTTCACCATCCGGCGCAGTGTCTTCGTCATCCTCTCCCTCTTCCTCTTCGCCCTCATCACTAGAGGCAATCTCCTCCGCCGAGTCCTCACCTTCAGCCGGGTTCAGCCCGAACCACTCCTCCGGCTGAGCGACGCCGGCGTCATCCTCCTCAGGAGCAAAGGCGCTAGTATCGGTATACTCGGCAATCACCGAGGCGCGCTGGATGATAGCCGGCCACACTGCCTCCAGCTCCTCATCAGCCTCCTGCCGCCAGGTGCTCAGCGGATCCATGTTCAGCCCAGGATACCAAGCCCGGACGAACTCCAGAGCCCGCCCAGCGCCGGAGCGGGCCGCTGACGCCTTCCAAGCCTCGAAGCGGCCGACTGCGACCTCCAGCCAGTCGGCGGTCCGACTTGGGGTGCACGGAATCATCTCGCCAGGCCAGAGGGCAGCCAGCACTTGCGCTCCGACGCGCTGAAGACGGCGGAGCATGTGATGGGCCGGCTGCAGGCGGGCTTGAAGCCCCAAAAGCTGCTCCTCAAGTGACCGGCTGGCATTCGGCGCGATCTCAGCCCCCGCCTGCCGTCGCGCGTCGCGGTAGGCCTCAATGGCTTGGGTGGTGGCGGCTGAGTAGCCGGGGAAGTAATCTTCACAAATAGGAAAGCAGTGACACAAAATCAAAAAATGAATCAGATAGTTGAAGGCAGGCAAGGAAGCAAAGAAGAAGGCGGCCTACCGTCAATCAAGTCTTCCACCCGGTTGTAGCATTGGCTCAGCGCCTGCCTCATCTCGGCCCAGTTTGCCGCCTCGGTCTCATACTCGGCTTTGAGGGCGGCCTCGCTGTCCTGCGCCGCCTTCAGGGCTGCCTTGTGGCTCTCCTCCTGGTTGGCCAGCCTCTTGGCCAGGCGGTCACGCTCTTGAGCCAGGGTGGTGCACTCGGCCTCCTTAGCACGAAGGGCGGTCTGGGCTCCGCTCAGCTGGCTCCTCAAGTCGGCATTGGCCCCTGCAATATGAAGAAAGAAGTCATCAGGAAAAGATCCGACCCGACTACTCGGTAGTCGGCCCGAATCTCGGGGACTACACCCAGTGGGTGCGCTGACGCGCCCCCACTTAAAACAAAAACGAAGCGCTTACTCCGGCTCTCAGTCAGATCAGTGGCTTTCTGGTTCAACTCCTGGGCCTGGGAGTTGAAGGCGGCCGCACGGAGGTTGTGGTACTCCTGCAGAGAAGACAAGGGACGTGAGTAAGAACAGGATGGTTGTCAAGCTTTCCAATAAGTTCCAAGCTGCCTGCCCAGCAGCCGGCTCGGAACTCGGGGACTACACCCAGTGGGTGCGCCGACACGCCCCCACTGAAGAAATTAAAAGAAATCAACAAGGAGCAGGAGGACTCACCCGAATAACCGACCGCGTCGTGAGAAACTCCTGGGTGTACTGCTTCAGCGCGGTGGCTTGGGCCTGAAGCCGGTTCCGGACGTCCTGCACCGCTACATTTAGCACGGCTGTCCCGCCGCCCAGTGTCCACCCAGACGAGCTGTCGCTGGCCGCTTCTAGGTCCTGGGACGACGAGACGGCGTCCACGGTCTTCTGCGCGTCCGGCGCTGAAGTCGCCTTCCCCGCGCGCCGGTGAAGCGGCGACGAGATCACAAGATCCCCTCCCACGGTCGGCTCGCCCCCAACCGGCTGCACTGGCGGCACTTCAGGCCGGCCTCCTCAGCCCGCTCCAGCCGGCGGCGATGGCGCCGCCTCCCTCTCCATCTCCAGCAGGCCGCTGCCGGCCTCCTCCAACGGGGGCACAGGGGTGTCGTGAGCCGTGGCGCAGAGGGGAATGACGAACTGCGGAGGCTCGTTCTGCAGGGCCTCCGCCTCCCTCTCCGCGTCTGCGGCCTCTGCCTGGGCCTTGGCGGCCGCGATGGCTCGCGCCTCCGCCGACTTCTGCTCCGCCTCCCGAGCCGCCGTCCGCTCCTCCGCCTCCCGCTCCTCCCGCGCTTCCCGCGCGTTCTGCTCCGTCGCCTCTAGGAGGTCGGCGCGGGGATCTACCCGGCGCGAGCTTGAAGACCGTCCTATGGCTCCGACTATGGAGGCGGCCAGGACTCGCCCAAGGTAAATAGGGGCCTTGTTTGATAAATTGAGAAAAAGGGTTTGGAAAAACATCAACCGGAGAAGAAGAAAAAAGAAAGGCATGAGAACGGCGAGACTTACGCTGAGACCGCCTGCGGCTGCTTCACCACCTTGCGGAAGCGGGCTGCCTTCGCGACCGCCTCGTCCCGCTTGGTCGCCGCCGCGGTACTCTTGGGCTTCTTTGGCCGACTACCGAAGTGGGTCGACGCGGCCCGGCGCTTCTGCGCGCCGCCCTGGGCAGTTGGCCCGGCGGATGGGCCCGCACCATGGTGATTGGGCGCCGGTCGGCAGCGCGCGATGACTTCGGCCTCGTCGTCATCTGGCCAGTCCTCGAAGCTGGCCCCGAGCCCGGACCCGCCTGTGTCGCCGCCTTCCCCCGCGACGTCGTCTTCCATGGCGGCCGCCCCCAGGTCTGGGTCGTCTACATCATCCATCATACGGTCGGGGAGGAACTGGCGTTCCACCCCTGCGGCCCCGGCTACTGGCGGAAGCATGGGGTTCTGCCAAAGAAAGGCCGGCTGGTCAGGAGTCGGCCACCATGAACTCGGCAACGAGCAAAGAGAAAGAGGAAGAGAAACTTACCACCGACGGAGGATTGGCGCGAGAGTACGGCACCTTGCCATACTGCCACTCCTCGGTGAGCTTGCAATTGGAAATGTAGTTCACCATGTAAGACACCTCGGCATGAGGCATCTCCTTGGTGCTTAGCCGGCACGGGTCGAAGCGGCCGCTCATCTGGCAGATCATATGAGGTCGGCCCTGGGCGGGAGAACCCGGCGCTCCACGAAGGCGGCCACCAGGTCGGCCCCGGATAGACCCTCCGACTGGATCATCACCCGGAGCCGGGCAACGGAGGCGGACCCGCCGGAGACAGCGACCTGGACAGGAAGGACCATGAAGGCTGCCTCCCAGCCGGCGGGCCAGCTATGTAAGCCGGCAGGTTGACGAAGTCGCCTTGCGGAGCAATATTCTTCACGTAGAAATGGGACTTCTGCCAAAGCTTCACCGACTGGATCAGTGGGATGGGCGGAAACGGGTTGTTGTTGCTCGCCCTCCGCACGGCGATGAAGGCACCGCATGGGGCGGGCACGCCCACGATGACGGTGCCGAGCTTGCACTAAAAGAACTCTCCCCACAGTTCAAGAGTGGGGAGGACGCCAAGAAAACCCTCGCACAAGGTGACGAAGGCCGACAGCAGCATCACCGCGTTGGGAGTGAGGTGATGTGGCTGGAGATGATGAAATTCAAGGAACGAGCGGAGGAACCCGCTCGCCGGCAGGCCGAAGCCGTGCAGGCAGTGCGAGCGGAAGATTACCCGCTCGTCCTCTTCCGGCGCCGGCGAGATTTCCCTCTCCGGCGCGAGGCAGACCCGCACGAGATCCGTGCCTGGCAGCCGCCGAGTCCGACGGAGGAAGCCGATGTGGTCGTCGTGGACGTTGGAGCCGTCCCAGGAGCTCGACAACGCCATGGGGACGGCACGGCGGCAAGAAAGGTGCGGCGAAAGGAGGGCGCACAACCCAACTGCGACGAAGCGACGGCGAGCCAAGAAGATTGGCAGGGAGGCCGAGCAGCGGCAGGTAGCTGTCGTCACAAGAGGAGGAAGAAGAAGGAGGGGGCAGAGTGAGGGATAGCGCGCGAGTGTTTGGCGCTCGCCACCTCTCCCCCTACTTATAGCCTCGTGCGGCGAAGCCGAGGAGGCAGGATGTGGGGGGGGGGGATGTGGGATTAACTGCACCCACTCCCCCATGCCCCGCGGTTATTGCGCCATTACGGCATGGCGAAACCACCACAGAAGATCCGCGCGTGGGCCAAGGCCCTGTAGTGGCGGGCCCCAGACTGCGGCGGCTTCACATCGCGCGCGTGGGCTGGCAGGCCCCTCCAGCCGGAGGATGCCACGTGGCGCGCAGACAACGAGTGGTCAGCTCATAGCCGGACTCGCGCGCTGACTGACACCCGCCTTCAAGCTTCGAGATCTCTGGGAGAGACAGCGCCTAGTCAAAGCCAGCCTCTAGTTCCCGGCTCCTCAAGATAGGAAGCTGACTAAGCTCCTCGACTTTTTTCTGCCTCGGAGCCCACCTAGCTTCAGGGACTACTGTCGGAGTAAATGAACACGAGTAGCCTAGCCGGCTTCCCCGGGCACTTCAGAAAAGTTACAGGCCGATCAAGTCTCCAAGCGTCCAAGACACGGGGCCGCCTTCCCCTAGCCGGTTACCTCTCAAGCCGGCTGCGCGAAGGCGGCCCAGCCCTGAAATCCTTGAGAAACAAGACCACGAGAAGGCCGACTTCCAGAAGCTGGCCATAAAAGGGCCGACTCCCAGGAGCCGGCCCCTCAGCAGGCGGCTAAGATCTTGCCCTCAGAGTCTGCACCCACATAACGGCGACAAGACTGCGCGTGGCTACAGTAAAGCCTGTCACCCCCGAATCCCGGCGCACGCCTGGCCATAGTGCACCGTACGGGGCGGCCATCCCCGTCCGGCGCGGCACTGTTGCTACGATGATCGTGACGTCACCCATGGCGAGCGGTCAGTACGACCCATGGGTGGCGGGCCCCCTCGGTCAGAGAGATCTCAAAGGCGGCCAGGCTTCCCACAGTCGGCCAAGGGTATGGCTGGCTTCCAACAGCCGGCCAGCTCTCTCCCTCCAAGGAGGTGCTTCACTAAGGAGACAAGAGAAGGTAAGGCTACAGTGATGAGCCGCCTCGCAGCGGCACTGTAGCCATGCTTACCACGACAAAGCCATCGTCACCAGGGGCAAGGTAACAGTAACCAGTCCCCGACAAGACCCCTGAGCGGTGGGGCCGGCCTGTCGACCAAAGGGTCAGCAGCCGGCGAGCCCACCAGTCGACGGAGAAGCCGGCGGGCATAGACACAGACGGCTAGGGCCCACGCCCAGCCGGATTACCATTGTACCCCTGGGGGTAGGCCTATATAAACCCCCCAGGTTTTCCATGCAGGGGAGATCGTTCTTTGGATAGATTTTAGACACCACAAGGAGAAGAGGAGCGGGCTGGCCATGCCCTCCTTCATCCTTTCACCGAACAGCTCAAGGAGCATTCTATAGCTACCCATCGAGTTAGTGATCATGCGGAGACCCCACAGAGCAGCACTAGGGGTGTTATCTCCACGGAGAGCCCTGAAGCTGGGTAAGATTCGCCAGCGTGCATGTCTTCGCCTTATCCCATTTCCAGGCACCGGTGATGTTTTATTGGCTCCCACAATGATAAGCCTTCCATTGGCATATGTTGCACCAACCACCCGACAGCTGGCAAGATGCTTAGCAAGCTTATTTACTTTCTCTTGTTTGGCGCTTAAATCCTCCAGCGCTTGCTGTTGCACAAGAAAGTACGCATCTGAATTGTGCAGGGACTTCCTCAGTCCTTCGGCTTCTTGCCGCAGCACAGCTGACTGATGCCTTTCAGCTTGTAGATGAGACTGAAGAAGCTGAAGTGATTTAGGCAGCGAGTTCGAAGAGCTTGTGCTAGCAGTACTGGCCAGTAACTCAAACACTAGATCAACGCAGGACTGTGGGGCTCTCTCACTGTCTACAAGATTGTTTTTATCACCTTTCTTGGAGACCAACAGGGTTGTCTCACTATCTTGAACCTTATCTGCATTACTTTCTCTACCATTGCATAGTGGGGTGCTCTTCTCCAATATTTTGTTTGCATACTACAAGAGAAACAAGCAGCCACATCACAGGCTTAGCTTGTAGTATACGAAACTCATTTTGGTAAACCGGTTCAGTAGTAAGGTGGACAGGATAACAACATGAAACTAACATATATCTATGTAATATGGTCACTATATTGTCCACATCATTCTAATTTATGTTCCCTAATCAAGATAGAGACACAGTTCAACTCATATATTTTTAAGACACAACAGCATAGACAGAATATAAGTGTGAGAAACTACACAGCATTGGGAGCACTTGTAATGTGCATCACATGAGAACATAACTGTTTATACAACTTAAACTGAAATCAACATAGAGCAAGAATTTAGAACAGCAATCCAGTTAAAGAAATAGGTTTAAAACATACTTGTTGCGCCATTGGAGTTTCAATTGGATCCTTCAAATTCGAAAGTAGTTGGTATGAGTAAATACAGTGATGCAACAGCAAAGGAGTATGGACCATAGCTACGGAATCTGACCTAAGAACAGTTGCTCTTCTGCTTTAAACGTGGGGTTTGGGTCAGCTGTGGTGGTCTTCGTGCTTTAGGCACTGCAGTAGCTTTACAAACTGCTCGTGTGGGGGTACTCTGTGGTGGACATGGTGCTTTGTCACTTATAAGTGGGTTACTATCCGCTGGGGTTGCGGTTAGATGGGTTGTAGCTGGTTCTCTACCCAACGGTGTAAGTGTGCAATCTGGAAGAGTCTCGATTATGTGTGGTGGGGCTAGTTTGTGGGCCAGTACAACACAGGTTCTATCTGCATTGACGGGTAGCATTGTATTTTGTGAAGAACAGGTTTTTGCTCCCTTAGATACTGCCATCACCCCCTCCAATTCAAATGGCTGATAAACAAGAAAAGAAATTGAACGTACAGACATTGTATGATAGACATATGTGGTAATTCACATATATGTTGTCTAACCAAACAGGACAGCATGACACAATTTCACATATATGATGCCTAACTAAACAGGATAGCATGACACAGTTTCAGATATATGATGGATAACTTAACAGGATATAATGGCATAATTCAACATATGATGAGTACCTAAACAGGATGACATGACAAAACTATATGATGTCTTTATAAAATAGGTTGGGACAAAATAATTCACATACATGTTGTCTAAGTATACAGGATGGCATGATATAATTGACATAATTGATTCATATACTAAGCAGCTGGCACTCGCATGTATGATCTCTAAACTAAGCAGATAGAATTCAATATTGTGCATATGATGTCTAAACTAAGCAATGCAAGACACCATATGCATCATATGAGAAATATAAACATTGCAACTTAGAGCATACACCTCAGGTGGGATATAGGACTGGTCATCTGTCTCTGAATCCTCCTCTGAGGAGCTCCCTGTAACCATCAAGATATATGCTTCAACAGGTACCATTGCCTGCTCTAAAGACCTTGTTTTCACTCTAGATTTTACCATAACCGGCTCAAATGGCTGATACACATGAAGGGTAGTTCAATATACACAGATTGTCGACAAATGGAATATGTAATGAAAAAAAAGGTGGCATGAGATAATTCATATATATGATGCCTGGCTCCATGGCGGTGCATAATTCACATATATGATAACTGGTTGAAAAACATGGCATTGCATAATTCACATATCTGATATAGAAAGCAAACAGGAGGCATTCACACAAAGCATGTCTAATCTAAGCAGATGGCATGGCAATGCAAGACACCATATGCATGATATGAGCAATATAACCCAGCCAAGTTAGAGCATGCACCTCGGGGGGGGGGGGGGAATACGACTGGTCATCTCTCCCTGAATCCTCCTCTGAGGAGCTATCTATAACCAGCAAGAAATCTGCATCGACAGGTAGCACTGACTACTCAGAAGACCTTGTTTTCACTCCAGATTTTCCCATGGCCGACTCAAATGGCTGATGCACAGGAAGAGTAGATGAATGTATAAACATTGTTGACAAATGGAATGCATTATGAAAAAAATGGCATGATACAATTCACATATACGATGACTAGCTAAACAGGATGGCATTGCATGATTCACGTATATGATGCCTGGCTAAAGAAGATGGCATTGCATAATTGCCATATACTCCCTCCGTTCCTAAATATTTGTCTTTTTACAGATTTCAAATGGACTACCACATACGGATATATATAGACATATTTCAGAGTGTAGATTCAGTCATTTTGTTTCATATGTAGTCACTTGTTGAAATCTCTAAAAAGATAAATATTTAGGAATTGTGAGAGTATGATATAGAAACCAAACAGGTGGCAGTCACACAAAGCAAATCTAAACTAAGCTGATGACATATAAGATGTATAATGTAAGCAATTCAAGGTGCCATATGCATGATATGACCAACATCAGCATGCCAGGTTAGAGCAAACACCTCAGGTGGTAAACAGGCATGGTCGGCTCCTTCTGAATCTCCATCTGAACAGTTATCTTCCTCTGGAATACAATCTAGAAATGCAGGAGGAGGGGGCACTTCGCCCACCATGGAGTGGCGTCTGCATGACATTATATTCGCACGCAACGGTCTTCTCTTTTTCTCTACATGTTCAGTACGATTGTGTACAATATCTAACATGCATAATAAAAAAATAGTTAGATTTTGTAAGGCCTAAGGGGTGCATGCAAAAATCAAGACTGGTGGTAGCAAAGAAGTGGATGGATCCAAAACCAATGATAGCAGGTAGATTATAGCTTCAGTTTGAAAAGATAGACAATGGATCATCTATTGTTTGTTGCCCACCCAACATGAACCACATAGAAGACCCCGGATGAACCAGATAGTAGACAGATACTATTCGTTTCTAGCTCGATATGAGACCCATGGGCAACTCGAAACTCAAGATTGAACGGTAAAGTAGCAGGTAATAATAACTGATGTATAACGTAAGCAAACACGAAAGACTGCAACCTCTCTTCCGGAACTATGTAGTCCTCAGGTTCATCTGCTCAGTCGATGATGGTAATGCAGTTGGCGTGGCTGCCGGCAACGGGGAAGATGATCTGAGGCGGCGAAAGGAAGTCTGCAGGGGGGATCTCTGCTGCAGTGAATGCTTCTGTCGATGGTGCACCTCAGGTGGGGTGGATGACGGCATGGCAGGAGCAGGACATAACACACAGAGTTTTCTTTGACGCCTATCTAAAAATGAAGTAAATCTGTAAGGGCTCCTTAGAATTGGAGGATTCTATAAACACAGGGACAGGAAAAACACAGGAATAGGATAGGAATGCACGTGCGAAACAGAGCATTTGGAAACATAGGATTTCAATCAACCTGGGTGTTTGGCTGACATGAATTGGAAGAACAGAGGAATGGAGAAACAAAGTGATGCGACGAGTGTACAACCTCTTTGGCATAGCCTTGTGGACCTCAGCATCATTGGGTTGGACGTGGAGGATGGTCATGATGCTGGTGATTGTCGGAGGCGGGGAAGAAGATCTGAGGCCTCTGGAAACGGCGCCAAGGGTACTGCTCCGCTGTGATGGACGGTTCCGTCGTTGGAGCAGCTCCGCTAAGGTGTACGGCGACGAGGCTAAAGCATGACAAGACAGACAACGTTAATCTGAAGTGGGACCCTAACATCATCTGTAATAGATGATGTAAAATACATCACCAAAAAGTGCTAGATGTAAAACGCATCAGCCGCGCCACGGCTGCTCCGACAGCTGCTGTAAGTACTATTCACTCTGAACTTAACTGAGGAAAATGAACTTCACAGTCGAAACTGAATTCTACTATCGAAACTGATTGAACTAGTAACAGAGCATTGCAATAGATGTTTAGGGCGTTCGAGCACTAGTAGCAGAGAAGCAGTGATATAAATCAGCAGACGCTCGAGTAGGGAACGCACTAGCAGAGAGCAAGTTGTGCAGTAGCACTGCGAGCTAGTGCTAAAGCAGCAACTCCTGTAGCTTCCGGAGGTCGTGCAGCAGCAGCGCAAGCGAGAGCAAGAGAAGCAGCACGAACAAAAGCAGGAGCAGTGTAGCAGCGCGACTGATAGCAAGAACAGACCTGCAACGCGAGCGAGAGCCGGAGCAGCTGCAGCTAGTGCCATTGTGGAAGTCACCGCCGAGGAAGCAACGACATGGGGGGGAGACACCGTGGATGTTGTGGCCGGCGACGGCGCCGTCGATGGAGACACGCCATGTCTGCTCGGTATCGAGCACCAGCAGCCCCGTGAGATCGAATAAAAGATAAAATGCAGTGGTGAGTGCAGAACCTCCTTGGTGGCACCGAGTTGGCCTCGACTTCATTGGATGAATTGGTGAGGGTGCTGCGGTCTCGGTGGGGCAGGTCAAGACGGCGCTGTGGGGATTGAGGTTGCACGATAGACGAGGTGAACGTCGGGGCAGCTCCTTTGAGGTGGAGGACGGGGCCACTGATCTGGCGGGACGACGAGATCCAAACCGATCCTCATCCGGTGCGGTGGATGAGGGACAGCGAGCTGTTGCGGTGGACGACGTAGTCAGGGAAGATTGTCTGGTTGGGCGGCGGTCGGGAGGCCAACGGAGGAGCATGGGGTTTCGCGGGTTTTGGCGGCCTCGGTGTACGAATGGGGGGCAAAGGGTGAGGGGGAGCCAAGCTTAGGGACGCGCTTGTCCGAAATGTCGGGTAAGTTACCAGCGTACCCCCACCGGTTTTGACACCGCGACATGGGGCTTCATTTCCGGCTGAGGGGTAGAAGGGGGATTTCGCGTGTCTGGGCTACGGGAGCGATTTTGGATGAAGAGGGAGTTCTCGCGCGCGTCCAAATTTCGGGATAACAAGGCGTGGCGGGGGTCGGAGAAGCGGGAGTTTCAAAGCAGGTGAGACAAAAGATACTCGAGCTTGAAAATTTCACGATAACAAGGTGCGGATTCCTTGTTCGGCAGAACAAACTTAACATGTAAAAAAACAATTCATACAAGACACAAGAGAGTCATGTTCCCTTTTACTATATTGCTATAGATGCCATTGAAAAAACTACAAGAAAAATGTAAAAAAAGCGAGAGAACAAGATTACCCTGCATAGTACCAAATCGATTCGCACTTCCCTCAACAACAACAAAAAACACATCAATTCCCACCAAAGAAAGAGTAATGTCCCTTTTTATATGATTACAGATGCCATGATCTCAAATTTCAATTTTTGAATCCACGTTATGTTGAATTCGAATATATCGTTAGGTGACCTTGCGGTTTATAATTGATGTAGTCGTACATTTTGATCTTCCATCATATATGAACATTTTACTCCACCATGTGAACATATATATTGTCGTCTACCATATGGACTAAATTTGAATCAATTTTCCTTATTTCAATACGATTTTTGTCAAGTTATACAATAATTGAAATATTATCTTGATAACAAAAAACATACATATAGCAGTAATCATATTTCACTATGAACTACATGTACCGTACGCTCTCCAATTCAAATATTTGTATCCATTTTATGTTGAATTCAAATCATAGTACATTATTGGTCTAGGTAGTGAGATGTTTGGGATAATCTAAACCCTGTTTTCATACGTATAATTTTTGGCTGAATTGGGACAAGTTTTGGTATAAGCCTCTTGCAAAACCGGAGATTCTCTCAATAAGCCTCGTGGTTCCGAGAGGGAACGTGTCACCTTTGTGTGTGATACGATATATGCTGCCTCCCCCTGATTCTATTTATAGAGGCAACATATAACTATATGAGTGCCCTGTTAAATTTTGGAATTATTTCGGGTTCATTTGGCCTTTTATACATTAATTGAGTTTCTGGACTTTTGATGTGCATAATCTAAATATGAATTGCATGCACATGCTCAGGTGCACCAAAGTGGGTTGAAAAATCACATGTGTGTCCTTGGTTGAATTTCTAGGTCCCATGGAAGAAATGAGAATGAAATTCAAACATTTGGACATCATGACTCGGCCGAGAACATCGAGAAACTTTGCTTTTAAATTCATGTAAATCCAAAACTTGCTTGGAAATCATGAAACTTGGCATGGTGTCATGTCATGGCACTAACATGTTGTGGTAAAAAAATTTGGCCGATTTGGAAGCTCGTGGTTCTAAGAGGGAACGTGCCACCTTTGAGTGTGAAACGATATACGCTGCCCCCCTGAGTTTCTTAACAAAGGCACCATAGAACTACATTAGTGCCCTGTTAAATTTTGGAATTATTCCGGGTTCGTTTGTCGTTTTATACATTAATTGAGTTTCTGGTCATTTAATGTGCATAAGTCAAATTTGAACTACAAGCACATGCTCTCGTGCACCAAAGTTGGTTGAAAAATCACATTTGTGTCCTCGGGTGAATTTCTAGGTCCCATGCAAGAAATGAGAATAAAATTAAAACATCTGGGCATCGTTGCTCGGCCGAGAACATTGAGAAACTTGGTTTTAAAATTCTTGTAAATCCAAAACACGTCTGAAAATCATGAAACTTGGAATGGATGTCATGTCATGGTACTACCATGTTGTGGTAAAAAAAATTGGCCGAATAGGAACAGATTTTGGTATAAGCTTTTGCAAACCAAAGCTTCTCTCAAGAAGGCTCGTGGTTCTGAGAGGGAACGTGCCACCTTTGAGTGCGAAACGATATACGTTGTCCCCCTTGAGTATATTTGCAAAGGCAATATAGAACTTCATGAGTGCCCTGTTAAATTTTGGAATTATTCCGGCTTCGTTTGGCCTTATTTACACATTAATTAAGTTTTTGGTCATTTAATGTGCATAATTCAAATTTGAACTACAAGCACATGCTCCCGTGCACCAAAGTTGGTTGAAAAATCACATTTGTGTCCTCGGGTAAATTTCTACACCCTCCTTCCATCTATATAGGTCCTACTGCATTTTTCGAGGCTAACTTTGACCAAACGTTAGAGCAATAATATATGACATGCAACTTACACAAAGCATACCTTCAATTTTGTATGTCAAAGGAGCTTCCAATAATATAATTTTCATAGTATACATCTCATGTGCTATTAATCTTGTCAATAGTCAAAGGCTGTCTTGAAAAACACACTAGGCCCTATATAGATGGAAGGAGGGAGTAGGTCCCATGCAAAAAATGAGAATAAAATTCAAACATCTGGGCATCATGGCTCGGTCGAGAACATTGAGAAACTTGGTTTTAAAATCATGAAACTTGGCATGGTGTCATGTCATGGTAGTACCATGCCATGGTAAAAAAAATGGCCGAATAGGAACAAAATTTGGTATAAGCTTCTTGCAAATCGGAGCTTCTCTCAAGAAGGCTCGTGGTTCTGGGAGGGAACGTGTCACCTTTGTGTGCATAATTCAAATTTGAAATACAAGCACATGTTCCAGTGCACCAAAGTTGGTTGAAAAATCACATGTGTGTCCTCGGGTAAATTTCTAGGTTCCATGCAAGAAATGGGAATGGAATTCAAAATTCTGAGCGTCGTGGCTGGGTTGGAAACATTGACAAACTTAGTTTTTTAATTCATGTAAATCCAAAACAAGCATGAAAATAATGAAACTTGGCTTGGTTCCATGACATGGCACCAACATGCCGTGGTAAATTTGAAGTCCGATTTGCGAAGGCGCACACATTAACAATCAATAAAGTCATTTTGGAACAAGTGATGTCACGTTACAATCGGAAACACAAGTATTATTGAAACCGTGGGCATTCTACTTACTAGTACCATTTACGTGCCGCACGCGTCCCTGTTTTTTATTAGCTAGGAGGCACCATGCAGAGTAGCTATTTGAGTACGAGAGGCGTGCGATCAGACCCCTGCGCATGCTTATCAGGAGGAGAGCCCTTTGTGCTCCATCTGCCATCCACCTCTCTCCCAAGGTCTCCATTAATGGCGCCCGAGCCTCTGTTTAATGGCGTGGCTATGTCACACTCGACTGAGATTTAAGAGAGAAAAAAGAAAATCTGAAAGCATGGATCTTGATGTAAGATCCGACGGACCTATATAGCATCTACTATGACTTATAGCAAGACTGATGAATATATAAGGATGATTAATTTTTTTGATCAAAGAAGGGCTTGCCCCTTCCGATTTTCATTACTGAAAACCACCACAGTTCACAAGAAGTTCAGCACAACTCCAGCCTAACACGAAGGACTAAAAACTACCAGATTGAAATAGCAACATCCCAAGAGGCCAACAAAGGCCAAACATCCGCTCTAGAACACAACATTTCACAACCGACGACACAATCCACATCCTAAACCGATTATTACATCAAAAGAAACCAGGAAACTAGTCTCCTTGGTGAGCGCCGATGAGCTCTTTCGTGTCCTCAAGATGCTACTTGAGAACATCCACGGATTCCTCCACCAACCTTTGGCGCTCATTGCAGAGCATGTCATTCTCGTCCATAAGTTTCTTGATGATGACGTCGGTCCTCTTGAACAAGGCACTGGTCTCCTCCTGCTGGTCTGCACTTCGGACGATCTTCTCCCTCAGCAGGTCGCGCTCGGCCTGGAGCCTCTCATTGGCCTCCCTTAGTTGCCGGATGACGTCGGTAGCCTGTTCAAACGAGGCTATCATGTCGTCCTGCAATCTCGCCAAGCCGGAGATCTGATCCATATGGCTATGGACGATCGCATGCATGCGCCTGTAACAGTCATCGCCTGCCCACGAGAAATTTTCCCAGGCCGCCGCGGCGCGGCGGGACATCTCTGCTGCATTCGTGGCGCGGCCGGACCAGTCTGCTGCATCGATGGCGCGGCGGGACCTCTGTGCTGCTACTTCCGTGCGGTGGGACATGTCGGCTGCTCTCGCAGCGAGGCGGGACATCTGTCGTGCTTCCGCTTCCATGCTCGCCTCTCCCTAGTGGCAATCTCTCGACCTAGAACTCATGCTGGCCATGGCAGATGCAAGGGAAGGATGCTGAATGACTTGTTTGTTTTTAGTGGATGAGGAGTTGAGGAGGAATGTGCAGTCATCTTGGCATACTAGTATTTATAACCGAGTACTAATACGCTCCTAAGTGGGAAACCGTTTAGGTTGTGATCTGTCGGGGGTTTGGTGCGACATATGCCAACGGATGGCTTATCATGGTGGGGGCGAGTAGAACGTCGCCGGTGCCTGGAAACGGGATGAGGCGAAGACATGCACGCCGGCGGATCTTACCCAGCTTCGGGGCTCTCCGGGGAGATAACATCCCTACTGCTGCTCTGCGGGGTCTCCTCGTGATCACTATGGTCAAGTGCTTACACGGTTGCTCCTTGAGCTGTTTCGGGTGGTAGAAGAGGGCGAGGCTAGCTCTCTCCTTCTATATGGTATTGTCTAGTGCTACTGGGTTCCAACCCCTTGCATGGGTGCCCTGGGGGGTTTATATAGGCCTACCCTCCAGGGGTACAATGGTAATTCGCCTGGGCGCGGGCCCAGCCATCAGTGCCTCCGACCTCCGACTTCTCCACCGACTGCTGGGGCCCGCCGACTAGTGCGCCCCGCCGACTGGTCTGGTACGGAGCCGACAGGCCGCATCCGCCGCGGGCGGGTCTTGCCGGCTGCTGATTACTGTGGCCGTGCTCCTGATGACACAAGCTTGGTCATGGGGTCGTGGCAACAGCCCCGCCGCCCGGCGGGCGATCACTGTAGCCACTCCCCTTCTCTTCCTGATTAATGGCGCATGGGCCCCGGGGGAGGTCTCGCTGACTGGTGGGCCCCGCTGCCTCCAGGCCGTACAGACAAGCCGTCATGGGCGCAGGACCCGGTACAGTGGTGCTGATGTCAGGGCCGGCCGGGCAACAGTGCCACGCCGCAGGGAGATCTTCCCAAGTACGGCGTGCTGTAGCCATGCATGCCCTTTGTAAGGGGCGGGGAGTGGGCTTTACTGTAGCCACGCCCCTGCCCCGTCCCCTTTGATGAGGTCACGGTTTGTTGGAGTCGCCGGCCGACTCCCCAAAGCCAGCTTCTCTGGAAGTCGTCCCTGGGACTCGGCCATGAGCGGGCAGTCGGCCGCCTTGTCGTAGACTCTCGAGGAAGCGGCTCTTCGCCGTGTGGTCTTGAGGGGCGCAGCCTGCCCCAATGTCTTGAAAGGTTATGGGGCATGGGTTGGCCTACCCGTGGCCCATTACTCCGACAGTAGTCCCCGAAGCTGGTGAGGTGCCGCGGACGATCGGCCGAGAAGCCTCAGTAGTTTCTCCTTCCGGGTGCTCAGCACATGGTCTTGATTGACTTCTGCCGGGCTGACTAGATGGAGTCGGACTCGCCCAACTCGGACTCGCTCAATTCCGACTTGCTCAGTAGTTCGAACATCGCGGCCGGATTTCATGTGGCGTGCTAGCTAAGCTTCCAGGCTGCCGCCCGTTCTTGGCCTGTTGCGTGAGGGCACGTGGCCAGGCCGTTCTGCCAGCCCACGCGCACGACGGGACAGGCCCGTTGGCGGGGCCCGCCAATACCACGCCTCGGCGCCCGAGCGGATCCGCTGCGGCCCTCTGTGGACGGTTGGGATTCTCGTGAAGTTACTGCGCGCAGTAACTTTACGTGGATCGTGGGGGTCATGGGGTTGCGGGCGCAGTAAATCCCCACGTCCACCCCCTCGGCTTCGCAGCCCACGGGGCTATAAGTAGGGGAAGAGGGGGGCACGCGCGCCCCTCCTCCCCACTACCCCTTACTTTCTTCCTCCTCTCAACTCCTTGCTCTCCTGCTTCCTCTCCTCTTCTTCGCTCCGTTGCACGCCCAGGCTCCGGTGAACGCTGCGGCGACAGCTTACGATGAGCTCTTCCTCCGCCGCCATGCCTCCCCCGGTGCGCTCCGGCACCTGGGACGGCTCTGATGTCCACGAAGATCATATCGAGTTCCTCCGCCGGACCCGTCGGCTTCCCGGTGAAGATCGCGTGCAGGTGCGTCTTGCGCCAGAGGGGGAGATTTCCCCGGCCCCGCGGGAGGGCGAGCGCTCATCTTCCGCTCGCACTGCCTGCACGGGCTGGGGCTGCCAGCGAGCAGCTTCTTCCGGTCGTTCATGGAGTTCTACGGACTCCAGCCGCACCACCTCACCCCCAACACAGTGGTGCTGCTGCCCGCCTTCGTGGCTCTGTGCGAAGGCTTCCTCGGAGTCCTCCCCACCCTCGAGCTCTGGGGGGTGTTCTTCTTCTCCAAGATCGGCACCCAAGCCGCGGGCGTGCCAGCTCAATGCGGCGCCTTCATCGCCGTGCGATGGACAGGAGCCGACAACCACTTCCCCTCCATCTCGCTGCTGAAGTCGGTGAAGATGTGCCAGAGATCCTACTTCTACGTCAGGAACGTCGCCACGAGGGCCGACTGGGTCAATCTGCCGGCTTTTGAAGCCGGCCCGCCGGCTAGCAGACTTCCCAACTGGTCGTACCGGTCCAGGTCGCTGTCGCCTGCGGGAGCCGGCGCCCTCACGCGACTCTGAGTGCTGACGCAGTCGGAGGGTCTGACTGGTCCGGACCTGCTGGCTGCCTTCGTCTCGCGCCGAGTTCTTCCACCCCAAGGCCGCCCTCACATGATATGCCAGATGAGCGGGGGTCACGACCCGAGTCGGATGTGCACCAAGGACATGCCTCACGAAGAGGTGGCCCACATGGTGAACTACCTCTCGGACAGCAGGCTCCTGGAGGACTGGCGATTCGGCAAGGAGCCGTATTCCCGCGCCAACCTCCCGCCCGAGGTGAGTCGCCTTTCTTTCCTTTCTTTAGATTGTCTTCTTTTTGCCGAGTTTTGTTCTGATCAGTCGGCTTTGGTTAGAATCCCCTTCTTCACCCACCAGCTGGCACCTCGGGGCCGGCCCGTGAGTTCGCCGCCGACCGGGCGGAGAGCGACGTCAACGACCCCGATCTGGGGGCGGCGGCTCTGGAAGACGACGCCGAGGGAGGAGGAGGGATGAAGGGCGACTTCAGGCCCTCGGCTACCTTTGCCGACTGGCCTGAAGACGACGCCGAGCGAGAAGTCGCCCCACGCCATCGGCCAAGAGCCGGCCAGCCTGGCGCGGGCTCTTCTGCTGCGCCGGGTGTCCCAGGCGGCGGGAAGAAGCGCCGGGCTGCACCGACCTTGTTCGGCAGCCGGCCGAAGAAGCCCAAGGGCTCGGCTGCGGCGACCCGGCGGGACGAGGCAGCCGCGAAGGCTGCCCGCTTCCGTAAGGAAGTGAAGAAGCCACCGTTGGTTTCTGCGTAAGTATTCTGTCTTCAAAGTTTATTCTTTCTTCATGATTTGTCTGAGTCTCTGCTCGCCCTTCTTTCTTCAGGGCTCGCCTCTCTCTTGAGTGGGTCGCCGCCGCCTCCGTCATGGGGTCAGTGGAGACGCCCGCCACCACTCGGCGGATAGACCCCGCTGCCGACCTCCCGGAGGCGACGGAGCGGAATGCGCAGGAGAAGCGCAACGAGGAAGAAGCCCTCCGCCTGGAGAAGGCGGAGGCCGACAGGGCGGAGGCCTCCGCTAAGAAAAAACTAGCGGAGGCCGAAGCCGCCGCCGCGGCGAAGCAGGAGGCTGAGGAAGCCGCACGCAGCCAGGCGGCCTTGCTTGTTACCCCGCTGAACTCTGCGCTGCCGCCCCCGGAGTTCACGGGGCAGACTGGAGAAGCTGGCGGGGAGAACCTCGTCGAGGAGAGGGAAGGCGGCGAGCCCTCTAATCCGGGCGCGAACGTTCTGCCGCCGCCTCCGCCGCCATCTGAAGGCGTGCAAGGCGAGCAGCCAGCGGACCCTCCGGTGCCGCCGACCGAGGACGAGGCTGTGGCGAGGCTGCTCCTCCAGGTCGGCTCGCCAGCGCGCCATTGTCTGGAGAACGCGACTTCAACACCCCGCCCCTTGGAAGCCGGCACGGCCAGCTTGGCGGCTCCAAACGCCGAAGCGACGAGCGCCGCACCTGTTGGGTGGGTGCGAGGAGGCGGCACAGGGCCGTTGAACCGGGCGCTCCTGGACATCCAGGCGAAGCTCCGCACTGAGGGCGACGCCCTCCAGAGTTGCACCAAGGCATTCCTAGCGTCACGGGAAGCCGTCCGGGTATGTTTTTTTCTTTGGGCCTTTGTTTTCCTTGTTCCTCTCTGTGGGGGCGCGCCAGCGCACCCACTGGGTGTAGTCCCCGAGTATCGGGTCGGCTGCTAAGCAGGCGACCCGGAACTCCAATTAATGAACTTCTGGGTACTAACTTTATCTGAAATGCTTGTCGCAGGATTACCACAACCTCCGCGTCACTGCCTTCAACCGCAATGTTGAAGAGTTTGGCAAGCGGACTGCCGACTTGGCGGAGAGCCGGAGTAAATCCTTCCCTCTTTTTTCTTCTCTGCGGGGGTGCGCTAGCGCACCCGCAGGCTGTAGCCCCCGAGATTTGGGCCGACTGCTGAGCAGTCGGGCCGGATCTCCCCGGCGACCTACTTTATTGACAACTGTTGTCTTTCTTCCTTTTCTTCAGGAGCCAACGCTGCTCTTCAACAGCAGCTGAGCGAGGCCAACTCCGCCCTGCTCGCCAAAGGAGAGGAGTGCAGCAAGCTCGCTGCGGAGCGCGATCTTCTGGCCGCTCAGTTGGAAGAGCAGAAGGAGCTGCTTGCGAAGTTGCAGAGGAAGGCGGAGGAGAAGGAAACCGTCCTCCTGGCCGAGTTTGCGAGCAAGCGCTCCTCCTGGTCTGATAAGGAGGCGCTGCTGTCCTCCGGCTTCCACGAGATTGAAGACATCGTTGATGGTGAGTCTCTTTGTTTTCTTTCTTCGAGCTGTCGACTTAGATCGTGCCGATTCCTGGTTTTTGACTTGCTTTTTCGTTTCTTCGTGTCTTTTGCAGACTTCTTCCCTGGGCAGTCGCAGGCCGCTATCCAAGCCATCGAGGCCGATCGTGAAAGTCGGAGGGCGGAGGGCGCGGAGATCGCTGCCGATGCCCCCCGAACTCTTGATGAGCACATCTTGAGCATCGAGGCTCGCCTCCGGCCGGCTCACCGGATGCTGCGCCGGCTTCAGCGCGTCGGCGCCCAGGTGATTTCCGCCCTTTGGCCGGATATGCAGGCTCCGCGCACTCCCAGCCTGACGGCCAACTGGTTGGAGGTCGCGGCTGGTCGCCTCAAGGCCTGGAAGGGCTCTTCGGCCCGGGCTAGAGCGCGTCGGGCCTTGGAGTTCGTCAAGGCATGGTACCCGAGGCTGGATCTGGACCGGCTGGCCACGCTTCGGTCGGAGGCCCAGTCGGAGCTAGCAACTGTCGTGGACGCCCTCGTCAAGCGTGCTGCGGCGATCGCCGAGTACACTGACACAAGGATCTTCGTCCCCGAGCGGTCTGAAGACGGCGAGGAGGTACCGCCGGAGTGGTTTGGGATGAACCCAGACTACGGCGAAGACTCGGCGGAGGTGATTGGCTCCAGCGTCGAGGAGGAGGACGAGGCGGAGGATGAGGGCGAGGTGGAGGCACCGGAAGATGGAGCAGACAACCAGCCTCAGCCCGATCGCGCCTCCAGTAACGAGCCGCGTGCGTCCGATCCGACTGCTGCCGAAGGCGATCAAGCCGAGACTAGCCGGTCGACCGCCCCGACGCCTGACGCTGGCACCTCCTCCGACCCTCCGAATCTGTCTGCCGCCTCCTAGGCTGCCGCTGTGTCTTTCGTTTTATCTGTTTCAGTAGTCTTTTGAAGAACTTGTTAATTCGCACAATTCCACCCATGGGGTGTATTTTGGAGCTCTACTCGACAATTCGGCCAAGGGCTTATGTTATATATATATATATCTATCTTTTCTTGCTCATTGTTCTTTTGGCTGTTTTCCTTTGCCGCTTTCTCTTAGTTGCCTGTCTTGCCAATCGGACAGCCACTCTGCGGACTGTTGCTGGATCAAGTGCTAGGCTACTTTTGGAAAGCAAGTACTTAGTCGAGTTCAAGATTGTTTGAGAAAGTTGGGTAGAAAACGATAATCCGACTGTCCGAGAGTCGGTTTGCGAGAAAGGCTGGAAGCCGTCTTAAGCTATGTTTTACGCTTTGAGTCCTTAGCCATTTTTCGTGCGAGCACCCATTCTACCTTACCTATGCCCACCGTACAGTCGCTCTGTGAGCTGCGGCTTCTGACAGAAGGCGGCTTAGGTGTTACACACTACTTGTCCGGCTGCAGGAAGCATTTCATAGTTCAAGGCGGCAAGTCCCCGGGCCGACTCGTCGAGCCCGATGCCAAGCGACATGACAAAGAGTAACATACTTGTAGGCATAATTTTTATCATACAGAAAAAAGAGGGCAGTCCCCGAGACGTGGTACTTTAATACAAAAGGTAGCGTGGTACATACTGCATCAACTGTAAAAACTTCGGAGAAGATTTGCATTCCATGGCCGCTTTGTCTCCTTGCCGGAGTCATCCCTCTTGCGCACTCGGGGATTCTGAGCGTCGATCAGGTAGTAGGAGTCGTTGCCTAGTACTCTGCTGATGATGAAAGGGCCTTCCCAAGGCGGCGACAGCTTGTCCTGGCCGGCTGTTCGCTTGATCAGCCGGAGCACAAGGTCGCCTTCTTGGAAAGATCTAGGCCTAACCTTCCTGTTGTGGTATCGGCGCAGGCTCTACTGGTAGATTCTGGACCGGCTGAGTGCCAACAGCCGGCCCTCTTCCAGCAGATCGACGCCGTCTTGTCGTGCTTCTTCTGCTTCCTCCTCGGTGTACATGGTGACTCGTGGGGAGTCAAACTCTATGTCCGTTGGAATGACGGCTTCGGCACCATAGACGAGGAAGAAGGGCGTGAAGCTGGTTGACTTGTTTGGAGTCATGCGCAGACTCCAGAAGACGGCTGGCAGCTCGTCGAGCCAGCAGCCGGCCGAGCGCTCCAGAGGCTCGATCAACCGAGGCTTGATGCCGGACAGGATGAGGACGTTTGCTCGCTCCACTTGGCCATTTGACTGCGGATGGGCGACGGACGCTAGGTCCAGTCGGATGCCCTGCGTTGCGCAGAAACAGGCCAAGGCGCCTTTGGCAAAATTTGTGCCGTTGTCGGTGATGATGCTGTGTGGTATGCCGTACCGAATTGTGATGTCGGTGATGAAGGTCACGGCAGTCGGACCGTTCAGTTTCTTAATTGGCTTCACTTATCCACCCACTTGGTGAACTTGTCCACTGCGACAAGTAGGTGAGTTAAACCACCTCGTGCTGTCTTGAATGGTCCCACCATGTCTAGACCCCAAACTGTGAAAGGCCAAGCAATGGGGATGGTCTTGAGCGCGGAAGCCGGCTGGTGCGGCTTGGAGCTGAACTTCTGGCACCCTTTGCATTTTTGGACTAACTCCTTGGCCTCTTCCAAGGTAGTCGGCCAAAAGAAACCGTGCCGAAAAGCTTTGGCGACGAGTGCTCTTGAAGCCGCATGGTGGCCACATTCGCCTTGATGGATGTCTTTGAGGATCGCCTGGCCTTGCTCTGGCTCTACGCAGCGCTGGTAGACACCAGTGACGCTGTGCCTGACCAGCTCTTTGTTGATTATTGTATAGGCTGCCGCCCGGCATTGTACTTGCCGAGCTGAGGTCTCATCAATTGGTAGCTCTTTGTTCACCAGGAATTTGAGGGGCTGGGCCCATGAGGGTGCTGCTATTTCTTCGACTACCAGAACTGTGACTTGGATGAGGGCGACTGGGCTGGGAGGCGGTGGGCTGGAGTCAACAGCCGCTTGCTGGGCTGATGAAGTCCCCAGGCCGACTAGCGCGGTCCTTGGGACAAGTTCTGGAATCTTCGAGTCCGTCACCACAGTCCCCGGGCCGGGCTCGACTGTGGCAGCTTTGGAGTCGGATCTGCCGTCGTCGGGAGGAGCCGGCACAAAAATGGAGTCTGATTCTGGTGAAGGCTTGACAGACGGCTTGAGGAGGCGTTGAAGGGCGACGCCAGATGGTATTGCTTGGCGGGTAGAGCCGATTCGTGCCAAGGCGTCTGCTTGGTCGTTGTCGTTTCTTGGCACATGGAGGAACTCGCACCCTTCGAAATACCCGCTGAGTTGCTGCACGAGGAAACGGTAGCTCGCCATGGTTGCGTCTTTCGCGTCCCAGTCGCCAGATGACTGCTGGACCACTAAGTCCGAGTCGCCATAACACAAGATCCGGCGGATGCCAAGTTCTTTGGCAAGCCGGAGCCCGTGAATGAGCGCCTCGTACTCGGCCACGTTGTTGGAGGCGGCAAAATGGATTTGCAATGCATATTTGAGCTTGTCGCCTTTGGGAGAGGTGGGGACGACGCCGGCTCCCAAGCCGGTGCGCATCTTGGAGCCGTCGAAGTGCATCTGCCAATGGGTGGAGTCAGGCGCTGGAGGCAGGTACTGGGTCTCGGCCCAGTCGACGAGGAAGTCAGTCAGTGCCTGTGATTTGATAGCGGTGCGGGGCTGGTAGTAGATGGTGTAAGGAGCCAGCTCTATGGCCCACTTGGCCACTCGACCAGAGGCATCTCGGCTTCCGATGATCTCGGCATGTGGAGCCGTGCAGACCACTGTGATTGGGTGCTCTTGAAAGTATGGCTTCAATTTCTTGGCAGCGAAGTGCACGCCATAGCACATCTTCTGGTAGTGGGGGTAGTTCTGCTTGGAGGTCGACAGTACCTCGCTCAGGTAATATACTGGTCTCTGGACAGGTAGCGCCTTGCCTTCCTCCTTGCGCTCTACCACAATGACTGTGCTAACTACTTGGCTGGTGACGGCGATGTACAGGAGCATAGGTTCCTTGGGAGTCGGAGCCGCCAGGAAGGGTGGAGTAGTCAGCATCTTCTTCAACTGGTGAAATACTTCGTCCACCTTCTGGTTCCACTCAAAAAAAGTGGTCTTCTTCATGAGTTGGTATAAGGGGAGAGCTTTCTCGCCCAGCCGACTGACGAATCGGCTGATGGACGCCAAGCAGCCGGTGAACTTCTGCACATCCAGCAGTCGGCTGGGTACCTCCATTCTCTCGATGGCCTTGATTTTTACTGGGTTGCATTCTATGCCGCGTTCAGAGACCAGGAAACCTAGCAGCTAGCCGGTTGGTACTCCAAAGACACACTTCTCGGGGTTGAGCTTGATTTGGAATCGGCGCAGGTTCTCAAAGGTCTCCTTGAGGTCTTCCAGCAGTGTTCCGCGCTTTTCCGTCTTCACCACTACGTCGTCTATGTAAACGTGGGCGTTCCTACCGAGCTGCTTGAGGAGACACTTCTGCATGCAACGCTGAAAGGTGGCGCCGGCACTTCTCAAGCCGAACGTCATGGTGAGGTAGCAGAATGCTCCAAACGGCGTGATGAAGGCGGTCTTCAATCTGTCAACCGGGTTTAGCTTGATCTGGTGATATCCTGAGTATGCATCCAAGAAACTCAACAACTCGCATCCGGCTATGGAGTCTATCACCTGATCAATTCTTGGTAGAGCAAATGGGTCCTTGGGGCAGGCCTTGTTGAGGCTTGTGTAGTCAATACACATTCGCCATTGCTTGTTCTTCTTTAGCACCAGGACCGGATTTTCCAGCCACTCCAGGAAGAAAACTTCCATGATGAAGCCGGCTGCTAGGAGTCGGGCTATCTCTTCTCCAACAACTCTTCTCTTCTCTTCTAACAGGCGGCGCAGGGGCTGCCTGACCGGCTTTGCATCAGATCGGACGTGTAACTTGTGCTCGGCGAAATCCGTCGGTACACCTGGCATGTCCTTGGGAGACCATGCGAAGATGTCCCGATTCTCACGGAGGAAATCGACGATCTCGCCTTCCTATTTGCTGTCGAGGTTTGCACCTATGACGGTGTACCTCTCTGGGTGCTCTGGATCCAAGGGTATCTTCTTTGTCTCTTTGGCCGGCTTGAACGATCCTTCAGCTTCCGACTCCTTCGGGTCGGGCGATATCTCCGGCTGCTTGCCAGCCATCGCCACAGCCCGCTCAAGGAGTCGCTTCTCGGCTGCAATCACCAGTGACTCGGCCAGCCGACTGCTTTTGGCCGCGCAAGCGGACGACTTCCGGTAGTCGCCGGCCACAGTCAAAATTCCCCTGGAACTGGGCATCTTCATCTTGAGGTAGGCGTAGTGGGGGACCGCCATGAACTTGGCCAAGGAGGGTCGGCCAAGTAGTGCATGATATGGGCTCTCGAGGTCCACCACCTCAAACCAAACAGACTCTCTTCGGAAGTGATCTTTGTCCCCAAAGAGGACGTCAATCAGGATCTTGCCGATTGGTGAGCAGGAAAGCCCAGGAACAAAGAGGGCCTTGCGCTTGTTGTCGCCCTGCTGTTGTCACCGGCCGGCGTCTGCTGCCTGGGTTCTTGGAGCCTAAGGAGCTACTTTGCCAGTCGTGCTGATTTGAATTTCCGTCTTCATGGGGGAGTCGGCCGTAGCGTACTTGTCCGCTATGATCATCAGCTCGTCGAGGGTTTCTGGCTCGTCGCAGAGGAGCTTGTGCTTGAGGAGGGTGCCTTCTCGGCACCCGGCTGTGAAGTACTCGATGGCCTGCACCTCGTGCACGCCCTCGCAGGAGTTCCGGAGCTCAGCCCAACACGTGAGGTAGTCGCGGGTCGACTCGTCAGGACCTTGCACACACAAGGAGAGCTGATGAGGCTTGGGGGACGCTTGTACGTGATGGTGAAGTTGCGGACGAACGCTTCGGTGAAGTCGACCCAGCTGTTGATGCTGCGGGGCTTCAAGCTGTTCAGCCATGTCCGGGCCGTGCCTTGGAGCATGAGCGGAACCTACTTTACGGCGACACGCTTGTTGCCGTTTGCTATGCTAACAGCCGTGGAGTAGTCGACTAGCCAGTCTTCCGGCTTCACAGAGCCGGTATACTTGGGCGTGTCTCTTGGGAGCGTGAACCCTCTGGGAAAGGGCTCATCCCAAATGCAGGGCCCAAAACAGGGCGGACCCTGCTCGTCTTCTTCTTCCAGCGGACCCAAAGTCGGTCGATCTGGTGGCGGGCGTCATTCTCTCCAACTCCCTCTCGGCAGCCAAGGCAGTCACCGAGAGTCGCATGGTCAACAGGCGGCGGGGAGACTCGCCTCTCCTTGGGGGGAGGGGGAGGCGGACAGTCGTCCCGTCGTTCCACTGCTCTCGGGCAGCCATCTCGGTCGCGCTCTATGGTAATCCGAGTCCGACTGTGGTTGACAGCCGGCTCCTTGTCCTTTCTTCCTCGGGCACTGCCAGTCGGCGTCCGAGACGTCGCGCCTTGATCTCGGTGCGGGTCGTCGTTTGGCCGCTGCGGCGCCTCCGTGCGGCAGCCGGCCTCGTTCTGCGCGGCGGCCGCGTCGAGGAGCCGCTGGACTCGCTCCATCATGAGGCGGCGCTCTTCGCCCTCGAAATTGTCCAGCTCATCCGCCGCGGCCTGGGCGGCTCGGATGTTCTCCGCTGGCGTGGCATACACGGGGCGGCTGGCCCCGAACAGGCTGGCGATGGCTACGCCGCCCTGCTGAACCGCGCCAAGGCGGCTGGGCCCTGCCGGGGCCGGCGAGCCGCCAACAGCGTGATCCATCTCCCGCTGGTAAGCTTTTGACAAGCGTCTCATGCTGGCCAGCTTCTTCGCGCCTTCAAGAAGCTGAAGGTGGCGCGCTTCTAACGTCTCTGCATCAGCATCTTCTGGAATAGGCGCAGCTACGTCTTGCAGCGCCGCACCGAGTGAGTCGGGCGCCCCTCCTCCAGGAAACTTGTCATGACTGATGACCAGCACCTCAGTGATGGTGCTTCCGTCACTCTCGGCATGGGGGAGAGGCTCATCGTAGACCACCACGTTGGTGGGGAACGCGTCAACCGACACGGTGTCAGAGTCGACCAGCATCGGGTCGGTGGAGCCTACGGACTCCAAGTCTACGGCAGGCTTGCCGGAAACGTGGAGTTGATCGAGGAGGCCCGCGAGGAGGTTTTCGGGGCCGCCTACGCCTACGTCGGACGCAGGCTCGTCGGAGAGGCAGACCTCGTCGACAAGTTCGGCTAGGGAGCTGGCCGCGCAGGCGATCTCAACGCCGCGCAGCGCGTCGACGCAAACTTCGTCTGGCGTGCCCGGCTAGCTGCGCTCGCCGGGGAGGAAAAGGGTTCCCGTCCAGAACAGATCTCCGGACAGCGATGCACCATGCCCCACGGTGGGCGCCAAATGTCGGGGGTTTGGTGCGACATATGCCAACGGATGGCTTATCATGGTGGGGGCGAGTAGAACGTCGCCGGTGCCTGGAAACAGGATGAGGCGAAGACATGCACGCCGGCAGATCTTACCCAGCTTCGGGCCTCTCCGGGGAGATAACACCCCTACTGCTGCTCTGCGGGGTCTCCGCATGATCACTATGGTCAAGTGCTTACACGGTTGCTCCTTGAGCTGTTTCGGGTGGTAGAAGAGGGCGAGGCTACGTCTCTCCTTCTATATGGTATTGTCTAGTGCTACTGGGTTCCATCCCCTTGCATGGGTGCCCTGGGGGTTTATATAGGCCTACCCCCAGGGGTACAATGGTAATTCGCCTGGGCGCGGGCCCAGCCGTCAGTGCCTTCGACCTCCGACTTCTCCGCTAACTACTGGGGCCCGCCGACTAGTGGGCCCCGCCGACTGGTCTGGTATGGAGCCGACAGGCCGCATCCGCCGCGGGCGGGTCTTGCCGGCTGCTGATTACTGTGGTCGTGCTCCTGATGACACAAGCTTGGTCATGGGGTCGTGGCAACAGCCCCGCCGCCCGGCGGGCGATCACTGTAGCCACTCCCCATCTCTTCTTGATTAATGGCGCATGGGCCCCGGGGGAGGGCTCGGCCGACTCCCCCAGGCCAACTTCCGACGGGTCCGACTGGCGGTTCTCCCGCCGTCTCCCGAGGTCTCGCTGACTGGTGGGCCTCGCTACCTCTAGGCCGTACAGACAAGCCGTCGTTGGTGCAGGACCCGGTACAGTGGTGCTGATGTCAGGGCCGGCCGGGCAACAGTGCCACGCCGCAGGGAGATCTTCCCAAGTAAGGCGTGTTGTAGCCATGCCTGCCCTTGGTAAGGGGTGGGGAGTGGGCTTTACTGTAGCCACGCCCCTGCCCCGTCCCCTTCGATGAGGTCACGGTTTGTTGGAGTCGCCGGCCGACTCCCCAAAGCCGGCTTCTCTGGAAGTCGTCGCAGGGACTCGGCCGTGAGCGGGCAGTCGGCCGCCTTGCCGTAGACTCTCCAGGAAGCGGCTCTTCGCCCTGTGGTCTTGAGGGGCGCAGCCTGCCCCGATGTATTGAAAGGTTATGGGGCATGGGTTGGCCTACCCGTGGCTCATTACTCCGACATGATCGGTGTGAACAGGTTTGCAATTCAATATAGCCTGGAGTGATTTGGAATGTGATTAGACGCAAGCTCAAAATTTATTGACGCTTCTAGTTCCGAACTGCGGCACTATTCCCGGATGGAGTACTTCTTTTTCTACTCCCTCCTTTCCGGTTTTATAGGGCTTATCTCAAAATTTTAGTTTTTCCATTTATAAGGCTCAATTTGGTTGTTCCCCAACACATGTTCAGATTCCAAGGTGCATTAAATCATTGCATGCAAGTATTAAGAGAAAATTGACCAATGCATCTACTTTATGCATGCATGCATTGCAATTAATGGATTGATAAACATAATTCTTTGAGAAAAACAATAGCCGCGTGGCGAGCTCTAGGCTAGTCTTTTTTTCAGACGCATTAAACCTATCTCTCGGGACTTCTCGCACGCACCATCGTGCCACCCACAAAAACTTGTATTCTAAGTTTAGTAGTACATTATACAGGAAGAGAAGAGGTGCACGCACGCACTCGTCCTCTCACACACGTGTTTGTTTTTTCTCGAAAAGGAGGATGATGACCCCCGACCTCTGCATCTGGGAGTCACACATGCAAATTATTGAAATATATCGAGTGCAGTGCTTTGATGTGTCACGTCAACTCGTACATCAACAAGAAGTTTGATTATCCTATCCCTCGCGTACTTAACTGCACATGCCTTTGGCTGTATGACAGGTTGGCCACACACCTGTCGGGCCCACCTGTCATACACGCAAAGGCAGGAGCATGAGCGTGGTGGCTGGCAAGACTAGGAGAAGCTTTTGCTACACGCTCTCCCCCCCCCCCGCACGCAGTGGACATGCAGCAATTCAATCGATGTCAGATGGCCAGAAGCATACTGTAGTACTCCTCCAGTGCAGTAGTATTCCATCATTGTTCGACTTCCCGAAGAGGCGAAGAGCCAAGCGCAGCCCGGACGCTCGTGTGGCAGTTTCATGTGTAGAGTAGTCTAGGATAGCATGTACCGTGCCTGTAAGCTTAAAATCGTTGGGGTCGGCTCCATGCTATGTGGCCATATCGAAGTTTTTAAAAAAAATAAAATAGTCTTTTGGCCCTACCCGAAAACTTCCGCGCGTACTTCCGGGCAAAAGCCCTGCCCTCAACTTTTAACTACGCGAAAATAGTTCGAGCTTGTTCGTTCTATATAAATACAGTACTTACTGTATGTTTATTCACCCGTGGGGTTGTTCAATGAATGGAGGGGCGGGGAGCACAAGTGAACAATGTTGTAGTACTACTAGTAGTAAGTAGGAGTCGTACAGTAGTCGCCTTAAATAGAGAGTTTATTTTCTTTAATGCCACATACACAAATTGAAATGCTTGTTCTGGAGAGAAAAAAAGATAATCACTCCACTATATATGGACGCAGGGGCCTGAGCGCTTGCTTTACTAGGGTTGCTCTCTTCATTCTCTCATCGTCTCAAGATATAAACAAGACAGCGGTAGCGACATTTTCTCTCTGCTCACCGCTGGTCACAGATCCGGCTGGATCCCTTCGGCCCGTGTGTGTAGAGGACTAAAAGGTGCATCATTCATGCGGTCATCGCCGCCGAGGGAGGAAACCCACAGCTGCCGGAGGGGCCCGATCCTCTGCCCGTGCCGTTCTCTCCGACACATGGCCGGCTCGGGAGGTCCTCCGACCCTTCTTCCTCCCTGCCATATAGTCCGTAGATCCGTCCTGCCGCCGCCGACATCCCGGCGACCCTCAGGTATAAGTTCTTCGAAAGCGGCCTTTCTCTACTGCCCCAGCTCCCCACGTGTCTGCATGTGCATCTTTTTCTACTCCGATCAGCTCTTCCAAAGCCACCTAAATTTTTAGTATTATTAGAGGTAAAGCTACTTCATGCATTCGAAAGGCTCTAATGGGTTGGTTCTAAATTCTTGCAAGCAGGGAATCAGTGAGATGTGTAGGCATCTTTGTTGTAGTTATTATTTGAATCTTATTTGTTGGTTCTGAATCTTGCAAGCTGGGAATCAATGAGATGTGTAGGCATCTTTGTTGTACTTATTATTTGGATCTTATTTGTTGCTCCTGAATCTTGCAAGCTGGGAATCAATGAGATGTGTAGGCATCTTTGTTGTACTTATTATTTGGATCTTATTTGTTGGTTCTGAATCTTGCAAGTTGGGAAACATGGCATGATGATCCAGAGGACAACAACCATAACAAATAGTTCGAACTTGGTAGTATTATCTTTGTGAAAGTGCGACAAATGTGCTGATCATGTGCGTCCTGAGAATAATAATTCTAATTGTTGTGCATGATGATCCTGTGGCACTGATAGAACGAGCGAATGCATTGCTTGTTTTAAGTATAAATTTCTATTAAAGCTAATTAAATTTAAGTAAAGTGACCACTAACTCTTGTTATTATAGTACCAATATAGACCCACTCGTGAACCGACGTGTGGCCAAGGGTGCATCTTCTGTCGGGCTTGCAGTGGACGAGGGAGGGGTAGTAACTGTTGTCGCCTGTACACACTCAGCTTACTGTTGTCGCCTGCTGGATATGGACTTCAGCAAGGAGTTCCCCTTTGAGTTTGCCGTTCAGTCCTATGGCTGCACCAAGTTGAATGTGATGTACACCAACAATACGGACTCGGTGAAGCTCTGCCTCGCCTCAGTCCTATGGTTGTACCAGGTTCTGGAGCATTCGCCCGTTTCATTGGCAGTGCCGACTGCACCTTCGCTGCGGTGGATAGAAGGAAGAACGCGATGATTCGGCCATCTGGTGCAACAAGCTTGTCGACATCCAGAAGCAATACAAGATCATCAGTAACGGCAGGAGAAGGACTTTCTGGTTGACCTCGCTGAGACCATCATCGACCCCTGATACGCCAACATGAAAGAAGACGACCTGAACACGTGGGAGGTACCTCTGAATCTAGCCTACATAACCTACGCGGCCAAGGACGCATACGCATGCTACGACATGTACAGGCAGATCTTGGACATGAGGGCGTGTCTGCTTCCCGTAACCGCGAGTACACGGACAGCCGCAACGTCATGATCAAGCGTGCCAGGAAGGTCTAGATGTTGTACTTTATCTGTTTATAAGCACCTTTATCATCTGAGTGTTTCATGCATTAGCCTATGTGTCGTAATTATCTGTTTTGTCCGAAATATTTCTTTTAAGAACCCATTAACCTGATTGATTTTTTAGTGGCTATTTGCTTATGTATGTAAACTAGTTCACTTATCCGTAAAAAAAACTAGTTCACTCGGCTGCCGTGCTTTGAATCTCCTTCCTCCCAACATATTCCCCTCCTCAGGTGGACCCAGCAGGCCTCTGAATTTTCTCCCACTTTCTTTTTCGATGTAAACTGAGTTTTCTCCCAGTACTTTCCCCTAGAACCAACTCAACTGTCCCACGTCTAGCCTAAAAAATAATAATACCCCACGTACTATTAACTCATCAAATTAAAATGATAATTTATTTTGTATGTTGAAAGTTCTTACAAAATAATAATAATAATTGTTTATATATAACTTGGCAAGTTAACTCCTAGTGATTGCGTACATAAGCTTGCAAAGATTTTACTGACGTGCAATAATGTGTTTATGTTTTTATAACATTTCTCGGTCTAGCACAACATGATATTTTCACCCAGCCCAGCAAGTTCGTGGATTTCGAGAAAAATGCAAATGGGATTTAAACGGGCTGCATAGATGCTACATCATTGTTTCACCTAGCCCACCAAATGGACTAAAAAAACAAATGGACTGACAGCTGGGTCCATGGCCACAGCCTAGTTTTTTTTGTGATTTGCCAAGTAAGTCGCTTTGCCAGGCCTGTTGGGCTGCCAGTCTTTCAAGACGAGGAGAGCTTCATTTGGCTGGCCGAGAAAATGGCCTATCAGTAATGAGAAATGGGCTGTACATTTTTAAAACACATCAAACCGGCAATTAGTTTCAAATATCTTTTTTCATTTCGAGATTTTAAATTACATTAATTTTTATGCATGGAGAATTTGTTGGATTTTATATTGATATACATTTAGTTTTAAAATCAGTTTGAATGTGAGTCGAAATTTTGGGATTAAAAACAGTTCGGACCGCACCGAAATATGCAAAATTTCGTATAATTTTTTAACCGTGGCCACAATATGGGCTGTAATGCTAACAAAAAGAATATGGGCTCCAAAAAAACCTTAAGAATTAGCAAATGGGCTGTAAATTATTAGAAATAATGGCAGATGGGATGTATGCTGTTTTCCACAGATTTGAGGCTTTCCTAAATAAAAAGGTTGACGCACAAGCAGTGACTGTTGGATGGCCATCCAACGGCCGTCGTGCTTCTTCAATCTCTGCTCTTCCTGCTCCAGACGCTCAAACAAGCGCCGGCGAGACTGCCTGCTCCCTCCTCCCCGCGGCCGGTTCTGCTGACGCGCAGGCCTTATCGCCCCACCGTACTCCCATCGATGGCCTAGCTGTCCCTCTACTCACCCACACATGCTGTTATTCTCCAGCGACGGCAGACGAACCAGTAAACCCTCGTAAAGTCATACTCCCCTCCGCGTGGGAAACAACTGCCGAGTCTTCCCTGCCTCCGTGTCGTTCCCTTCCTAGGCCTCGCCGTCGTCCACCGCCCTGGTGCTCTCGCCGCGGCCTGGTCAACGTGGTCAACGACCGACATGCATCTCAAGTGGACTGTACGTGGAGAGGCCGACAGCTGGGTCCACGGCCACACGCAAGGAAATGCCTCCCTATTACACGAAAAGTAATGATTCCTCCACCTGACATCAGGGACCCACCGAAAGGGCCTCTGTATTTTGCGAAAAAAACGTTACCGCCGCTGACAGTTTGGACCCACCAGCTATATCTTCGCACGCAAGGAAGTGCCTCCTTATTACGCACAAAAAAATGAATACTCCCGCTGTTAGCTGGGACCCAGTATAGTGGCAGGTTGACTTGTGGGCCTACTAAGTTGACGGGGACAGAGGGCTCTATCAACTTAGTCAATATGCATGATTCTAGCTCCGGTGACCGTACAATGTCCATCCAACGGCCGTAGTGCTTCTTCAACCTCTGGTCTTCTTGCTCCAGACGCCCAAACCAGCGCCGGTCGTGCCTTGTGCTCCTGCCTCCTGAGGCCGGCTGCGATGCGGCGGAGGCCTCACCGCCCCCTACTACTCCCACCGCTGGCCAGGCCATCCCTCTACTCACCCACACCCCTTGTTATTCTGCGGTGACGGCAGCCTCACACCGCAGCGAACCAGTGAACCCTCGTACTCCTCTACGCGTGGGCATCCACTGTCGCGTCTTCCCCGGCTCCATGCCGTCCCCTTCCTAGGCCTCACCGTCGTCCACCGCCCTGGTGCTCTCGGTGCGGCGTGGTCAACGTGGTCAAGGAACGGCTTCCATCGGACGTGGACTGTACGTGGAGAGGCTGACAGCTGGGTCCACGGCCGCAGCAAGGAAGTGCCTCCTTATTACGTGCAAAATAATTATTCCTCTACCTGAAAGCGGGGACCCATCGGACGGGCCACCGTATTTCACGAAAAAAACGTTTGCCCCTGACTGCTGGGACCCACCAGCAACATCTTCGCACGCAAAGAAGTGCGTCCGGGCAAAAAAATGATTCGCCCCCTGACTGCTGGGACCCACCAGCTACATCTTCATAGGCAAGGAAGTGCCTGACAGTCAGGACCCACCTGGTCGAATCGTACGTAGCGTTGTCATTCTGGTCGCGAATGTGTACGTACATATATACCGGTGGATGTAGAGGCGCGCACGTGTCGTAGTAGAGGCGCGTACGTGTCGTAGTAGAGGCGTGCACGTAGCATGTACATGTATGTACAGCGGCCAGGGTGCAAGAAAGAAAATATGGCCACGTATGTGTACATACGGGCGGGGTCTCGGACACCTACTCACGCATACGTACGGCTAGGGCTCGTGTACATGGTTGGGTCGGAACGAAGAAACAGTGTCGTCATTGTGTTCATGGGGAGGCAACGGAATGCGTCGTGTTCATGGGGAGGCAACGGACTGTGTCGTGTTCATGGGGAGGCAACGGAATGCGTCGTGTTCATCGGGAGGCAACGGAACATGTGGGAGCCAACCGGCTGGGTCGGAACGGAATGCGTGGTCGTGTTCATCGGGAGGGCTTGGATGGAACAGGCGATGGAAACGAGGCCTGGCATACTGCACAACGGAGGAAACGGAACTGCTACGTTCGGAATGGGGTCCTGTTGATCGGGAGGGGCCTGGCGTACCGCAAAATGGAGGAAACAGACCTCCTACGGTCGAAACGGGGGTCCTGTTGATCGGGATGGGTGTGTCGTACCGCAAAATGGAGGAAATGCACCTCCTACGGTCGAAACGGGGGTCCTCTTGATCGGGAGGGGTGTGGTGTACCGCAAAACGGACAAAATGGACCTCTTACGGTCGAAACGGGGGTCCTGTTCATCGGGAGGGGTGTGCCGTACCGCAAAATGGGACTCCACGGGATACTGTTCATCTCCACCGTCAACCTCCTCCAGCCTCCATGGGCTCCTATTCATCCAGCCTCCACCGTGCGTTACTCCATCGGCTACTGTTCAACCACCCCTCCACCATCTACTGTTCATCCAGCCCTCCACTCCACGGGGTCCTGTTCAAGCACCCCTCCACGGGCACCCCTCCACCGTCTACTGTTCATCCAGCCCTCCACCACACCACGGGGTCCTGTTCATCCAGAGGCAACGCCACCGCTCACTGTTCATCCAAACCTCCCCGCAACGCTCACTCTTCATCCTAGAGGCAGCATCGATTGGCTTCAGTTAGCAGCAGTAGCGAAGGAATCGCTCGATCGGGTTCAGTTAACAGCCATCGACCGATCGCTCGGGTTCAGTAACGCGTAGCCTGCAGTGCAATCGATCGGGTTCAGTTAGAGCCCAACGCCTCGCTCGGGTTCAGTTAGAGCCAACGCCTCGCACACACGCGCGTACGTGTGTGATAGAAACGCGCATCGCTCGGCCCCCGACCTCCCACCGTAACCGGGAACTCCCCGAAATTTTCCTCCCCCTCGCTTCTACCATGGTTTTTTTCGTCATGGATGGCCCAAAGAATGTCATGCAGCTGCGTCTCCGGCCCGCCCAGGACGAAAAGCCCATTTTCTATCATGATTTTTTTCATAGAAGTAGGAGCCCACCACATCTATGATGATACCGGGTTTTTTCACAATTATCGTCCTAGAAGTGTCATATGTATGACAGAAAAAAGTTCATTCGGCCCAAAATGTCACGGATGTGTCTTTTTTTTGTAGTGTCAACTCTTGTAATACTCACATCATCAATATCAATCAAGCAGGACGTAGGGTATTACCTCCATCAAGAGGGCCCGAACCTGGGTAAACATCGTGTCCCCTTCCTCCTATTACCATCTGCCTTAGACACACATTTTGGGACCCCCTACCCGAGATCCGCCGGTTTTCACAGCGACAACGTATGTAGTTGAAACAAAATCAACATAGCCTTCTATAATATTTATGTTCATAGTGCATTATATCCTACTCATGCTTGCATTCGGTGTTGATTAATTTTAATGCATGTTCATGACTGTTGTCGCTCTCTAGCTGGCCGCTTCCGAGTCTCTGCCTAGCCTTCACGTGTACTAAGCGGGAATACTGCTTGTGCATCCAATTCCATAAAACCCAAAGTTATTCCATATGAGTCCACCATACCTGCCTATACACGGTATCTACCTGCTGTTCCAAGTAAATTTGTATGTGCCAAACTCTTAACCTTCAAATAATCATTCTGTTTTGTATGCTCGAATAGCTCATGTATCAACTAGGGCTATATGTATCTTCCATGCCAAGCGGGTTATTCTCAAGAGGAGTGGACTCCGCTCCTCACTCACGAGAACATGGCTGGTCACCGGGATGCCCAGTCCCATGCTTTAAGCAAATCAAATCAAAATAATTGCAAACAAAACTCCCTCGGGACTCTTGCTAGTTGGAGGCACTCATTGTTTCGAGCAAGCGATGGATTGATGCTTGTTGGTGGAGGGGGAGTATAAACTTTACCATTCTGTTTGGGAACCGCCTATAATGTGTGTAGCATGGAAGATCTCGAGATCTCTCGGTTGTTATGTTGACAATGAAAGTATACCGCTCAAAATATTATTCATATCTATTTCAAAACCGAGTTGTGGCACCTCTACAAATCCCTGCTTCCCTCTGCGAAGGGCCTATCTATTTCTTTTTATGTTGAGTCATCATCCTCTTATTAAAAAGCACAAGTTAGAGAGCACCTCTGTCATTTGCATCCATTACTATTAGTTTACATTGAGTATGACTTGACTGTATCTCTTTTACAATGAATTACAATGTCTAGTCAGTCCTTGATCTTTAAAGGTGCTCTGCATTTATGTTTTGCGGTCTCAGAAAGGGCTAGTGAGATACCATCCTGTTATATCATATCATGATTGTTTTGAGGAAGTGTTGTCATCTAAGATTTATTATTATTGCTCGCTAGTTGATTATGCCATTGATATGAGTAAACATGAGAACTAGGTGTTATTGTGAATATGATTAGTTCATAATCTTTGCTGAAAACTTTAATGTTGGCTTTACATATTTGCAACAACAAGAGCAAACAGAGTTTGTAAAAGTTTTTCTTTATCACTTTCAGTTTATCAACTGAATTGCTTGAGGATAAGCAAAGGTTTAAGCTTGGGGGAGTTGATACGTCCCCGTCGTATCCACTTTTCCAAACACTTTTGCCCTTGTTTTGGACTCTAACTTGCATGATTTGAATGGAACTAACCCGGACTGACGCTGTTTTCAGCAGAATTGCCATGGTGTTATTTTTGTGCAGAAATAAAAGTTCTCGGAATGACCTGAAAATCAACAGAGAATTATTTTGGAATATATAAAAAATACTGGAAGAAGAATCCACGTCAGGGGGGCCTCCACCTGTCCACGAGGGTGGGGGGCGCGCCTACCCCCCTAGGCGCGCCCCCTGCCTCGTGGGCCCCCTGACGCTCCACTGACCTATACTCCAACTCCATATATTCACTTTCGAGGAGAAAAAACCAGGGAGAAGGTGTAACACCCTCGATGCGACTATATCTCCCACGTGTCGAGGCACGACTTAGAGGCATAAACGCATTGAAGGCATATGTCGCAAGTTAGGCAATCTTCACAACATCCCATGTAATATAGATAATAAAAGGGGAGATAACATAGTTGGCTTACACTATCCGCATCAATCAAGTACATAAATAACATTACATCAACCAAACACTCATGGCCCGACTACGGTGCCAAAATAAAAGATAACCCAACATGTGACACGGTCCCGATCACCCCCAACTGGGCACCACTATTGATCATCAGGAAAGGAAACATAGAAAAGTTGAGAGTCCTCGTCGAACTCCCACTTCAGCTCAAACACGTCTCCTGGAGCGGAAACATCAGGCCCTACATCTGGTGTAATAGTAATCTGTGAGCCATAGGGACTCAGCAATCTCACACCCTCGCGATCAAGACTATTTAAGCTTATAGGTATGGCAAGGTAAATATGTGGAGCTGCAGCAAGCGACTAGCAAATATGGTGGCTATCCTGTTCGCAAAAGAGAGTGAGAAGAGGAGGCAAAGCACGAGCGAGAAAACTAGAGAACAACCTGCACAAACATTACTCCAACACCATGTCCACTTCCCGGACTCCGCCGACAAGAGGCCATCATGGTAACACACTCAGTTGATTCATTTTAATTAAGTTAAGGTTCAAGTTATCTACAACTGGACATTAACAAATTCCCATCTGCCCATAACCGCGGGCACGGCTTTCGAAAGTTCAAAACCCTGCAGGGGAGTCCCAACTTAGCCCATGACAAGCTCTCACGGTCAACAAAGGAATAGACCTCCTCCCAAGACGTTCCGATCAGACTCGGTATCTCGGTTCTTCAAGACAACTCGACAGGTTAAAACAAGACCAGCAACACCGCCCGAATGTGCCGACAAATCCCGATAGGAGCTGCACATATCTCTTTCTCAGGGCACACTCAAATGAACACTACGTACAACTAAAACCAACCCTCGAGTTGCCCCGAGGTGGCGCTGCAAGTGGCTCTATTTTGGACCAACACTCAGAGGAGCACTGGCCCGGGGGGGTTTAAAATAAGATGACCCTCGGGCTCCGAAAACCCAAGGGAAAAGGGGCTAGGCGGCAAATGGTAAAACCAAGGTTGGGCATTGCTGGAAAAGCTTTAATCAAGGCGAACTATCAAGGGGTTCCCATTATAACCCAACCGCGTAAGGAACGCAAAATCCAGGAACATAACACCGATATGACGGAAACTAGGGCGGCAAGAGTGGAACAAAACACTAGGCGAGAGGCCGAGCCTTCCACCCTTTACCAAGTATATAGATGCATTAAGATAACAAGATAATATACTGATATCCCAACAAGTAAATAAATGTTCCAACAAGGAACGGCCTCCAATCTTCACCTGCAACTAGCAACGCTATAAGAGGGGCTGAGCAAAGCAGTAACATGGCCAATCAACGGTTTGCTAGGACATGGTGGGTTAGAGATTTTACATGGCAATTTGGGAGGCTTGAAAGCAAGTGGTAGGCTTCGTAGCATTGGCATAGCAAAAGAGCGAGCAAACTAGCATAACAAAGATAGTAGTGATTTCGAGGGTATGATCATCTTGCCTACATAGTTGTCAGAGTTGACTGGATCCTCGAAAGCAAACTCAACGGGCTCCTCGTTAGTGAACTCATCTCCCGGCTCTACCCAAACAAGACAAACAAGCAACAAGGACACAATCAACCTCGTGCAAGGATCAAACAAGATGATGCAAAGATGATATGCTATGCGGGATGCGATGCGGGATGCATATGCAAGATATGACAGGAAATGCAAGAACCTGGCCTCAACATGGAAATCCAAGTGTGCCACTGTAAAGATGAGATGAAATCTCTTGAAAACGATATAAAGAACGCCGGAATCGGAGTTACGGTTTGGAAATGGCAAGCGATTCAAATATGACACCGGTCTGCGATTTACAGCAAGTAGCCATCTAAAAGCAATGAGATGAACAAGCTACAGCACCCAAACATGACAACAACATACATGGCAGGGATGCATTCATGATGCTTAACAAAAGTCTAGCACTGAGCTACGGCCAATTCATCAATTAACAGGTTCAAACAAGCATGGCAAAAATGCATATGGTAAACAGATCTCAGACTTAGTGAAATTAACACTTGTCTGAAATTTCAGATCAGGTAGCACTCTTCGGAGCAACAAAACTACACGCTACAGGACCTGAACATGGCAAGGTAAAGCATGGCATGGAGCTACTCAAAGGGCTTAACAAAAGTCCCTCAGTGACCTTGAGCCAAAAGGGATCAGAAAATACAATTGCAAGCATGTGAACATAGCAAAAACATAATCACATCACAGACTTAGAGAAAACTAGAGCATGCTGGAACATAACTCAAGTAGGCATGTTTACGAGCTCGATGCACTCACTATAGTGCAAGTCATGACAAGATAAGCATACACCCATCAAGAACACACAAAATGCAAGCTATACATGGCAAGAATAGTAGCATAGCATGCACGGATCAACTACAACAACATCGGCAAAATTGCAAACAAGTTGACAATCTGCCCAGATTCACAAAGTAGCAAAACTAGAGCTCGATTGACTCAAGCTAGGGTGCTCCATAATTGCAAACAAAGACATGGATGGATAGAGCACTACAAGATTAACAAAACATCCTTACTGATCATTCTCAAAAGAGGCACGAATCACTAGGAAACAACATGAACATATGGCATCATGAGATAAACAGCTCAAGGACTTAGTGGAAATACTAAGTCCCTGAAATCAGAATTACCAAGTGCACCACTTTGCAAGCTTGTACTAGTCACCACACACATCACAAAAATACATGGGTTGCACCTCTGGAAAGATGACCAAACCCTTAACAAAACATATGTAGAACTCATGGGCATATCATGCACACAATAATCATGGCAAAAATGACAAAAACCTAAATGGTGTAGCAGATCTGACAATTATCTCAAGTAGCCCTCTTCTAACAGCATTTCGGGCATCAAGACGAGCTCAAATGAAAATGATGCAATGGAATGAAATGATGTACTCTCTGGGATGAACATTTTGATATGCTATATGCATGAGTTGGAACTACGAATGCAAAGTTACGAGGCCATGAACATCAACACATGGACTAGAAAATTCCGGGGACTTAGAGAAAAAAAAGGACCACCAGATCTAGGGTTTCTTCGGCCGTTACTGTAGCCGACGGGCTCGAGGTCGCCGGCGACGGATCCGGCCGGAGGGAGCTCACCGGCGGCTCGGGGACGCGGGGGCCGTCGTGGGCGCGGCCGGCGACGCGGCTGGCGACGGCGGAGGGTGGCCGGAGAGGGGATCCCGGGGCTCGGGCGCAGCGAGGTGGTGGCGGACGGCGGGGCGCGGTGCCGGCGAAGCGGGGCGAGGCGGTGGCCGAGCGACGCGGCGGCGAAGGCGAAGCAGGGCGGCGCGGGCACGCCGGGCGGCGGGGAGACGACCGGGCGGCACGAGGCGGCGGAGATGGGCCGGGCGGGCCCGCTGCGGGCCGCGGCGTGTGCGGGCGGCGATGTGGGCATGCGGCGCCACGTGTCAGCGCGGGACTGGGCGGCGGTGGCGGCGCGGATGCGTCCGGTCCGGACGGACAATGTTCGGCGCGGCGCGAGGGGTGGATCTAGGGTTTCTCGGGAGGAAGGAGAAGGAGAATTTCGGGGGTTCTTTAAATAGGCATAGAGGGAGCTAGGAGAGTCCAAATGAGGTGCGGTTTTCGGCCACGTGATCGTGATTGAATTATCTAGATGATGGAGGAGGCTTAGGTGGGTTTTGGGCCAAATTGGAGGGGTGTTGGGCTGCAACACACACGAGGCCTTTTCGGTCCCTCGGTTAACCGTTGGAGTATCAAACGGAGTCCAAATGATACGAAACTTGACAGGCGGTCTACCAGTAGTAAACCAAGGCCACTTGGCAAGTCTCGGTCCAATCTGGAAATGTTTAATCCCCACACACGAAACAAAGCTAGAAATGACCACCGGAGGAGAACGAAGCGCCGGAATGCAAAACGGACAACGGGGAAAATGCTCGAATGCATGATATGAACACGTATGCAAATGCAATGCACATGATGACATGATATGAGATGCATGACAACGATAACAACACACGGAGACAAAAAACCTGAACCCGAGAAAATAAAATAACTTAACGCCGGAAACGGCAAGAGTTGGAGTACAAATTGGGAAAGTTACATCCGGGGTGTTACAGAAGGATTCATCACGTTTTACGATACAGAGCTGCCGCCAAGCCCTAAACTCTCTCGGGAGGGCTGAACTGGAGTCCGTTCGGAGCTCCGGAGAGGGGAATTCATCGCCATCGTCATCATCAACCTTCCTCCATCACCAATTTCATGACGCTCACCGCCGTGCGTGAGTAATTCCATCGTAGGCCTGCTGGACGGTGATGGGTTGGATGAGATTTATCATGTAATCGAGTTAGTTTTGTTTGGGTTTCATCCCTAGTATCCACTATGTTCTGAGATTGATGTTGCTATGACTTTGCTATGCTTAATGCTTGTCACAAGGGCCCGAGTGCCATGATTTGAGATCTGAACCTATTATGTTTTCATCAATATATGAGAGTTCTTGATCCTATCTTGCAAGTCTATAGTCACCTATTATGTGTTATGATCCGTTAACCCCGAAGTGACAATAATCGGGATACTTACCGGTGATGACCATAGTTTGAGGAGTTCATGTATTCACTATGTGTTAATGCTTTGGTCCGGTACTCTATTAAAAGGAGGCCTTAATATCCCTTAGTTTCCAATAGGACCCCGCTGCCACGGGAGGGCAGGACAAAAGATGTCATGCAAGTTCTTTTCCATAAGCACGTATGACTATATTCGGAATACATGCCTACATTACATTAATGAACTGGAGCTAGTTCTTTGTCACCCTAGGTTATGAATGTTACATGATCGATCACATCCGACATAATTCTCCATCACCCGTCCAATGCCTATGAGCTTTCCATATATTGTTCTTCGCTTATTTACTTTTCCATTGCTACTTTTACAATCACTATAAAACCCAAAAATATTACTTTTGCTACCGTTACTTGTATTACCGTTACCACTACTATCATATTACTTTGCTACTAAATACCTTGCTGCAGATATTAAGTTATCCAGGTGTGGTTGAATTGACAACTCAGCTGCTAATACTTGAGAATATTCTTTGGCTCCCCTTGTGTCGAATCAATAAATTGGGGTTGAATACTCTACCCTCGAAAACTGTTGCGATCCCCTATACTTGTGGGTTATCACCTTCTGTCAAAAGAAATTCCAATTCTTACAAGGTTAGGCAACTTTATTTGGAGATAATCGATTCTAACTGTGAAAACAAGCACCAAGCACTCCAGGGCAGGGTAACTAGAGTGGATGATGCCGTGCAAAGAGGCCTCCAATATACGAACCCACACAAGCGAAAGTTACTTGAGAAATGGGAGTCGAAGGTTTAGTACCAGATTGTCTGGTAGGTCGCACAGTGCAAAGGTGGCGGTGTGGAGAGAGGAGGAAAACCGCGAGATGGACATCGGTGCTGAGGGCATAGGTAGATGGTGTTCGGTATCTGGTAGGTGATTTCCAGGGGAATAGTAGAACTCAAGCAGCTGTAGTTCTGTGAATTCAGGGGATTTCAGCCAGGCGTCCACCGTGTAGGGCATGGTATGCTTGCTCAGGTAGCATGATGGTATGCAGAGGCTTTGAACGGAGCCCTGGTGGGAGGAGATGATGGCTCTGGGGATTTCAAAATCATTGAGGAGATATAGCTGATAACAGTCGAGATTAAGGGGCACGGCACGCCATATAGGGCGCCAGCAAATTGAGAGGACTTGGGTGCGGCAAAAATCCTTGGTGGGGAGAAGCGAGATGATCAACCCAAGGACAACGTCCGGGAGATCGCTGATGCGGTCCACCCTAGATTCAATGGGTTCCTGGGATCCGGTCGGGGCGGGGTCGCCGCTTCTCCCCGTGCTACCGTGTGCGAGATCTACAACAGGCGTCCCCGCTGTCGGGAGCCACATCTTCTTTGCACTGGGGTCAACCGACTCCATTTTCCTCAAGGGCGTCGTGTCGCGCTCACAGATTTGAGCAGAGTAACGAATGACGGGCCTAGTTGTAGTGCGAGTGAATAAGAAGGGGAGCTGGTGTTTTTCTGTAGCAGTGAGGAAGAAGGGGAGCTAGTGTTTTCTGTAGGAGTGAGGTGAGGAATTTGGGGGTACGAGTGGAGCAAGCTGACGTGAGGTGGGTGGGAGTGAGGAGGAAGAAGAGCACCCAGGTTTTTTTTGGGGGGGGGGTGTGCTGGGTGTGGGTAGCGCCTCTCATTAAGTAAATATATGGGCTTTTGAATTGATTTTATTATTTCTAGGGTGGATGGGCTATTTTGTCTTGGGCCGAGAGAAACAATTACCAGTAGTACACTTGAGACACTCTACAGCTCCCAGAAAAACAATTACTACTAGTACAGTGGATACACTACCACTTCTGGCTCCTCCTAGGTCATCAAAACGTCTCCCTCTACTGAATGCCATTTTACTTTTGTTCATCGACATGCGGGCCATGCCGCGCGCGGTCCCAAATTGAAGGAAATATGCCCTAGAGGCAATAATAAAGTTATTATTTATTTCCTTATATCATGATAAATGTTTATTATTCATGCTAGAATTGTATTAACCGGAAACATAATACATGTGTGAATACATAGACAACACAGAGTGTCACTAGTATGCCTCTACTTGACTAGCTCGTTAATCAAAGATGGTTATGTTTCCTAACCATGGACAAAGAGTTGTCATTTGATCAATGGGATCACATCATTAGTTGAATGATCTGATTGACATGACCCATTCCATTAGCTTAGCACCCGATCGTTTAGTATGTTGCTATTGCTTTATTCATGACTTATACATGTTCCTATGACTATGAGATTATGCAACTCCCGTTTGCCGGAGGAACACTTTGTGTGCTACCAAACGTCACAACGTAACTGGGTGATTATAAAGGAGCTCTACAGGTGCCTCCAAAGGTACATGTTGGGTTGGTGTATTTTGAGATTAGGATTTGTCACTCCGATTGTCGGAGAGGTATCTCTGGGCCCTCTCGGTAATGCACATCACTTAAGCCTTGCAACATTGCAACTAATGAGTTAGTTGCGGGATGATGTATTATGGAACGAGTAAAGAGACTTGCCGGAAACAAGATTGAACTAGGTATTGGATACCGACGATCGAATCTCGGGCAAGTAACATACCGATGACAAAGGGAACAACGTATGTTGTTATGCGGTCTGACCGATAAAAGATCTTCGTAGAATATGTAGCAGCCAATATGAGCATCCAGGTTCCGCTATTGGTTATTGACCGGAGATGTGTCTCGGTCATGTCTACATTGTTCTCGAACCCATAGGGTCCGCACGCTTAAGGTTACGATGACAGTTATATTATGAGTTTATGCATTTTGATGTACCGAAGTTTGTTCGGAGTCGCGGATGTGATCACGGACATGACGAGGAGTCTCGAAATGGTCGAGACATAAAGATTGATATATTGGAAGCCTATATTTGGATATCGGAAGCGTTCCGGGTGAAATCGGGATTTTACCGGATTACCGGGAGGATACCGGAACCCCCCAGGAGGTATATGGGCCTTAGTGGGCCTTAGTGGGAGATAGGAGAGGTGGCCAGGGATGGGCCGCGTGCCTCTCCCTCCCTTAGTCCGAATAGGACAAGGAGAGAGGGGGCCGGCGCTCCCTTCCTTCTCTCTCTCTTTCCCCCCTTCACGAATCCTATTCCAACTAGGAAAGGGGGGCGCCGGACCCCCTCCTTTGAGCCTTTATATACGGAGACAAGGGGCACCCCTAGAGACACAAGTTGATCCACGTGATCATATTCTTAGCCGTGTGCGGTGCCCCCTTCCACCATAGTCCTCGATAATATTGTAGCGGTGCTTAGGCGAAGCCCTGCGACGGTAGTACATCAAGATCGTCACCACGCCATTGTGCTGACGGAACTCTTCCCCGACACTTTGCTGGATCGGAGTCCGGGGATCGTCATCGAGCTGAACGTGTTCTAGAACTCGGAGGTGCCGTAGTTTCGGTGCTTGATCGGTCAGGCCGTGAAGACGTACGACTACGTCAACCAAGTTAACGCTTCCGTTGTCGATATACAAGGGTACGTAGATCACACTCTCCCCTCTCTTTGCTATACATCACCATGATCTTGCGTGTGCGTAGGAAATTTTTTGAAATTACTACGTAACCGAACAGTGGCATCAGAGCCTAGGTTTTATGTGTTGATGTTATATGCACGAGTAGAACACAAGTGAGTTGTGGGCGATATAAGTCATACTGCTTACCAGCATGTCATACTTTGGTTCGGTGGTATTGTTGGACGAAGCGGCCCGGACCGAAATTACACGTACGCTTACGCGAGACCGGTTCTCCCGACGTGCTTTGCACAAAGGTGGCTAGCGGGTGACAGTTTCTCCAACTTTAGTTGAACCGAGTGTGGCTACGCCCGGTCCTTGCGAAGGTTAAAACAGCACCAACTTGACAAACTATCGTTGTGGTTTTGATGCGTAGGTAAGATTGGTTCTTGCTTAAGCCCGTAGCAGCCATGTAAAACTTGCAACAACAAAGTAGAGGACGTCTAACTTGTTTTTGCAGGGCATGTTGTGATGTGATATGGTCAAGACATGATGCTAAATTTTATTGTATGAGATGATCATGTTTTGTAACCGAGTTATCGGCAACTGGCAGGAGCCATATGGTTGTGACTTTATTGTATGCAATGCAATCGCGCTGTAATGCTTTACTTTTATCACTAAACGGTAGCGATAGTCGTGGAAGCATAAGATTGGCGAGACGACAACGATGCTACGATGGAGATCAAGGTGTCGCACCGATGACTATGGTGATCACGATGGTGCTTCAGAGATGGAGATCACAAGCACAAGATGATGATGGCCATATCATATCACTTATATTGATTGCATGTGATGTTTATCTTTTATGCATCTTATCTTGCTTTGATTGATGGTAGCATTATATGATGATCTCTCACTAATTATCAAGAAGTGTTCTCCCTGAGTATGCACCATTGTGAAAGTTCTTCGTGCTGAGACACCACGTGATGATCGGGTGTGATAGGATCTACATTCAAATACAACGGGTGCAAAACAGTTGCACATGCGGAATACTCAGGTTATACTTGACGAGCCAAGCATATACACATATGGCCTTGGAACACGGAGACCGAAAGGTCGAGCGTGAATCATATAGTAGATATGATCAACATAGTGATGTTCACCAATGAAACTACTCCATCTCACGTGATGATCGGACATGGTTTAGTTGACTTGGATCACGTAATCACTTAGAGGATTAGAGGGATGTCTATCTAAGTGGGAGTTCTTTAAGTAATATGATTAATTGAACCTAAATTTATCATGAACTTAGTACCTGATAGTATCTTGCTTATGTATATTTGATTGTAGATAGATGGCCCATGCTGTTGTTCCGTTGAATTTTAATGCGTCCTTGAGAAAGCAAAGTTGAAAGATGATGGTAGCAATTACACGGACTGGGTCTGTAACTTGAGGATTATCCTCATTGCTGCACAGAAGAATTACGTCCTGGAAGCACCGCTGGGTGCCAGGCCTGCTGCTGGAGCAACACCAGATGTTATGAACGTCTGGCAGAGCAAAGCTGATGACTACTCGATAGTTCAATGTGCTATGCTTTACGCCTTAGAACCGGGACTTCAACGACGTTTTGAACGTCATGGGGCATATGAGATGTTCCATGAGTTGAAGTTAATATTTCAAGCAAATGCCCGGATTGAGAGATATGAAGTCTCCAATAAGTTCTATAGCTGCAAGATGGAGGAGAACAGTTCTGTCAGTGAGCATATACTCAAGATGTCTGGGTATTGTAATCACTTGATTCAACTGGGAGTTAATCTTCCGGATGATAGCGTCATTGAAAGAATTCTCCAATCACTTCCACCAAGCTACAAGAGCTTTGTGATGAACTATAATATGCAAGGGATGAATAAGACTATTCCCGAGCTCTTCGCAATGCTGAAAGCTGCGGAGGTAGAAATCAAGAAGGAGCATCAAGTGTTGATGGTCAATAAGACCACTAGTTTCAAGAAAAAGGGCAAAGGGAAGAAGAAGGGGAACTTCAAGAAGAACAGCAAGCAAGTTGCTGCTCGAGAGAAGAAACCCAAGTCTGGACCTAAGCCTGAAACTGAGTGCTTCTACTGCAAGCAGACTGGTCACTGGAAGCAGAACTGCCCCAAGTATTTGGCGGATAAGAAGGATGCCAAGGTGAACAAAGGTATATGTGATATACATGTTATTGATGTGTACCTTACTAATGCTCGCAGTAGCACCTGGGTATTTGATACTGGTTCTGTTGCTAATATTTGCAACTCGAAACAGGGACTACGGATTAAGCAAAGATTGGCTAAGGACGAGGTGACGATGCGCGTGGGAAACGGTTCCAAAGTCGATGTGATCGCGGTCGGCGCGCTACCTCTACATCTAACTTCGGGATTAATATTAGACCTAAATAATTGTTATTTGGTGCCAGCGTTAAGCATGAACATTATATCTGGATCTTGTTTGATGCGAGACGGTTATTCATTTAAATCAGAGAATAATGGTTGTTCTATTTATATGAGTAATATCTTTTATGGTCATGCACCCTTGAAGAATGGTCTATTCTTATTGAATCTCGATAGTAGTGACACACATATTCATAATGTTGAAGCCAAAAGATGCAGAGTTGATAATGATAGTGCAACTTATTTGTGGCACTGCCGTTTAGGTCATATCGGTGTAAAGCGCATGAAGAGACTCCATACTGATGGACTTTTGGAACCACTTGATTATGAATCACTTGGTACTTGCGAACCGTGCCTCATGGGCAAGATGACTAAAACACCATTCTCCGGTACTATGGAGAGAGCAACAGATTTGTTGGAAATCATACATACAGATGTATGTGGTCCGATGAATGTTGAGGCTCGTGGCGGATATCGTTATTTTCTCACCTTCACAGATGACTTAAGCAGATATGGGTATATCTACTTAATGAAACATAAGTCTGAAACATTTGAAAAGTTCAAAGAATTTCAGAGTGAAGTTGAAAATCATCGTAACAAGAAAATAAAGTTTCTACGATCTGATCGTGGAGGAGAATATTTGAGTTACGTGTTTGGTGTACATTTGAAACAATGCGGAATAGTTTCGCAACTCACGCCACCCGAAACACCACAGCGTAATGGTGTGTCCGAACGTCGTAATCGTACTTTACTAGATATGGTGCGATCTATGATGTCTCTTACTGATTTACCGCTATCGTTTTGGGGTTATCCTTTAGAGACAGCCGCATTCACGTTAAATAGGGCACCATCAAAATCCGTTGAGACGATGCCTTATGAACTATGGTTTGGCAAGAAACCAAAGTTGTCGTTTCTGAAAGTTTGGGGCTGCGATGCTTATGTGAAAAAGCTTCAACCTGAAAAGCTCGAACCCAAATCGGAGAAATGTGTCTTCATAGGATATCCAAAGGAGACTATTGGATACACCTTCTATCACGGATCCGAAGGCAAGACTTTTGTTGCTAAGTTCGGAAACTTTCTGGAGAAGGAGTTTCTCTCGAAAGAAGTGAGTGGGAGAAAAGTAGAACTTGACGAGGTAACTGTACCTGCTCCCTTATTGGAAAGTAGTGCATCACAGAAACCTGTTTCTGTGACATCTACACCAATTAGTGAGGAAGCTAATGATAATGATCATGAAACTTTAGAACAAGATACTACTGAACCTCGTAGATCAACCGGAGTGAGATCCGCGCCAGAGTGGTACGGTAATCCTGTTCTGGAAGTCATGCTACTAGATCATGATGAACCTACGAACTATGAAGAAGCGATGGTGAGCCCAGATTCCGCAAAATGGCTTGAAGCCATGAAATCTAAGATGGGATTCATGTATGAGAACAAAGTGTGGACTTTGGTTGACTTGCCCAATGATCGGCAAGCGATTGAGAATAAATGGATCTTCAAGAAGAAGACTGACGCTGACAGTAATATTACTATCTACAAAGCTCGACTTGTCGCAAAAGGTTTTCGGCAAGTTCAAGGGATTGACTATGATGAGACCTTCTCACCCGTAGCGATGCTTAAGTCTGTCCGAATCATGTTAGCAATTGCCGCATTTTATGATTATGAAATTTGGCAGATGGATGTCAAAACTGCATTCCTGAATGGATTTCTGGAAGAAGAGTTGTATATGATGCAACCAGAAGGTTCTGTCAATCCAAAGGGAGATAACAAAGTATGCAAGCTCCAGCGATCCATTTATGGACTGGTGCAAGCCTCTCGGAGTTGGAATAAACGCTTTGATAGTGTGATCAAAGCATTTGGTTTTATACAGACTTTCGGAGAAGCCTGTATTTACAAGAAAGTGAGTGGGAGCTCTGTAGCATTTCTGATATTATATGTGGATGACATATTACTGATTGGAAATGATATAGAATTTCTGGATAGCATAAAGGGATACTTGAATAAGAGTTTTTCAATGAAAGACCTCGGTGAAGCTGCTTACATATTAGGCATTAAGATCTATAGAGATAGATCAAGACGCTTAATTGGACTTTCACAAAGCACATACCTTGACAAAGTTTTGAAGAAGTTCAAAATGGATCAAGCAAAGAAAGGGTTCTTGCCTGTGTTACAAGGTGTGAAGTTGAGTCAGACTCAGTGCCCGACCACTGCAGAAGATAGAGAGAAAATGAAAGATGTTCCCTATGCTTCAGCCATAGGCTCTATCATGTATGCAATGCTGTGTACCAGACCTGATGTGTGCCTTGCTATAAGTCTAGCAGGGAGGTACCAAAGTAATCCAGGAGTGGATCACTGGACAACGGTCAAGAACATCCTGAAGTACCTGAAAAGGACTAAGGATATGTTTCTCGTATATGGAGGTGACAAAGAGCTCATCGTAAACGGTTACGTTGATGCAAGCTTTGACACTGATCCGGACGATTCTAAATCGCAAACGAGATACGTGTTTACATTAAACGGTGGAGCTGTCAGGTGGTGCAGTTCTAAACAAAGCGTCGTGGCGGGATCTACATGTGAAGCGGAGTACATAGCTGCTTCGGAAGTAGCAAACGAAGGAGTCTGGATGAAGGAGGTCTGGATGAAGGAGTTCATATCCAATCTAGGTGTCATACCTAGTGCTTCGGGTCCAATGAAAATCTTTTGTGACAATACTGGTGCAATTGCCTTGGCAAAGGAATCCAGATTTCACAAGAGAACCAAGCACATCAAGAGACGCTTCAATTCCATCCAGGATCTAGTCTAGGTGGGAGACATAGAGATTTGCAAGATACATACGGATCTGAATGTAGCAGACCCGTTGACTAAGCCTCTTCCACGAGCAAAACATGATCAGCACCAAGGCTCCATGGGTGTTAGAATCATTACTGTGTAATCTAGATTATTGACTCTAGTGCAAGTGGGAGACTGAAGGAAATATGCCCTAGAGGCAATAATAAAGTTATTATTTATTTCCTTATATCATGATAAATGTTTATTATTCATGCTAGAATTGTATTAACCGGAAACATAATACATGTGTGAATATATAGACAAACAGAGTGTCACTAGTATGCCTCTACTTGACTAGCTCGTTAAACAAAGATGGTTATGTTTCCTAACCATGGACAAAGAGTTGTCATTTGATCAACGGGATCACATCATTAGTTGAATGATTTGATTGACATGACCCATTCCATTAGCTTAGCACCCGATCGTTTAGTATGTTGCTATTGCTTTCTTCATGACTTATACATGTTCCTATGACTATGAGATTATGCAACTCCCGTTTGCCGGAGGAACACTTTGTGTGCTACCAAATGTCACAACGTAACTGGGTGATTATAAAGGATCTCTACAGGTGTCTCCAAAGGTACATGTTGGGTTGGCGTATTTCGAGATTAGGATTTGTCACTCCGATTGTCGGAGAGGTATCTCTGGGCCCTCTCAGTAATGCACATCACTTAAGCCTTGCAAGCATTGAAACTAATGAGTTAGTTGCGGGATGATGTATTACGGAACGAGTAAATAGACTTGCCAATAACAAGATTGAACTAGGTATTGGATACCGACGATCGAATCTCGGGCAAGTAACATACCGATGACAAAGGGAACAACGTATGTTGTTATGCGGTCTGACCGATAAAAGATCTTCGTAGAATATGTGGGAGCAAATATGAGCATCCAGGTTCCGCTATTGGTTATTGACCGGAGACGTGTCTCGGTCATGTCTACATTGTTCTCGAACCCGTAGGGTCCGCACGCTTAAGGTTATGATGACAGTTATATTATGAGTTTATCCATTTTGATGTACCGAAGTTTGTTCAGAGTCCCGGATGTGATCACGGACATGACGAGGAGTCTCGAAATGGTCGAGACATAAAGATTGATATATTGGAAGCCTATATTTGGATATCGGAAGCGTTTCGGGTGAAATCGGGATTTTATCGGATTACCGGGAGGTTACCGGAACCCCCTGAGAGGTATATGGGCCTTAGTGGGCCTTAGTGGGAGATAGGAGAGGTGGCCAGGGATGGGCCGCGCACCCCTCCCCCCTTAGTCCGAATAGGACAAGGAGAGAGGGGGCCGGCGCCCCCCTTCCTTCTCTCTCTCTTTCCCCCCTTCACGAATCCTATTCCAACTAGGAAAGGGGGGGGTCCTACTCCCGGAGGGAGTAGGACTCCTCCTGGCGCGCCCTATGATGGCCGGCCGACCCCACTCCTTTGAGCCTTTATATACGGAGACAAGGGGCACCCCTAGAGACACAAGTTGATCCACGTGATCATATTCTTAGCCGTGTGCGGTGCCCCCTTCCACCATAGTCCTCGATAATATTGTAGCGGTGCTTAGGCGAAGCCCTGCGACGGTAGTACATCAAGATCGTCACCACGCCGTTGTGCTGACGGAACTCTTCCCCGACACTTTGCTGGATCGGAGTCTGGGGATCGTCATCGAGCTGAACGTGTGCTAGAACTCGGAGGTACCGTAGTTTCGGTGCTTGATCGGTCGGGCCGTGAAGATGTACGACTACATCAACCAAGTTAACGCTTCCGTTGTCGATCTACAAGGGTACGTAGATCACACTCTCCCCTCTCGTTGCTATACATCACCATGATCTTGCGTGTGCGTAGGAAATTTTTTGAAATTACTACGTAACCCAACACAAATTCCATCCACCAAATTAGAAGGCAGTATGAAGGCGGAGAGTCACCCCGGTCATAGCGCGGCAGTAACGAGCCGTCATATCACAAAACCCCACCTCCCCGCAATCTAAGTTTGACGGACGAAGCAACCATCATTTCACACTTTGCTGAATCCCCTTCTCCCTCACCGTCTTCAAGAAAGCCAACACTCGCATCAGCCACTGTTCTTCTCTCCCAACGAAGGGAAAGTAAGCGGATCCGTGATATTGGTATATTTTCGTTCAGAGAAAAAAATTAACTTTTGCAAAGCAGTAACCGATCCTCACGCTCTTTTTTGCTTCATTTTCATTGCGATTGTGTTTTCCTTTCAGTGGTCTCCTAGTATTCGTTAGTTTCGTGATGGACCAAGGAGAACCAAGCAATGATCTGCCGATATTGGAGCAGACGCGGGAGGCAGATCCCCACGAGACAGAGAGCTCCAAGAAGATGGAGGCAGTCACCGAGTCGACCCCAGATACGCTCACGACCACTACTGAGATGGTGAATGCCCCATTTGAGGTTACAGCCCCCGTGGCACTGCAGAAGCAGTTGTCCCCCCCCCCCCCCCCCCCCGCCCGACTGAGCTGCCCAAGGTGATTTCTTCTTTGCCAATCTCGATTGTGGTTTTTCATCTAAGTATGTAGTGTTGAATAATGCAAAATTTTATTAGCTTCGATGCCATGCTATACATAGTGGTTTAAATAACTTGTGTTTCTTATACTGGAAAATAATTCAGAATATGTTTTTGTTTCAATTAGAGCCCTGATGTAGACAAGGATTGTGTGGTTGTACATGTCACTCGCTATGAGGCGGATGACCTGAATATATGCACTAGGAAAACATAGTTCTTAGGCTGTTGGATCCTGGAAGCCATTTGTGCTTATACCGATGTCGAGTTGTATTCCAACCTCACTGTTGTCAGGCGTGTTTTCCAGGGTGTACTGAAGCACAAGAAGTTCAAAGCTACTCCTTCGTTTGTGAGGCATGCTGTTCTTGTCAAGCTTACACATGAAGATTACGTGGCATGCCTCCAAAACAAGTTTACGAGTGGTAAGGCCACAAGGTTATGTTCATGAAGGTTCACAGGATTGAGCTGCTGCCGGACGTCCTCGATGATGTTCATGGCAAGGTCTGTCTTGTGTCCAGCCCAAGTTAGATCGAGGCATGAAATAGTTGCCCCAGCTAGTGTTCAATACTAGTTTGGATTGTGTCTAGTTATCAGAACCTTGCGTATTATCGAGCCCTCTTGGGCTAGTACTCTGTTTGAATCCTTCTATGGGAACTGCTACTACTTTTGTGTGCCCGTGAATCATGTGAGAACCATCGTAATTGTTGCCGAAACAGATGCGTCCTCACTATTTTTTTTCATGAATATGGCATGGTAAGACGTAAGTTGTCACGGTTTATCATACGAGCAGTGTGTGTTTGATGAAATAGAGTATTCATTCGAGAAATGTGTGCCGACGTATACATAAGTACTTGTAAACACTGTTGGTGCTACCCCACTTGTAAGCAGTTGTGCAAAACACAGCACATTGGCTCAGCTCGCTTCAACACTAGGCTATCGACCAGCTAACAATCGATAATCTGTTGTCTGACATATAAGCAACTACGTATCTTGTTACTATGGTTCATGCAGTTAACTGAGGCCATAATGTAAATTCCAAACGTTCACACGCTAGTCCAGCATTCATGTGGAACACTCACATTAAACTCGGCTTCATAAAAAACTTGAAAAGCATAAGTTAAGAAATTTTATACATCTCAATGATTCATAGAACATAACAAACATATAACTAGTTCACACCAAAAACAAAGTTGTGACAAGGTTTACAAATCAGGAAAAATCAAGAAAGGCTTCTCTGAGCAAAGGGCCTCCCTAGGCAGGCTTAAATTTCCTGGAGTTCACCCTAGTTTTTCCTGGAGTTCACCCTGGTTTTTCCTAGACTTCACTCTGGAATGCTGAACTGAACCATGTAGTGTACTGACCAGCTGAAATTCTTGTGCATTCCACTAAATTTAAGCACCGCTATTTGCAGAAATAAGCAGACCACAATGCCTCTTGTCCGTGCACCTGTCCGAAAAACCTCCGTGCAGCCGTGCCAGCTAGTCCTCGGTCCATGGATGAACGGGAAGAAAGTGCATTCCGGACTAGGATGCAGTTGTTTTTGCTCGTCTCTGGACTGCAGTCAGGAAGTAAAACGTACGAATCATCTTCTTTTAGATTGTGTTGGTCATTCTACCTAGTTAGAACCAATGTAGGAATACCTGGAACACTGGTGGTTAGAGGACGGCAGCTAGGAATAGCCATCTCATTTTGTGAAGTTGTACTAACACTACTAGGGAAAACCTTATACACAACATCTTAGCAGTAGCGCTGGACAAAACAGGGCGCTACTGCTACTTAGGAGTAGCGTTTTTAAATAGACCACGCTACTGCTACTACTTTAGCAGTAGCGCGTTCTGCTAAACCGCACTACTTCTATATTTGTACTGGGCGCAGATGGCTAGCCCGACTTAGCAGTAGCGCGTACCACTGACCAGCGCTACGGCTATGGCCCGTAGTAGTAGCGTGTTTCTCTGAAACGCGCTTCTACTTACTTACCTTATTCTGGAGCGGTTCACCCTCTCACACTCACTCCCTCTCACTCCCTTTCGCCGCGCTGAACCCGTACGTCGTCCACCGCCGCCGCGCTGCTCCTCGCAGAGGTACTCCCTCCTCCCTCCTCCCCCTTCCTCCTCCGGCCGCCCTCCTCCCACCGCCCCTCTCCCTCCTCCTCCTTCGACCGCCCCCTCCCTCCTCCTCCTCCTCCGGCCGCCCCCTGCCCCTCCTCCCCCACCCCTTCCTCCTCCTCCTCCAGCCAACCCCTCCCCCCGCCCCTCCCTCCTCTGATCCCACCGGCTTCCTCCCCCTCCTCCTCTCTCCTTCCTCCTCCCTTCCCCTCCTCCCTCCATCTTTTTTTTCTGTTTTTCACTGTAGTTTTTTACTATTGTATAATGTAGTTTTTTTTACTGTTTTTAGTAAGTGTTTAAAATAATTAGTATGTAAATGAATAAACTAGTTGAACTAGTTTACTTTTAGTAAGAACTAGTTGAATTAATAGAACTAATGTATTTTTAGTAAGAAAATTAATATAACTAGTTGAACTAGTTTATTTTTAGAAAGAACTTGTTTATATCTATTTATACTAAGTTTATATTTAGTAAGAACTAGTTGAATTAATAGAACTAGTTGAAGATGTCACATTTGCTGTTATTTTTTTAGTTTAAGCAACTATTCCCGCATCGATGTCGACGATGCATATCCCGCATCCTCGTCGTCGATACCCGTCCTTTGCTATGGTTTTAGTTCTATTAGTTATGTTATATGTATGATACTATTCAGGATGTATTAGTGATAACTTATAGGGTTTTTGTTTTTGCAGAAATCAAGGAGCCCCTCCATCATCCCCGCCGTCGTCCCCGTCACCGACCCCCTCCGACCTTGAGGTGAGACCAGCCAAATCTCCATGTCAATATGAGTCCTATAAGATATGATGTAGATAAAATATCTTGTGTTGCTCAAATAGGATATGTGGTTGCCCAAGTGGCCGGTCATGTTCAGGTTACACTTCTGAGTTGCGTATGTTTTGCCGGAGTGTTGATTAATTTCCATTCCGGCAAATTTCAGGCGCTCCATATGTCCTGTTTTAGCAAAGGTCATGCCGGAATTTTCTGTGAATTTTGGCATGACTTGTGCTAGAATATGTAGGAAATATCGAGTGGCCTAGATTTTCTAGAAGATAATTTAACGATATTTCGGGTTGACTTTAAGTCTATCGAGGCCGAAGAATCCCCACTGTTGTCGTGGGTGTCGTTTCTCCTTCTTCTCCGGGTGCTAGACCTTTGTTATGCACTAGGGGAATGAAAGAAGGAGCTACCATCACCGACGGTCGAATATATACACCACGTGAGCTGAGAGTTTTCAAGAAAAGACTCGACAGACCAATAGTCAACCCATGATGAATAATGAACAAGCTGAGAGTTTTAATTGTACAAGTTTAATGTTTGAATTGTGAACATAGGAAATGTCGTCGGACGAAGAAGGTCCCAGGGAGTGCTCCTGGTGCGGCGACAACCGGGGTTTCTACGACGGGCCTCACCTAGATGAAGGTCGGCACTTCAGCATTAAGCTCGAGGAGGCCTTCGATTGTGATACAGTAAGCTACGATGCAAAGTGTTTTTTCATAATTAAGCTCAACTTCTACTACTTCAACGTGTAATTTTCGTCTTTTACAATTTTACTAGCTTATCCCATGCCATGCAAGACACTATGTCTTGGAGACGATGGGTTTTGAAGATCATGAGACGAATGAAACAAAGAAAATTAACCTAAGGACCCATCATGGTATGGATTTTGAGGTAAATCTGTACAATTCTGAGAGCGTATCCCATTTTGGTTGCCCGGGTTGGGAAGCACTTTGCAAGTTGTATGATTTTCAAGAGGGTATGTTTGTCACCGTGGATCTTGGTGATCCTAACATCGACCAAGACAATTTGGACATTTGGGTCCTTGTTGATACGCTTCCAATTCTACCGCTATATGAGTTCCTCAAACATAGTTATTAAGTAATTTATATTGTTTATTTCAAAATAGTTGACAGCTTATTTCCATTGATAGCTTACTTTCATTCTTCAAAGAATGTGTGGAAGATGGTAGACAGAACCAACTACACCGATGGCTCTGAGTTAACTTATCAGGAGAAAAGTCATCTTGTCGCATATTGTACTGATCTTGAGAATTACAATACCTTTTATCGAACTCCTCCAAATTATGGTAATACGTGCCACTAGTGCACGTGTTGAACCACGATAAATTCCATGGAGATATCCTGGTAAGACTTTTTACTATTATGACATCCGTGCATCTTTTGCATACTTCTAAAACTGAACTACATTGCTAACTACAAAGTTATGACTATGTTTTTCAACAGAAAATCCTGATGGATTGTGTGCCTCATTTGATGTATCAGAATGGCCGCCTTGATGTTTTGAACATACAACCAGGTCATCCTACGAATCTCACCTGTCCATATCGGATTTCAAAACCGGTGAACACATGATAATCAAAGAATGGAAAAATGTATGGACAGTCGTAAGGAGGTTCTTGGAAGCAACATTATGCGAAAGGCAAGAATTGGAGACAAGATAATCTCCATTCTCCATAATGGAGAGTCAGGGGCTATCTAGTTTTATGCTATTTTACTTAAGATAATATAGTAGGTCCTAAGAGAATGTAGCAGGTCCAATGAGGTACAATATGTTTATGAGAGTTGATGATGATGAGTAGTTGTGATTATGTCTAGTGACCAACTTGTATGTGATGTATCATTGACGAAAACGTTGATCATGAGGAGGAGTTATATGACAATGATGTATTATGATGATAAGTTGTTAATGATATGATGATGATGATATATTATATCATTGTGTGAAAGAACCGTAGATTAGTTTCAAGTGGATGTCCATCCACTTGAAACTAGTCCACGGTTCTTTCTCTCAGTGATGTAATAACTCATTATGATGTAAAATCATTCTCTAAATTGCTGCAGTATAAAAACTTGTATAAAGGTGTATGAATACAACATGAAATAAAAAGAAACACAGAATAATAGTAACAGCGCGTGCTAGGAGAAGCGCTACTACTAATTACCAGTAGCGCTCATAGTACAAAGCGCTGCTACTAAGTCGATATAGCAGTAGCGTGGGCCAACCCACGCTACTGCTAACCTTTAGCTGTAGCGCCTTACTAGTAGCGCTGCACCCCGCGCTACTGATAGGCTTTAAACACGCGCTACTGCTAGGGTTTTCCCTAGTAGTGTAAAACTGAGGTGTGTACTTTTGATTGCGCAGATAGAAATGATATGGAGACAGACATCCCTGTTTGCGCAAATATGAAATAAGGTTATTTAAACAGTGACAGATATTTGCAGTGGTGTATGATTAACAGCAGCATCTATTGTGTTATAATTGGCACTAGACTGACAGTATGAAAGTGCCCTTAAGTAAGTAGCATCACATCATATCAACACTGCCACTAAATTAACATGCAGAATAATAGCAGTAGTATTACTGTCATGAAAGTAGCACATGATTGGTAAATGTGCAATCAAATTTGTGCAGTTCCACTGGGATGAAGCAATGTTAGTGGTGTGAGATTTAAGTGTAATTGTAACAATACAATTAATGGAAAATAAAGCAAGACAGAAGCACTTCATAAAATGGTGGTGGCATTGCTTCAATTTATCGACAACACTAGCCATTACTTATAGTGACATTAGGTGGCATTGCTTAATGCTTCATTTGATTTTACATTAATGGTAGCGATATGGGCGTAGGGACAGCAGGGGCATAAAGTGGTGAGGCAGATGTGGTTGCCCAGAGTGGCAAACACTCAGGCATCATGTCTGCATCTGTCACATTTTTTATCTCCTCGGCGACATTTTCCTATGTGAGCACAGGAAATCTAGACCTGCTCATTCTCATTTGTGTTGTCCCCCAACAACCCACACTTTCTTTCCTTTTCCAACCAAGAGACAGGTCCACTTCCCCCCACCCTTCGCCATCCACCATGCTTTCTTCGCCTTTTCAACTAATAGACGGGTTGGGTAGATAGTATCTACTACTTTCCCCCGTTTCCTCTTAGAACCAAGTCCTAGATTCATGCTACAACTTTCCCACTTTCTTCCCTATTTGAACCAACTCTTAGATTTGACTGTATGAACTACCTTTACCTCTCATAATAATAAAAGTCTAGGTGGCTTTGGAACTGCCGACGGAAGTAGAAAAAGATCCACACGCAGCCACGTGGGGAGCTGGGGCAGTAGAGCAAGGCAGGTTTCGAAGGAATATATATCCGAGGGTCGTCGGCATGTGGCAAAGACGGCGTCGGGAGGCCGCATCTTGGCGACAATACCGCGGGGAGGAAGAATGGGTCGGAGGCCCTCCCGAGCCGGCGCTCTCTCGGAGAGAATGGCACGGCCGCCGATCGGGACGCGCGGGTAGTCGTTGGTCTCCTCCCTCGCCGCCGACGACAGCGTGAACGATGCGCCTACACCCCTGCCCTGGTCGAGGTGGCCCGGCCGGATTTGCGACCAGCGGAGAGCAAAGAGAGAGTGTGGCCACCTATGTCTTGCTTAGATCTGGTGAGCATGAGACGGTGAAAGAGAGGAACCCTAGTAAAGCAAGCGCTAAGGCTCCTGCTTATATATATAGTGGAGTGATTTTGTTGTACCAGCTTCAAAAAAATGCGCTCCTACGTTGCAGCGACCCGACCTCAGACGGTCAAGTCTCTGTGCTTAAGTGTCATCCCTGGATCGGTATGCTGACACACACAATACTCGAGGGATTTATAACAGAGGTAAATCACATGTATAAAGTAACGTAAATACTATTACCTCAATCCAAATAGTGGAAGTAACAACAAGGTTATGGATTCCCATCAACACCAACAGCAAAGTTGAGTGTAGAAATTGTAACCCTAACGTATCACTTACTCGTCGTAAGATAATCCTGCAACATGAGATGTTGCAGCCACAAAGGGTCAGCACATTGAATGTACTGGCAAATTCACACCATAGGATAATGATGAATTATAGCTATCACTACATGCATATATGGCTGGTGGAAAAGCTCTATGGTTATAATGTTTTTGCGAAAAGCCAATTTTTTCCTACTGCAAAGGAATATATTTTATTTAACTACAAAGTTGATTGATAAAATATTGAGAAGGTTCCTCCAACTCAATCCCAAAATAATAATCATTAACCCAATCAAATTAATTACATAAAGTGTTGAGATCAATATGATAATCCAAGAACCAGATACTCAAGATGTCCATAACCGGGGACACGGCTAATCAAGATCAGTTTGTACACTCTGCAGAGGTTTGCGCACTTTTCCCCACAAGACTCGATCTCCTCCGTTGAATTTCTCGCACTACATGATGTTTGAGAAACGGATGACCGAGACACATACTTTCAGAAGCATTAACTCTCTACTCCGGATAGACTATACCACCTACAACCCACTACCTGCTAGTCTATCTCTTCAAGAGCTTCACGCAACTTACTCAACTATGCTAGAGCCCATAATAGCTTGTGGTTGCACACGGAAGTTTCTAGCATGAATAATTTTATGATCCCTTTGAGCCTGGGTGGCATTCCATAGGGTGATCACACGGTTCCTCCGGGATCCCCTTGGGCAAGCACTGGGTTCTCCAGGTGCCCGGGCAAACCACTGGGTACTCCAGTGTGCCCCAACCAATCCACCCAGATATGTATTAAAGTAGCCACCTTCAGTTAACCATTAATGATAACTCTCACATATGTCATGAACACACTCAACCAATCCACGTCTACGAGCATAGCATAGCAGTATAAGCATAACGTAGAAGTAACTCCCAAGGATTGAATGCAGGAAAATAGGTTCCTACCTCATCAACTACTTCCCAATACACATGTTATCAATTCCTAACCATGCAATGTTTGAGGGTCAAACTAATGCATAAAAACTGGGTAATGAAAAGTATGATCAAAGTGTGGACTTGCCTTGTACTGTTGATGAAGATGATTCGCACTCATAACTCTTGATAGTTCTACTCGTCACACTCCGTTCAATCTACCGTGAGCAAGCAATAGTAACCACACATAAGCAATCAACTCAAACAATTTCTAACATTACCAAAATTATGTGAATTTGGCCTTATCAAAAAGTTTAGGTCAAGAGCTTCGAGTTGCGAAAAGAATCGACTCAGACGGCATTATAAAACTCAAGTTATGATCAAAAAAAGTTTGAATACAAAACTGTTTGAATTCAAATTTTAAAATTTTCAAACACATGTTTAAGTTGTTTTAATGGATATAGGAGATCGTAACGAAGAAGTGGGTGTTGGTTTCATCTAATTTGGATGAACGAGTAAAATGTTATGGCTGTTTTATGGAAGAAAAATAGCTACGGCTAAAAGAATTTTAGGTCTAATGTATAAATACAGAGACTAATTGGTAATCTAATTATTTTATCGTACTAGTCTAGAAAATTATAAACTATGGAAGTATAAAAAAGAAAAAAAAACGAAGAAAGATACCTTTATAAGGTAGAGAAAAGACGACTTTGGAGAGAAGGGACAATTTCTAGAAGTCGCGCCGGAGGGGAGAAATATATTTTTCTTAAATGAATCTAGTCAAACCAAAATATTGATTTAACCCGAATCGAATGGTTTTTGGAGGCTCTATGGATTTATATTTATAGGTGGAAAAGAGGTTTAGAGGTCAAAGGCTAGGCAATGTGGGACTAAACGTAGACAAAAATATACGAAACAGAGATGAAAAAGGCTAACGCCTCGCACGGGCCTAAAGGCCTCGGTCGACCGCGCGCCATACACGGGCTGCAGTTTTTCTTTTAAACAAAATTCAGCCTAAGTCAAAAAAAAGGCTGGCTGGGCCTAGCCCATTTAGGAGAGAGAAAAAAATGAGACGCCCGCTGCCACTATGCTACGCATGTGGGCGGTAAGTAACTATGGGCCGCATGTACAGTTATATTTTTTAAAAATAGAAACAGAAGGGAAACCGAATAACGAAAATAAAATAAAACTATATATACGCATATTATATATCAAAATTTTCAGAAAAATATTTTCTACAACATGAACATTTTTATAGTGTCAAATAAAATACACAAAAATTCAAATAATTCAAACAATGCTACTTCTACAATAAAACCCAATAAAAATCATTTTAGAAATACGAAATTGATTTCAAAATTATTTCTCTCCAATTTTCTGATGTAGGGAATCATTTTACCCTATTTTCCATTTATTTTATTTTGGAGAAAAATAATTTGAATAAAACTCAAATAACTCCAAATTGAAAATAATTTCAAACGGACTTTAAATTTGATCCTTTTAAACTTCCAACTCGTATTTCATATATTTTGAAGAAGTCATTTTATCTTGTCTCATGAAAATCATTGAGTAGCTTAAAGTTTCTGAATTTGAAATATTTCCAAATAAAATTCAAATCTTTTCAAAAAACCCTTTTCATTTAATTAAATGGAAGAAGTCATATCATCTTCTCTCAAGGGCTTTGTATTTGAAAATAATTTGAATTCATGGATATCAAAATGCAAAAAGGTGAAAGTTTGGGAAATTCCTTTTATTCCCTCTCATTTAACTTTCAAAAAGTTTCGAATTTCACTCAATCAATCACTCAACAATCAAACAAACCATCTATCTATCTATTTATTGTAACATTCCAAAATTTAGAATTTTGGGATGTTACAAACCTAGCACCCTTAAAATGAATCTCGTCCTCGAGATTCGGAGAGGCTAGAAAGAAATAGGTTAGGCTTCGGGTCTTCTAAAAATCCATCATTCATCTCCGGGGTCTCGGGTGCTACCACCCTTAGAAGCATGGTTACGGTTCCATCACAACTCAGGTCGTACATCCTTATTATTGGTGATGTCAGTCTTCTCAGATCTTCAGTATATTTCCTTCTCTGGCTCTTCCGATAGCAGCATAACCTTTTCCTGAATTCTTCTGTCCTTTCATCTTGGTGAGTTTATCCCGAGACTGGGTCTTCTTAGCTGACGGGTCTGGCACCAAAACTAAACAACTATCGACATCTCTTGGTGGTGAACCATTTATGGTTTCTCCTGCAGGAAATGGGTCTGGGTTGAACCTCACCGTATATCCTACGGTTAGCAACAACTGCCTTGTAGAAGGGAAAAAATTGCTATACCATTCTAAGGTTTAAACAAGGTTTAATATCGTCGTCTCTCTTCTATAGGTAAGTCACTCAGATTTACCATCCCATATAGCAAGGTGAATAATAAGAGTAAGTCGGTATGGCGATCAATCCATCCCGCACCCAAATCATTACTTTGTATACGGTTTAGCGAATCTCACATCCTAACACTCGATCGTCCTCACAAGCATTGCAGAATTTCTCTTGTCGACGAACTAAGTTCGGATAATTCCATGGATTCTGCAAGCCAAACAAACATCTATCGTTCCTTCACAACTCTCAGGTTTTGTGTTACTCCTATAAAATCGTCGGTGGTTAAGGTCGTACTCTCTTCTAGGGTTTTTTTTCCTTCAGCAAGAGTGTGCTTGCTTCATGGCAGGTCTTGGGGCCTGTGGGTTATGGCCCATCTCATTACTTGTAGTCCTTGAGCTCATCCTAGGGGTAACTGATTATTTTCCAAACATCCAGCTTCCTGGCATTCTTAAATCCTTCCAATTGTACTGTCTCTCTTCCTTCTGTTGGTACCAAACTAAGACGTGATTACTCAAACTCATCACGGGGTTATAATTGCTCCATATTACCAACATCATATCTCCTTTATATCCAATGGTAATTCATCCCTTCATACTCCTGGGGTATACCACATATCGAGATAAAACTCGTACTTATTTTTTCCGAAATCCACTCAGTGGAATATCCTTATCCTTTCCAGGGGTCAAGGGTTCTCACAGGGTACTACCACCCTTAAAATGCTCTAATTCTTCCATAGACCATATTTCTCATATCCTCGAAAATGGTCAAAATCTTTCTTCATAGAGTAACAACTCATAAAATCCAAATAGTACCCACAATACTAACTTTATTGATTCTCAAGGTATTACAATCTCCTGCACTTCCATTACATGCCTCAATTCAACACCTCAATATAAAGGAAAATGTTCTCACTACTACTATTATACTTCTCATAGACACCACTAATTATCACAAGTCTCCTTGTCCTTGGGGAATTCTCTGGCAAAATGCCCTGCTCCATTACAACGAAAACATATTACTTCTGAAAAGTCTCGAGGTTTCCTTTTTGGGCAACTGCTGAGGTAGTGCCCTGACTCCTTGCACTTGTAACAGGTGATATGACTCAGGTCCTTCCTGGAATCCAATCTACTTCTCTTCCTGGACCTTTCCATTCCAATCAGGACTTCTATTTCCTGTGGGTCATACTCTACTTCCTCCATCGGGAATTCTACTAGATACCCATCCAGACAATTCTGGGAGATGTGTCCTTCTTCTCCACATGAATAGCATGACTTGGTGCAGGGTTTAATTGGTTCTTCTTTGGGTGTGTCCCCGACATCTTCCTTCATCACGGTTTCTTCTAAAATTTCCATACGGGCTCCTTTCTTTACTTCTTTCTTCTGATGTACGGTCCTTCGTACCATGGGGGTAAATGTGACACTGAGCAGGATAGTGGGTAGTCCCTTCACACAAGAAACAAGTAATCTGCCTAGTTGGGCATTCTTCAACTGGGTGACTTACTTCACAATTAGGGCATTCATCCTTGTGTTCTTTATGGGTGTGTCCTATTTCTCCACAAATCTTGCATGCACAAGGCTTCTTCATATCCTTTCCATAAGGCTTCAACTTCTGGGGCACAAGATGCGATCTTTGCAGAGTCAACTTAAATTCTTTCCAAGTGGTTACTCCTTGCCATCCATTAATGGTTTGGTACATCCTCCACCAAGTAGCAACACCTCTTTCAAAGCACTGAAATGCATGCTTGGTCATATCATTTCCGGATATAGGGTTATTTTCCATGTGATCCTCCATGTTCTGAATCCATCGGTCTGTCTTGACTCATCAGTCTAGAAAATACAAGCTCATATCCATTCATCCTCTATTGGGTCCAAGGGTTTTGGGGTGAGATGAGAGAGAGAGGGAGAGGGATGCACACAATACAAACAATGGTTTTGAAAAGACAGATTTTTATCTGCGGCTGTCGGAAAAAACATCAAACAAATGACAGCTCACAAACGTGGCATCTAACGTAGGCATATAACAGGGGTTTGGTCTTCTACAGGTTAATGAATCTTCAAAGTCATCAAACTCTTCACATCTTGTTCATGTCTCTGATGGCTTCTTCCGATCATGCTTGTCTTTCTCAAGTCCTTTTGCCAGATCATTTCTGTTGTCGCAAAGTCTATCGTGACGTCCTTTAATATTTCTGGAGTTGCGTTCCAAACTTTTGGGTTTCATAAACCTCAACATGAGCCATGATCCTACTGTCCTTCAGTTCCTAACGAATCTTTGATGTCTCAAGGTTTCGTTCCTCTAGCTTGGCTACTTTCAGCTTCTGGGTCCCGAGTTCTTCACGAAACGCTTCCTTATCTAATACTGCTTCCTGCAGGTCCATCTTAACTTCTTGATGGAACACTCCAGAACTTGGCGATACACCAGCTAAGTTTAAAACTTCATCTTTTGCTGATAGGTGCTCCATCAGCCTTCTATGTAACGCCCTCGATGCGGCTATATCTCCCACGTGTCGAAGCACGACTTAGAGGCATAACCGCATTGAAAGCAATGACGCAAGTGAGGTAATCTTCACACAACCCATGTAATATATAAAGGATAGAGATACATAGTTGGCTTACAATCGCCACTTCACACAATACATGAATAAAGCATTACAACATCCGAATACAATCAAGGTCCGACTACGGAACCAAAATAAAAGAAGAACCCCAAATGCGACAAAGGTCCCCGATCGACCCCAACTGGGCTCCACTACTGATCAACTAGAACGAAACAACACAAAGGACAAGATCTTCATCGAGCTCCTCCTTGAGATTGGTTGCGTCATCTGCACGGACTCATCGGCACCTGCAAGCTGGTTTTGGAAGTATCTGTGAGCCACAGGGACTCAGCAATCTCGCACCCTCGCGATCAAGACTATTTAAGCTCATAGGAAGGGTAAAAGGTATGAGGTGGAGCTGCAGCAAGCGACTAGCATATATGGTGGCTAACATACGCAAATGAGAGCGAGAAGAGAAAGCAAAGCACAGTCGATAAAAGTATGATCTAGAAGTGATCCTAAAACAACCTACGTTAAGCATAACTCGAACAACCGTGTTCACCTCCCGGACCCCGCCGAGAAGAGACCATCATGGTTACACACACGGTTGATTCATTTTAATTAAGGTCAAGTTTAGGTTTTTTACAACCGGACATTAACAAATTCCTATCTGCCCATAACCGCGGGCACGGCTTTCGAAAGTTCAAATCCCTGCAGGGGTGCCCCAACTTAGCCCATGACAAGCTCTCACGGTCAACGAAGGAATAGACCTCCTCCCGAGACATTCCGATCAGACTCGGTGTCCTGGTACTCCAAGACATCCTCGACAATGGTAAAACAAGTCCAGCAAAGCCGCCCGATGCGCCGACATCCTGATGGGAGCTGCACATATCTCGTTCTCAGGGCAACACCGGATAGGTCAAGCTACGAGTAAAACCAGCCCTAAAGTTTCCCCGAGGTGGCCCCGCAGGCTGCCCATTTCGGACCAACACTTGGAGAAGAACTGGCCCGGGGGGTTAAAATAAGATGACCCTCAGGATGCGTGACTCCCAAGGGAAAAAAGGCTAGGTGGCGAATGGTAAAACCAAGGTTGGGCCGTGCTGGAGGAGTTTTATTCAAAGCAAATTGTCAAGGGGTTCCCATTATAACCCAACCACGTGAGGAACGCAAAATCCGGAAACATAACACCGATATGATGGAAACTAGGGCGGCAAGAGTGGAACAAAACACCAGGCATACGGCCGAGCCTTCCACCCTTTACCAAGTATATAGATGCATTAATTAAATAAGATATAGTGTGATATCCCAACAAGTAAACATGTTCCAACAAGGAACAACATCTCTAGGTTCCAACGAGGAACAAACTTCAATCTTCACCTGCAACTAACAACGCTATAAGAGGGGCTGAGCAAAGCGGTAACATAGCCAATCAACGGTTTGCTAGGACAAGGTGGGTTAGAGGCTTGGTTCAACAATATGGGAGGCATGATAAGCAAGTGGTAGGTATCGCAGCATAGGCATAGCAAAAGAGCGAGCAACTAGCAAGCAAAGATAGAAGTGATTTCGAGGGTATGGTCATCTTGCCTGAGATCCCGCAAGGAAGAAGAATGAGTCCATGAAGAAGATAAACGGACGAAGTCGAACCAATCCTCAAAACACGATGTTATCGGAACCAACTCGAAGAAGCAACACCGGAAAGAAGCAAACAACATAGTAAACAACCAACACATAGACATGGCATGATGAACAAACAATTATGATGCATGTCCGGTTTAATTAGGCATGGTATGGAAAAGTGCACAAGCAACCCTACAAATTAAGTGGAGCTCAATATGCAACGAGTTGCATATTGACGAAACACCACATGACTTATTTAGTTCACTCTCGGTTAGGTACCCAACAATATTCAATTTTGTTACACATGGCAAGAAGTGAGGCATAACAAAACTACACCATCTAAACAATTTAAATGAGGCCGGATATAACCAACAACAAATCCGGTAAATCCCCATATGCATTAGCAATTTTAATGCAACAACAAATTTTAACCATCTTAAAGTTGTTAACATGATGCGGATGACATGTTCAAGTTTATGCAATTTTTATTAAAAGTTGACAAGAGCATTAGGAAGCATTTGTCACCGTAGTAGAAAGAAAGGGGTGCCACAGCAACGATAACGAAACGGTGCCACAGCAATGTTCGGGTTCTCGGTAACTGGATTGAGATACCGATGCAAAGGAGAAGTGTGCGGATGCAGGTCATGCGATAAACGGTGGGGTGCTCCCGGTTACCGAATTCCCATGGGTTAGCGGCAAACGAGGAGGACCGAGCAAGTGACAACTCGGACACGGTGCAGACAATGGGTGCATCTCAAACAACACATGCATTCGGCCCACAGTGGTCGTCTCAGGGTTATACCTTCGAAGTGTGCATTTCGAGGCGGTTCAAAAACGTCGAGGGAAGCAGTCGTTCACGGGTTGTAATGGAAGTAGTGGTACACGATTTGTAGATGTTCAGGGTCACGACCAGGAACTTGACGTCCAAGGGATCTTCGAGGGTCGACGGTAGTGGTACACGTTTGGTGTTCCGTAGTCGTTCGAGTCATCGGTAGAGAAACTTGGTGGTCCATGTAGTCGAACTTGGTGCATCCGAGGGGTACTTGGTGCAATCACATAGTCATACACGGGTCGTAGAGGTACTTGGCGTCCCTGAGTCGAGGGTAGTGGTTCCCTTGATGTTGTAGTCGTGCAAGGTGATGAACGTTGGGGTACTTGATGGTCTCGAACTCCAAAGTGGTACAAGGAGAGATGCACGGTCGTGGTCATCTTCGGACCTGGGACTCCATGGCGGCGCCATGGTGGTCTTGCAGCAACAACAGCAGCAAGGCGTCCGGGAGGAGATGTTCGCGGTAGAGGACGAAGCAGAGGAACAGCAGCAAGGTAGGGAAGATCCTGTGAGGAGGAAGCAAAAGTGCGGCTCCTGAGCAGAGGAGTCACGACCATGGGGGGAGTGGTGAGCTGACGTGGCTCCGGTGGAGCTACTCGCTGGCGGTGGCCAGAAACAGAGGCGAGGGCGCAACAAGGGAGGCGAGACGTGCAGAGCAGAGGCTAGTGGTAGGGTACGACCATGGTTCACGGCGAGGACGAGCAGGACATCGAGGCGAGCAGCAAAGGCAACATGCGGAGTAGGACGTGGCATCCGGTCGTGATCATCGGCGGAGAAACAAGGCACGATGGCGAAGCGATGTGCCAGCACGGTGATCTCCCTGGCTGGCGACCGCGCGGGTCTCGCAAGATGAAGGAGCGCCGCGCGAGGCATCGGCAAGCTTGAGGGCCAGCGACACGCATGGAGGTGGAGGGGATCGGCATGAGAGAGAGGCCAGGGAGGCTGAGGCGGCGCTGGAGGGAGAGAGCGATCGAGGGAAACGGTAGAAAGGAGATGGGGATCGGGCTCTTGGCGGCGCTGGAGGTTCGAGCAGGGGAGCGAGAGAGGGTTTTCGATCGGGCTAGGGTTGCGGTCGGGCTAGGTTTAGCAAAGTGGCGGCTGGGCCTTGGCCTTGGGCTGAATGGGCCGACCTAGCTACAGGTTGCGGCTGGCACAACAGGGGAGGCCCTGCTTGCTCTCTTCTCTCTCCTCTTTCTTCTAAAAAAACAGAGAAGTAGAAGAAAGGAAAAAGGAGAGAAGAGAAGGTTGGAAGAGGAATTTGGACATACGGTTAATTTTCTTGGACTCACAAAAAAAATAAGTTTGACCCAAGAAAATTAGAAACGGCTAGATTGAAAGATATAAATTCAAACTCATTTGAATTTGATTCAAATGGGTTTGAACTAGGACTCGGTAAGAGGAAGGTCCATAAATGTTGAGAATTTAGGTGGAGCTCCGAAAAATGAAGAAAGGACATATGGCAAAGTTAGAGGCCAAGAGTTGCGATAACAAATGCATTGGGATTTGCAAGTGTGTTCATGGGTGATTCCGAAAATGGAATATTTAATATAGCTCCCTAATATTGGGAGGATATGTTATAAAGAGAAACACCATGTGAATTCCCTCGATTTAAATGGAGCGAAGATCCATACGGTTTATTAATATGAGTTGCAAAGATTAATGACATGATGGCATGATGACAAGATGCAATGCACATGATGCAAAGATGAATGCAATGCATGACACACAAGCAAAGACAACGCAACAACAGCGAATAACTGGACGACACCTGGCACATCGGTCTCGGGGCGTTACAACACTCCACCACTACGAGAGGATCTCGTCCCGAGATCTAGAATGGCACCGGAGGGACAAACGGAAGAGAAAGAGAAGAGGTAAAACTAAGTTGCTTGTTTGACAAACGAGTGAAACCAAAGAACCTTGCGAGGTTGAGCAAAAGACAGAAAGAAAGCAACGGAGATGAACGAAGTTGAAAACACTCCGTTAGGAAAGAGGAACGAGGAAGAACAAAGTCGGACAACACTCCGGTTAAAAAGTGATACAAGACTTGATAAGATGAAAAGAACTGAGCAGAGGGCACAACTCTCCGGTTAAATGGATAGGCATGAAAAGAACAAGGTCCTGACAAGAACAAGAAGAAATGTTGAAGATAGCACCATCACAATGCCTCCGGAACAAAAGAAAGAGTGGAATGGAATGAACGAAGTGAAACAAGATCTCGAGGGAGCATGCTTAGAACAACAGCTAGAACGGAGTTGTTGGAAAACCAACAACGAAAAGAATAAGCTTGAAGTGGGCTTATGGAAAACATCTCGAAATTATGGGGTGAAAACCTGCCACTCACGGGAAAAGAATTGGATTGGAATGAACAAGGAGACGAGAAAATATTTCACCAGGAGGATAAAGAAGATCTTAGGTCCTTTATAAGCACCATAGATAGCAAGAATCCTTAGGGAAGGCTTTAGGAGAAATATAACCCAAGATAACTCCAACGAAGAGGTTGATGGATTTAAAATATCTCATTCTTAACAACCTGTGAATCATGAGGCCTGAACTCAAATTATCAAGAATGACATAATACCACCTCGAATGATACGGTTGAGAGAATTGCACTCCAGAATGTTTGAGCTCCTCTGAAAAGAATCTTGATGAACACTTCGAGAAGGATTTAAATCCTTGATGAACCATCATGTAGAACATCCATGAAAAACTCCGGTAACAAAAGGATAACGAGAAGAAAGAGAAGTCGAAAACACAAGGTGAATCCTTGCAATGATTAGATGGATCTTCGTGATGAAATAAATTGAGAGAGCTTGGAACTCTGGAAAAGAAAAGATAAAGCATCTCAAACTGAGAATATGATATGATGAACCGCTCCGGAAAAAGAATTAAATCACTTGGATGAAACAATAATAAGAATTACATTATGCTTATCCTTCACCAATTAAATTGATGACAAGAAATGGATTTGGCATACTACTTATCCTCGAAGAAAGATTAAGATAGATATTGCGCAAACTTGAGAAAGTCTTCAACGATCCACCAGTAGAATTTGAAAAGCCCGAATGCATAGATATGATACACAAAGGAAGAAAACTCTTGCATGAACCACCGTAAGAAATGAAAATGAACGAAGTAGGGGTGAATCACCGGTAAGAATTAACAAATGAACGAAGGTGCTTGAGACAAACTAGATGCATGAGAACGAAGAGATCAAGAACTGATTAGAGGATATTTGATTGATGCACCGGCAAGATAGGAGAACGATAACTGACAGTTGAGAATGAATAAACCTGAATAAATGGACTCCGGATAACAAACTGAGAAGACTCTTGAATTACTCCGGATAGGTGAAAAGAATTCTCACGATCAAAACAATTACGAGAGGATGGCAACAAGCTAGAATCACGAATCTTGAAGAGAATGGAGCAAGATTGAGAGAAAAATCTTCTTCGGTCTTCAAAAGTTGGAAAGACGATGAGTAACACCACCTTGAATTGTTTAGACACTCCGGAAGAATCAAAACGAAGAGGTTGAGTCAACGATGAAAAGATTTGGACAGATCTTGGAGAAGACATTTGACTGATGATAAATCATTCTTACGTCAAACTTTGAAATGGATTTGAGAATAACTCCGGTAGAAATTAGAACAGTCAGGTAAGATCCTGGGAAGAGACCTGTGGGTTAGGGCCCACTCAAAGAAACACCGTTGAATGATTCAAAAGAGAGAAAGCACCGGTTGAATTAAAAGACTTGCAAGAGAGAACGTCCTTGAAGATATTGAATAACTGCAGAGTGGAAACACGAATCTTCGAGATATCTTGAGCACTCCGGAACAATTGAATAGCGAGAAGAGGGATGAATATGAGGTGCACCGGCATGAGAAAACATTTGAAATACGGAAAAGAATATGAACAACAACGAAACCTTGAATTGGATCCACCGGAGAAGAAAAGGCAAATATTAGTATCTTTATGAGAATCACCGGATAAGAACATTGAAGGAAAAGAATGGAGAGACTTCACATCAATAAGATGGATACTTGATTAAGAAATCTTAGTCCTTGAAGAAAAACAAAGGGAGGGAGGGTGGGAAAAACAAAGACAACTTGGAGACGGATGAAACAAACACCGTTGAGAAGAACTGATAATTGATCTTGCAGATGTTGAAAAGATCGGATCCACTTGAAGAGAGAACACGCCGGTTGAAAAGGATTGACATGACAATCTCGATTATCATGAGGATTGGTATTCACATCGGAGTATGAGAACACCATTTGGGGAAGGTATGGAATCAACTCTTGACTTTGAAGCAACTCGAATACCACCACTCAAAACAAAAACAAAGGATTGGCTTGCGGAATAAGCCAGAACAAACATATGATAGAGATTTCGTCCGAAGTTTTCGTGGTGGGGCCTATACGGGCTCGATCGTATAGCACCATCATGTACAAGGCAGTGCACATGACATACGAAGCGTCCCCGAGTCGGCATAGCCAAGGACTCTTTAAGACACAATGAGACCACTGTAAAACCAACCGTGAATAGGTGGACCACTAGACGTCGAACCCCAATTTCATATCATACATCTGTCGGAAAGATATCCTAAGAGCTACTTGAATTCCCACCTATGAAACTCCCAAATTTTCCGGTTATGCAATCAGGTGTTGGGGATACAGGGGAAGCATAATATCTCACCCAAATCTAGCAAATCCTACATCCAGCTGTATCCATCCTTCAACACATAACCAAGAAACCTTCGGAAATCATCTACCTCAACCTTCGAAAAGCATCCGTTATACAAGTTATGGCGATACTCCCGAACTCCCGCCCCAGTACTGGGTAGCGTCGAGGTTATCTCACCAACGAACTGCAACGATGTCGGCGTACTAAACTCAGGTATTCCAGAACTGCAACGATAAAATTATGACGACAACACCTTAGAGCTCAACTCCCCGGGACACTTCCACAAAACCCCTGATAGGAGGCACCAAGACAATGTTCTCATCATAAAACCATCGGAACGATTCCAAGATACCCGCGTGATCCTAAATTTTTTTAATGAAATTTGAGAAAAGAAGAGTCAAAACTCTACGTCAGGATGCCTTACCAGAGCGATGAGGAGACTGGGAAGTAAAAAGAATTCCTAAACTTTCCGATATATAATTCCTAAATTACTCAAAACATTTTTCTAGACACAACTCGGCTGCTAAAACGATCAAGCAATGGGGCTCCTAAGGTTGGGGAAGGCTCTGATACCAACTTGTAACGCCCTCGATGCGGCTATATCTCCCACGTGTCGAAGCACGACTTAGAGGCATAACCGCATTGAAAGCAATGATGCAAGTGAGGTAATCTTCACACAACCCATGTAATATATAAAGGACAGAGATACATAGTTGGCTTACGATCACCACTTCACAGAATACATGAATAAAGCATTACAACATCCAAATAAAATCAAGGTCTGACTACGGAACCAAAATAAAAGAAGAACCCCAAATGCGACAAAGGTCCCCGATCGACCCCAACTGGGCTCCACTACTGATCAACTAGAACGAAACAACACAAAGGACAAGATCTTCATCGAGCTCCTCCTTGAGATTGGTTGCGTCATCTGCACGGACTCATCGGCACCTGCAAGCTGGTTTTGGAAGTATCTGTGAGCCACAGGGACTCAGCAATCTCGCACCCTCGCGATCAAGACTATTTAAGCTTATAGGAAGGGTAAAAGGTATGAGGTGGAGCTGCAGCAAGCGACTAGCATATATGGTGGCTAACATACGCAAATGAGAGCGAGAAGAGAAAGCAAAGCACGGTCGATAAAAGTATGATCAAGAAGTTATCCTAAAACAACCTACGTCAAGCATAACTCCAACAACCGTGTTCACTTCCCGGACCCCGCCGAGAAGAGACCATCACAGTTACACACGCGGTTGATTCATTTTAATTAAGGTCAAGTTTAGGTTTTCTACAATCGGACATTAACAAATTCCCATCTGCCCATAACCACGGGCACGGCTTTCGAAAGTTCAAATCCCTGCAGGGGTGTCCCAACTTAGCCCATGACAAACTCTCACGGTCAACGAAGGAATAGACCTCCTCCCGATACATTCCGATCAGACTTGGTATCCCGGTACTCAAAGACATCCTCGACAATGGTAAAACAAGTCCAGCAAAGCCGCTCGATGCGCCGACATCCTGATGGGAGCTGCACATATCTCGTTCTTAGGGCAACACTGGATAGGTCAAGCTACGAGTAAAACCAGCCCTCAAGTTTCCCCAAGGTGGCCCCGCAGGCTGCCCATTTCGGACCAACACTTAGACAAGCACTGGCCCGGGGGGGTTAAAATAAGATGACCCTCGGGATGCGTGACTCCCAAGGGAAAAAGGCTAGGTGGCGAATGGTAAAACCAAGGTTGGGCCGTGCTGGAGGAGTTTTATTCAAAGCGAACTGTCAAGGGGTTCCCATTATAACCCAACCGCGTGAGGAACGCAAAATCCGGGAACATAACACCGATATGACGGAAACTAGGGCGGCAAGAGTGGAACAAAACACCAGGCATACGACCGAGCCTTCCACCCTTTACCAAGTATATAGATGCATTAATTAAATAAGATATAGTGTGATATCCCAACAAGTAAACATGTTCCATCAAGGAACAACATCTCCAGGTTCCAACGAGGAACAAACTTCAATCTTCACCTGCAACTAACAATGCTATAAGAGGGGCTGAGCAAAGCGGTAACATAGCCAATCAACGGTTTGTTAGGACAAGGTGGGTTAGAGGCTTGGTTCAACAATATGGGAGGCATGATAAGCAAGTGGTAGGTATCGCAGCATAGGCATAGCAAAAGAGCGAGCAACTAGCAAGCAAAGATAGAAGTGATTTCGAGGGTATGGTCATCTTGCCTGAGATCCCGCAAGGAAGAAGAACGAGTCCATGAAGAAGATAAATGGACGAAGTCGAACCAATACTCACAACACGACGTTATCGGGACCAACCTGAAGAAGCAACAACGGAAAGAAGCAAACAACATAGTAAACAACCAACACATAGACATGGCATGATGCACAAACAATTATGATGCATGTCCGGTTTAATTAGGCATGGCATGGCAAAGTGCACAAGCAACCCTACAAATTAAGTGGAGCTCAATATGCAACGAGTTGCATATAGATGAAACACCACATGACTTATTTAGTTCACTCTCGGTTAGGTACCCAACAATATTCAATGTTGTTAAACATGGCAAGAAGTGAGGCATAACAAAACTACACCATCTAAACAATTTAAATGAGGCCGGATATAACCAACAACAAATCCGGTAAATCCCCATATGCATTAGCAATTTTAATGCAACAACAAATTTTAACCATCTTAAAGTTGTTAACATGATGCGGATGACATGTTCAAGTTTATGCAATTTTTATTAAAAGTTGACAAGAGCATTAGGAAGCATTTGTCACCGTAGTAGAAAGAAAGGGGTGCCACAGCAACGATAATGAAACGGTGCCACGGCAACGTTCCGGTTCCCAGTAACTCGATTGAGATACCGATGCAAAGGAGAAGTGTGCGGATGCGGGTCATGCAATAAACGGTGGGGTGCTCCCGGTTAACGGATTCCCATGGGTTAGCGGCAAACGAGGAGGATCGAGCAAGTGACAACTCGGACACGGTGCAGACAACGGGTGCATCTCCAACAACACATGCATTCGGCCCAAAGTGGTCGTCTCAGGGTTATACCTTCGAAGCGTGCATTTCGAGGCAGTTCAAAAACGTCGAGGGAAGTAGTCGTTCACGGGTTATAATGGAAGTAGTGGTACACGATTTGTAGATGTTCAGGGTCACGACGAGGAACTTGACGTCCAAGGGATCTTCGAGGGTCGACGGTAGTGGTACACGTTTGGCGTTTCGTAGTCATTCGAGTCATCGGTAGAGAAACTTGGTGGTCCATGTAGTCGAACTTGGCGCATCCGAGGGGTACTTGGTGCAATCACGTAGTCATACACGGGTCGTAGAGGTACTTGGCATCCCTGAGTCGAGGGTAGTGGTTCCCTTGATGTTGTAGTCGTGCAAGGTGATGAACGTAGGGGTACTTGATGGTCTCGAACTCCAAAGTGGTACAAGGAGAGATGCACGGTCGTGGTCATCTTCGGACCTGGGACTCCATGGCGGCGCCGTGGTGGTCTTGCAGCAACAGCAGCAGCAAGGCGTCCGGGAGGAGATGTTCGCGGCAGAGGACAAAGTAGAGGAGCAGCAGAGGTAGGGAAGATCATGTGAGGAGGCAGCAAAAGTGCGGCTCCCGAGCAGAGGAGTCACGGCCATGGGGGGAGCGGTGAGCTGACGTGGCTCCTATTGGGGAACGTAGCATAAATTCAAAATTTTCCTACGTGCCACCAAGATCTATCTATGGAGAGACCAGCAAAGAGGGGAAGGAGAGTGCATCTACATACCCTTGTAGATCGCTAAGCGGAAGCGTTCAAGTGAACGGGGTTGATGGAGTCGTACTCGTCGTGATTCAAATCACCGATGACCAAGTGTCGAACGCACGGCACCTCCGCGTTCAACACACGTACAGCCCGGTGACGTCTCCCATGCCTTGATCCAGCAAGGAGAGAGGGAGAGGTTGAGGAAGACTCCATCCAGAAGCAGCACAACGGCGTGGTGGTGATGGAGGAGCGTGGCAATCCTGCAGGGCTTCGCCAAGCACCAAAGAAGAGGAGAGAGAGAGAGATGCAGGGCTGCACCAACGAGAGATTAAATCACGTGTGTTTTGGGGCAGCCCTAGGCCTCTATTTATATGGGGAAGGGGAGGGGCTGCGCCCCCTCTAGGGTTCCCACCCCCTAGGGGGGCGGCATCCCTAGATGGGGATCAAGGGTGGCGGCCAAGAGGGGAGAGGAGAGGGAGGCGCACCAATATGGGCCTTAAGGCCCATATCCCTTAGGGTTTGCCCCCTTTCCACCTCTTAGGCGCCATGGGCCCTTGTGGGAGGCGCACCAGCCCACTAAGGGGCTGGTCCCTCACCACTCTTAGCCCACGCAAGCCTCCGGGGTTGGTGGCCCCACTTGGTGGACCCCCGGGACCCTCCCGGTGGTCCCGGTACGTTACCGATAAACCCCAAAACTCTTCCGGTGACCAAAACAGGACTTCCCATATATAAATCTTTACCTCCGGACCATTCCGGAACTCCTCGTGACGTCTGGGATCTCATCCGGGACTCCGAACAACATTTGGTTACCACATACAAACTTCCTTTATAACCTTAGCGTCATCGAACCTTAAGTGTGTAGACCCTACGGGTTCGGGAGACATGCAGACATGACCGTGACGTTCTCCGATCAATAACCAACAGCGGGATCTGGATACCCATGTTGGCTCCCACATGTTCCACGATGATCTCATCGGATGAACCACGATGTCAAGGACTTAATCAATCCCGTATTCAATTCCCTTTGTCTATCGGTACGATACTTGCCCGAGATTCGATCGTCGGTATGATGATGTCCTACCGAGTGGGCCCAGAGATACCTCTCCGTTTACACGGAGTGACAAATCCCAGTCTCGATTCGTGCCAACCCAACAGACACTTTTGGAGATACCTGTAATGTACCTTTATAGCCACCCAGTTACGTTGTGACGTTTGGCACACCCAAAGCACTCCTACGGTATCCGGGAGTTGCACAATCTCAAGGTCTAAGGAAATGATACTTGACATTAGAAAAGCTTTAGAATACGAACTACATGATCTTGTGCTAGGCTTAGGATTGGGTCTTGTCCATCACATCATTCTCCTAATGATGTGATCCCGTTATCAACGACATCCAATGTCCATGGTCAGGAAACAGTAACCATCTATTGATCAACGAGCTAGTCAACTAGAGGCTCACTAGGGACATGGTGTTGTCTATGTATCCACACATGTATCTGAGTTTCCTATCAATACAATTCTAGCATGGATAATAAACGATTATCATGAACAAGGAAATATAATAATAACTTATTTATTATTGCCTCTAGGGCATATTTCCAACAGTCTCCCACTTGCACTAGAGTCAATAATCTAGTTCACATCGCCATGTGATTAACACTCACAGGTCACATCGCCATGTGACTAACACCCAAAGAGTTCTGGGTTTGATCATGTTGCTTGTGAGAGAGGTTTTAGTCAACGGGTCTGAACCTTTCAGATCCGTGTGTGCTTTACAAATCTCTATGTCATCTCCTAGATGAAGCTACTATGTTCTATTTGGAGCTGATCCAAATAACTGTTCTACTTGGAGCTATTCTAAATTGTTGCTCCATTATATGTATCCGGTATCTCCACTCAGAGCTATCCGGATAGGTGTTAAGCTTGCATCGTCGTAACTCTTTACGTCGAACTCTTCATCACCTCCATAACCGAGAAAAATTCCTTAGTCCACTAGTTACTAAGGATAACTTTGACCGCCGTCCTGTGATCCATTCTTGGATCACTCTTGTACCCCTTGACTGATTCATGGCAAGGCACACTTCAGGTGCGGCACACAGCATAGCATACTGTAGAGTCTATGTCTTATGCATAGGGGACGACCTTCGTCCTTTCTCTCTATTCTGCCGTGGTCGAGCTTTTAAGTCTTAACTTCATACCTTACAACTCAGGCAAGAACTCCTTCTTTGACTGATCCATCTTGTACACCTTCAAGATCATGTCAAGGTATGTGCTCATTTGAAAGTACCATTATGCGTTTTGATCTATCCTTATAGATCTTGATTCTCAATGTTCAAGTAGCTTAATCCAGGTTTTCCATTGAAAACACTTTCCAAATAACCCTATATGCTTTCCAGAAATTCTACGTCATTTCCGATCAACAATATGTTAAAACATATACTCATCAGAAATTCTATAGTGCTCCCACTCACTTCTTTGGAAATACCAGTTTCTCATAAACTTTGTATACACCCAAAATCTTTGATCATCTCATCAAAGCATACATTCCAACTCCGAGATGCTTACTCCAGTCCCTAGAAGGATTGCTGGAGCTTTGCATACTTATTAGCATCTTTCAGGATTGACAAAACCTTCTGGTTGTATCACATACAACCTTTCCTCAAGAAAAATCTTCGAGGAAACAATGTTTTGACATCCTATCTGCAAGATTTCATAAATAATGCAGTAATCGCTAATATAATTCCAACAGACTCTTAGCATCGCTACGAGTGAGAAAGTCTCACCGTAGTCAACTCCTTGAACTTGTCGGAAAACATCTTAACGACAAGTCGAGCTTTCTTAACGGTTCTACTTACCATCATTGTCCGTCTTCCTTTTAAAATCCATATGTACCTAACAGCCTTACGACCATCAAGTAGTTCTTCCAAAGTCTACACTTTGTTTTCATATATGGATCCTCTCTCGGATTATATGGCCTCGAGCCATTTATCGGAATCCAGGCCCACCATCGCTTCTCCATAGCTCGTAGGTTCATTGTTGTCTAGCAACATGACTTCCAAGACAGGATTACGTACCACTCTGAAGTAGTACGCACCCTTGTCATCCTACGAGGTTTGGTAGTGACTTGATCTGAAGTTTCATGATCACTATCATAAGCTTCCACTTCAATTGGTGTAGGTGCCACAGGAACAACTTCTTTGTGCCCTGCTATACACTAGTTGAAGTGACGGTTCAATAACCTCATCAAGTCTCCACCATCCTCCCACTCAATTCTTTCGAGAGAAACTTTTCCTCGAGAAAGGACCTAATTCTAGAAACAATCCCTTATTGCTTTCGAATCTGAGACAGGAGGTATACCCAACTGTTTCGGGTGTCCTATGAAGATGCATTTATCCGCTTTAGGTTCGAGCTTATCAGCCTGAAACTTTTTCACATAAGCGTCGCAGTCCCAAACTTTTAAGAAATGACAGCTTAGGTTTCTCTAAACCATAGTTCATACGGTGTCATCTCATCGGAATTACGTGGTGCCCTATTTAAAGTGAATGTGGTTGTCTCTAATGCCTAACCCATAAACTATTGTGGTAATTTGATAAGAGACATCATGGTATGCATCATATCCAATAGGGTGCAGTTATGATGTTCGGACACACCATCACACTATGGTGTTCCTGGCTGTATCAGTTGTGAAACAATTTCCACAATGTCTTAATTCTGTGCCAAACTCGTAATTCAGATATTCATCTCTATGATCATATCATAGATATTTTATCCTCTTGTCACGACGATCTTTCAACTTCACCCTGAAATTACTTGAACCTTTCAATAATTCAGACTCGTGATTCATCAAGTAAATATACTCAACATCTACTCAAATCATCTGTGAAGTAAGAACATAACGATATCCACTACATGCCTCAGCACTCATTGGACTGCACACATCAAAAATGTATTTCTTCCAACAAGTTGCTTTCTTGTTCCATTTTACTGAAAACGAGGCTTTCAGCCATCTTGCCCATGTGGTATGATTTGCATGTCTCAAGTGATTCAAAATCAAGCGAGTACAAAACGGTCCATTTGCATGGAGTTTCTTCATGCATATATACCAATAGACATGGTTCGCATGTCCCAAACTTTTCAAAAATGAGTGAGCCCAAAGATCCATCAACATGGAGCTTCTTCATGCGTTTTATACCGATATGACTTACGTGGCAGTGCCACAAGTAGGTGGTACTATCATTACTATCTTTTGGCATGAACATGTGTATCACTACGATCGAGATTCAATAAACCATTCATTTTAGGTGTAAGACCATTGAAGGTATTATTCAAATAAACAGAGTAACCATTATTCTCCTTAAATGAATAACCGTATTGCGATAGACATAATCCAATCACGTCTATGCTCAACGCAAACACCAATCTCGATGGTAGAGGGAGCGTGCGATGCTTGATCATATCAACATTGGAAACACTTCCAACACATATCGTCAGCTCACCTTTAGCTAGTCTCCGTTTATTCCGTAGCTTTTATTTCGAGTTACTAACACTTAGCAACCGAACCGGTATCTAATACCCTGGTGCTACCAGGAGTACTAGTAAAGTACACATCAACACAATGTATATCCAATATACTTCTATCGACCTTGCCAGCCTTCTCATCTACCAAGTATCTAGGGTAATTCTGCTCCAGTGGTTGTTCCCCTTATTACAGAAGCACTCAGTCTCGGGTTTGGGTTCAACCTTGGGTTTCTTCACTAGAGCAGCAGCTGAATTGCCGTTTCATGAAGTATCCCTTTGTTCCCTTGCCCTTCTTGAAACTAGTGGTTTCACTAACCATCAACAATTGATGCTCCTTCTTGATTTCTACTTTCGTGGTGTCAAACATCGCGAATATCTCAAGGATCATCATATATGTCCCTGATATATTATAGTTCATCACGAAGCTCTAGCAGCTTGGTGATAATGACTTCGGAGAAACATCACTATCTTATCTGGAAGATCAACTCCCACTTGATTCAAATGATTGTTGTACTCAGACAATCTGAGCACAAGCTCAACAATTGAGTTTTTCTCCCTTAGTTTGCAGGCTAGAAGAACCGTCGGAGGTCTTATACCTCTTGACGTGGGCACGAGCCTGAAATCCCAATTTCAGCCCTCGAAACATCTCATATGTTTCGTGACGTTTCAAAAATGTCTTTGGTGCCTCAACTCTAAACCGTTTGACTGAACTATCATGTAGTTATCAAAACGTGTATGTCAGATGTTCGCAACATCCACACACAACGTTCGAGGTTCAGCACACTGAGCGGTGCATTAAGGACATAAGCCTTCTAAGAAGCAATGAGGACAATCCTCAGTTTACGGACCTAGTCCGCATAATTGCTACTATCAACTTTCAACTAATTTTTCTCTAGGAACATATCTAGACAGTAGAACTATAGCGTGAGCTACGACATAATTTGCAAAATCCTTTTGACTATGTTCAGGATAATTAAGTTCATCTTATGAACTCCCACTCAGATAGACATCCCTCTACTCATCTAAGTGATTACATGATCCGAGTCAACTAGGCCGTGTCCGATCATCACGTGAGATGGACTAGTCAACATCGGTGAACATCTTCATGTTGATCGTATCTGCCATACGACTCATGCTCGACCTTTCGGTCTTCTGTGTTCTGAGGCCATGTCTGTACATGTTAGGCTCGTCAAGTCAACCTAAGTGTTTGCATGTGTTCCGAGGCCATGTCTGTACATGCTAGGCTCGTCAACACCCGTTGTATTTGAACGTTAGAATCTAACACCCGATCATCACGTGGTGCTTCGAAACACGAACTGTCGCAACGGTGCACAGTTAGGGGAGAACACTTCTTGAAATTGTTGTAAGGGATCATCTTATTTACTACCGTCGTTCTAAGCAAATAAGATGTATAAACATGATAAACATCACATGCAATCAAATAGTGACATGATATGGCCAATATCATATTGCTCCTTTTGATCTCCATCTTCGGGGCTCCATGATCATCATCGTCACCGGCATGACACCATGATCTCCATCATCGTGTCTTCATGAAGTTGTCACGTCATCTATTACTTCTACTACTACAGCTAACGGTTAGCAATAAAGTAAAGTAATTACATGACGTTTATGTTGACACGCAGGTCATAAATAAATAAAGACAACTCCTATGGCTCCTGCCGGTTGTCATACTCATCGGCATGCAAGTCGTGATTCCTATTACAAGAACATGATCAATCTCATACATCACATATATCATTCATCACATCCTTTGGCCATATCACATCACATAGCATACCCTGCAAAAACAAGTTAGACGTCCTCTAATTGTTGTTTGCATGTTTTACGTGGCTGCTATGGGTTTCTAGCAAGAACGTTTCTTACCTACGCAAATACCACAACGTGATATGCTAATTGCTATTTACCCTTCATAAGGACCCTTTTCATCGAATCTGATCCGACTAAAGTGGGAGAGACAGACACCCGCTAGCCACCTTATGCAACTAGTGCATGTCAGTCGGTGGAACCTGTCTCACGTAAGAGTACGTGTAAGGTCGGTCCGGGCCGCTTCATCCCACGATGCCGCCGAATCAAGATAAGACTAGTAACGGCAAGCATATTGAACAAAATCAACGCCCACAACTACTTTGTGTTCTATTCGTGCATAGAATCTACGCAATAGACCTAGCTCATGATGCCACTGTTGGGGAACGTAGCATAAATTCAAAATTTTCCTACGTGCCACCAAGATCTATCTATGGAGAGACCAGCAACGAGGGGAAGGAGAGTGCATCTACATACCCTTGTAGATCGCTAAGCGGAAGCGTTCAAGTGAACGGGGTTGATGGAGTCGTACTCGTCGTGATTCAAATCACCGATGACCAAGTGCCGAACGCACGGCACCTCCGCGTTCAACACACGTACAGCCCGGTGACGTCTCCCATGCCTTGATCCAGCAAGGAGAGAGGGAGAGGTTGAGGAAGACTCCATCCAGCAGCAGCACAACGGCGTGGTGGTGATGGAGGAGCGTGGAAATCCTGCAGGGCTTCGCCAAGCACCACAGAAGAGGAGGGAGAGAGAGATGCAGGGCTGCACCAACGAGAGATTAAATTACGTGTGTTTTGGGGCAGCCCTAGGCCTCTATTTATATGGGGAAGGGGAGAGGCTGCGCCCCCTCTAGGGTTCCCACCCCCTAGGGGGGCGGCAGCCCTAGATGGGGATCAAGGGTGGCGGCCAAGAGGGGAGAGGAGAGGGAGGTGCACCAATATGGGCCTTAAGGCCCATATCCCTTAGGGTTTGCCCCCTTTCCACCTCTTAGGCGCCATGGGCCCTTGTGGGAGGCGCACCAGCCCACTAAGGGGCTGGTCCCTCACCACTCTTAGCCCACGCAAGCCTCCGGGGTTGGTGGCCCACTTGGTGGACCCCCGGGACCCTCCCGGTGGTCCCGGTACGTTACCGATAAACCCCGAAACTCTTCCGGTGACCAAAACAGGACTTCCCATATATAAATATTTACCTCCGGACCATTCCGGAACTCCTCGTGACGTCCGGGATCTCATCCGGGACTCCTAACAACATTTGGTTACCACATACAAACTTCCTTTATAACCCTAGCGTCATCGAACCTTAAGTGTGTAGACCCTACGGGTTTGGGAGACATGCAGACATGACCGAGACGTTCTCCGGTCAATAACCAACAGCGGGATCTGGATACCCATGTTGGCTCCCACATGTTCCACGATGATCTCATTGGATGAACCACGATGTCAAGGACTTAATCAATCCCGTATTCAATTCCCTTTGTCTATCGGTACGATACTTGCCCGAGATTCGATCGTCGGTATCTCGATACCTTGTTCAATCTCGTTACCGGCAAGTCTCTTTACTCGTTCCGTAACACATCATCCCGTGATTAACTCCTTGATCACATTGTGCACATTATGTTGATGTCCTACCGAGTGGGCCCAGAGATACCTCTCCGTTTACACGGAGTGACAAATCCCAGTCTCGATTCGTGCCAACCCAACAGACACTTTTGGAGATACCTGTAATGTACCTTTATAGCCACCCAGTTACGTTGTGACGTTTGGCACACCCAAAGCACTCGTACGGTATCCGGAAGTTGCACAATCTCATGGTCTAAGGAAATGATACTTGACATTAGAAAAGCTTTAGCATACGAACTACATGATCTTGTGCTAGGCTTAGGATTGGGTCTTGTCCATCACATCATTCTCCTAATGATGTGATCCCGTTATCAACGACATCCAATGTCCATGGTCAGGAAACAGTAACCATCTATTGATCAACGAGCTAGTCAACTAGAGGCTCACTAGGGACATGGTGTTGTCTATGTATCCACACATGTATCTGAGTTTCCTATCAATACAATTCTAGCATGGATAATAAACAATTATCATGAACAAGGAAATATAATAATAACTTATTTATTATTGCCTCTAGGGCATATTTCCAACAGTCTCCCACTTGCACTAGAGTCAATAATCTAGTTCACATCGCCATGTGATTAACACTCACAGGTCACATCGCCATGTGACTAACACCCAAAGAGTTCTGGGTTTGATCATGTTGCTTGTGAGAGAGGTTTTAGTCAACGGGTCTGAACCTTTCAGATCCGTGTGTGCTTTACAAATCTCTATGTCATCTCCTAGATGAAGCTACTACGTTCTATTTGGAGCTGATCCAAATAACTGTTCTACTTGGAGCTATTCTAAATTGTTGCTCCATTATATGTATCCGGTATCTCCACTCAGAGCTATCCGGATAGGTGTTAAGCTTGCATCGTCGTAACTCTTTACGTCGAACTCTTCATCACCTCCATAACCGAGAAAAATTCCTTAGTCCACTAGTTACTAAGGATAACTTTGACCGCCGTCCTGTGATCCATTCTTGGATCACTCTTGTACCCCTTGACTGACTCATGGCAAGGCACACTTCAGGTGCGGCACACAGCATAGCATACTGTAGAGCCTATGTCTTATGCATAGGGGACGACCTTCGTCCTTTCTCTCTATTCTGCCATGGTCGAGCTTTTAAGTCTTAACTTCATACCTTACAACTCAGGCAAGAACTCCTTCTTTGACTGATCCATCTTGAACACCTTCAAGATCATGTCAAGGTATGTGCTCATTTGAAAGTACCATTATGCGTTTTGATCTATCCTTATAGATCTTGATGCTCAATGTTCAAGTAGCTTAATCCAGGTTTTCCATTGAAAACACTTTCCAAATAACCCTATATGCTTTCCAGAAATTCTACGTCATTTCCGATCAACAATATGTTAAAACATATACTCATCAGAAATTCTATAGTGCTCCCACTCACTTCTTTGGAAATACCAGTTTCTCATAAACTTTGTATACACCCAAAATCTTTGATCATCTCATCAAAGCATACATTCCAACTCCGAGATGCTTACTCCAGTCCCTAGAAGGATTGCTGGAGCTTTGCATACTTATTAGCATCTTTCAGGATTGACAAAACCTTCCGGTTGTATCACATACAACCTTTCCTCAAGAAAAATCTTCGAGGAAACAATGTTTTGACATCCTATCTGCAAGATTTCATAAATAATGCAGTAATCGCTAATATAATTCCAACAGACTCTTAGCATCGCTACGAGTGAGAAAGTCTCACCGTAGTCAACTCCTTGAACTTGTCGGAAAACATCTTAACGACAAGTCGAGCTTTCTTAACGGTTCTACTTACCATCATTGTCCGTCTTCCTTTTAAAATCCATATGTACCTAACAGCCTTACGACCATCAAGTAGTTCTTCCAAAGTCTACACTTTGTTTTCATATATGGATCCTCTCTCGGATTATATGGCCTCGAGCCATTTATCGGAATCCAGGCCCACCATCGCTTCTCCATAGCTCGTAGGTTCATTGTTGTCTAGCAACATGACTTCCAAGACAGGATTACGTACCACTCTGAAGTAGTACGCACCCTTGTCATCCTACGAGGTTTGGTAGTGACTTGATCTGAAGTTTCATGATCACTATCATAAGCTTCCACTTCAATTGGTGTAGGTGCCACAGGAACAACTTCTTTGTGCCCTGCTATACACTAGTTGAAGTGACGGTTCAATAACCTCATCAAGTCTCCACCATCCTCCCACTCAATTCTTTCGAGAGAAACTTTTCCTCGAGAAAGGACCTGATTCTAGAAACAATCCCTTATTGCTTTCGAATCTGAGACAGGAGGTATACCCAACTGTTTTGGGTGTCCTATGAAGATGCATTTATCCGCTTTAGGTTCGAGCTTATCAGCCTGAAACTTTTTCACATAAGCGTCGCAGTCCCAAACTTTTAAGAAATGACAGCTTAGGTTTCTCTAAACCATAGTTCATACGGTCTCATCTCATCGGAATTACGTGGTGCCCTATTTAAAGTGAATGTGGTTGTCTCTAATGCCTAACCCATAAACTATTGTGGTAATTTGATAAGAGACATCATGGTATGCATCATATCCAATAGGGTGCAGTTATGATGTTTGGACACACCATCACACTATGGTGTTCCTGGCTGTATCAGTTGTGAAACAATTTCCACAATGTCTTAATTCTGTGCCAAACTCGTAATTCAGATATTCATCTCTATGATCATATCATAGATATTTTATCCTCTTGTCACGACGATCTTTCAACTTCACCCTGAAATTACTTGAACCTTTCAATAATTCAGACTCGTGATTCATCAAGTAAATATACTCAACATCTACTCAAATCATCTGTGAAGTAAGAACATAACGATATCCACTACATGCCTCAGCACTCATTGGACTGCACACATCAAAAATGTATTTCTTCCGACAAGTTGCTTTCTTGTTCCATTTTACTGAAAACGAGGCTTTCAGCCATCTTGCCCATGTGGTATGATTTGCATGTCTCAAGTGATTCAAAATCAAGCGAGTACAAAACGGTCCATTTGCATGGAGTTTCTTCATGCATATATACCAATAGACATGGTTCGCATGTCCCAAACTTTTCAAAAATGAGTGAGCCCAAAGATCCATCAACATGGAGCTTCTTCATGCGTTTTATACCGATATGACTTACGTGGCAGTGCCACAAGTAGGTGGTACTATCATTACTATCTTTTGGCATGAACATGTGTATCACTACGATCGAGATTCAATAAACCATTCATTTTAGGTGTAAGACCATTGAAGGTATTATTCAAATAAACAGAGTAACCATTATTCTCCTTAAATGAATAACCGTATTGCGATAGACATAATCCAATCACGTCTATGCTCAACGCAAACACCAATCTCGATGGTAGAGGGAGCGTGCGATGCTTGATCATATCAACATTGGAAACACTTCCAACACATATCGTCAGCTCACCTTTAGCTAGTCTCCGTTTATTCCGTAGCTTTTATTTCGAGTTACTAACACTTAGCAACCGAACCGGTATCTAATACCCTGGTGCTACCAGGAGTACTAGTAAAGTACACATCAACACAATGTATATCCAATATACTTCTATCGACCTTGCCAGCCTTCTCATCTACCAAGTATCTAGGGTAATTCTGCTCCAGTGGTTGTTCCCCTTATTACAGAAGCACTCAGTCTCGGGTTTGGGTTCAACCTTGGGTTTCTTCACTAGAGCAGCAGCTGAATTGCCGTTTCATGAAGTATCCCTTTGTTCCCTTGCCCTTCTTGAAACTAGTGGTTTCACTAACCATCAACAATTGATGCTCCTTCTTGATTTCTACTTTCGTGGTGTCAAACATCGCGAATATCTCAAGGATCATCATATATGTCCCTGATATATTATAGTTCATCACGAAGCTCTAGCAGCTTGGTGATAATGACTTCGGAGAAACATCACTATCTTATCTGGAAGATCAACTCCCACTTGATTCAAATGATTGTTGTACTCAGACAATCTGAGCACAAGCTCAACAATTGAGTTTTTCTCCCTTAGTTTGCAGGCTAGAAGAACCGTCGGAGGTCTTATACCTCTTGACGTGGGCACGAGCCTGAAATCCCAATTTCAGCCCTCGAAACATCTCATATGTTTCGTGACGTTTCAAAAATGTCTTTGGTGCCTCAACTCTAAACCGTTTGACTGAACTATCATGTAGTTATCAAAATGTGTATGTCAGATGTTCGCAACATCCACACACAACGTTCGAGGTTCAGCACACTGAGCGGTGCATTAAGGACATAAGCCTTCTAAGAAGCAATGAGGACAATCCTCAGTTTACGGACCTAGTCCGCATAATTGCTACTATCAACTTTCAACTAATTTTTCTCTAGGAACATATCTAGACAGTAGAACTATAGCGTGAGCTACGACATAATTTGCAAAATCCTTTTGACTATGTTCAGGATAATTAAGTTCATCTTATGAACTCCCACTCAGATAGACATCCCTCTACTCATCTAAGTGATTACATGATCCGAGTCAACTAGGCCGTGTCCGATCATCACGTGAGACGGACTAGTCAACATCGGTGAACATCTTCATGTTGATCGTATCTGCCATACGACTCATGCTCGACCTTTCGGTCTTCTGTGTTCCGAGGCCATGTCTGTACATGTTAGGCTCGTCAAGTCAACCTAAGTGTTTGCATGTGTTCCGAGGCCATGTCTGTACATGCTAGGCTCGTCAACACCCGTTGTATTTGAACGTTAGAATCTAACACCCGATCATCACGTGGTGCTTCGAAACACGAACTGTCGCAACGGTGCACAGTTAGGGGAGAACACTTCTTGAAATTGTTGTAAGGGATCATCTTATTTACTACCGTCGTTCTAAGCAAATAAGATGTATAAACATGATAAACATCACATGCAATCAAATAGTGACATGATATGTCCAATATCATATTGCTCCTTTTGATCTCCATCTTCGGGGCTCCATGATCATCATCGTCACCGGCATGACACCATGATCTCCATCATCATGATCTCCATCATCGTGTCTTCATGAAGTTGTCACGTCATCTATTACTTCTACTACTACAGCTAACGGTTAGCAATAAAGTAAAGTAATTACATGACGTTTATGTTGACACGTAGGTCATAAATAAATAAAGACAACTCCTATGGCTCCTGCCGGTTGTCATACTCATCGGCATGCAAGTCGTGATTCCTATTACAAGAACATGATCAATCTCATACATCACATATATCATTCATCACATCCTTTGGCCATATCACATCACATAGCATACCCTGCAAAAACAAGTTAGACGTCCTCTAATTGTTGTTTGCATGTTTTACGTGGCTGCTATGGGTTTCTAGCAAGAACGTTTCTTACCTACGCAAATACCACAACGTGATATGCCAATTGCTATTTACCCTTCATAAGGACCCTTTTCATCGAATCTGATCCGACTAAAGTGGGAGAGACAGACACCCGCTAGCCACCTTATGCAACTAGTGCATGTCAGTCGGTGGAACCTGTCTCACGTAAGAGTACGTGTAAGGTCGGTCCGGGCCGCTTCATCCCACGATGCCGCCGAATCAAGATAAGACTAGTAACGGCAAGCATATTGAACAAAATCAACGCCCACAACTACTTTGTGTTCTATTCGTGCATAGAATCTACGCAATAGACCTAGCTCATGATGCCACTGTTGGGGAACGTAGCATAAATTCAAAATTTTCCTACGTGCCACCAAGATCTATCTATGGAGAGACCAGCAACGAGGGGAAGGAGAGTGCATCTACATACCCTTGTAGATCGCTAAGAGGAAGCGTTCAAGTGAACGGGGTTGATGGAGTCGTACTCGTCGTGATTCAAATCACCGATGACCAAGTGCCGAACGCACGGCACCTCCGCGTTCAACACACGTACAGCCCGGTGACGTCTCCCATGCCTTGATCCAGCAAGGAGAGAGGGAGAGGTTGAGGAAGACTCCATCCAGCAGCAGCACAACGGCGTGGTGGTGATGGAGGAGCGTGGAAATCCTGCAGGGCTTCGCCAAGCACCACAGAAGAGGAGGGAGAGAGAGATGCAGGGCTGCACCAACGAGAGATTAAATTACGTGTGTTTTGGGGCAGCCCTAGGCCTCTATTTATATGGGGAAGGGGAGAGGCTGCGCCCCCTCTAGGGTTCCCACCCCCTAGGGGGGCGGCAGCCCTAGATGGGGATCAAGGGTGGCGGCCAAGAGGGGAGAGGAGAGGGAGGTGCACCAATATGGGCCTTAAGGCCCATATCCCTTAGGGTTTGCCCCCTTTCCACCTCTTAGGCGCCATGGGCCCTTGTGGGAGGCGCACCAGCCCACTAAGGGGCTGGTCCCTCACCACTCTTAGCCCACGCAAGCCTCCGGGGTTGGTGGCCCCACTTGGTGGACCCCCGGGACCCTCCCGGTGGTCCCGGTACGTTACCGATAAACCCCGAAACTCTTCCGGTGACCAAAACAGGACTTCCCATATATAAATCTTTACCTCCGGACCATTCCGGAACTCCTCGTGACGTCCGGGATCTCATCCGGGACTCCGAACAACATTTGGTTACCACATAAAAACTTCCTTTATAACCCTAGCGTCATCGTACCTTAAGTGTGTAGACCCTACGGGTTCGGGAGACATGCAGACATGACCGAGACGTTCTCCGGTCAATAACCAACAGCGGGATCTGGATACCCATGTTGGCTCCCACATGTTCCACGATGATCTCATCGGATGAACCACGATGTCAAGGACTTAATCAATCCCTTATTCAATTCCCTTTGTCTATCGGTACGATACTTGCCCGAGATTCGATCGTCGGTATCTCGATACCTTGTTCAATCTCGTTACCGGCAAGTCTCTTTACTCGTTCCGTAACACATCATCCCGTGATTAACTCCTTGATCACATTGTGCACATTATGATGATGTCCTACCGAGTGGGCCCAGAGATACCTCTCCGTTTACACGGAGTGACAAATCCCAGTCTCGATTCGTGCCAACCCAACAGACACTTTTGGAGATACCTGTAATGTACCTTTATAGCCACCCAGTTACATTGTGATGTTTGGCACACCCAAAGCACTCCTACGGTATCCGGAAGTTGCACAATCTCATGGTCTAAGGAAATGATACTTGACATTAGAAAAGCTTTAGCATACGAACTACATGATCTTGTGCTAGGCTTAGGATTGGGTCTTGTCCATCACATCATTCTCCTAATGATGTGATCCCGTTATCAACGACATCCAATGTCCATGGTCAGGAAACAGTAACCATCTATTGATCAACGAGCTAGTCAACTAGAGGCTCACTAGGGACATGGTGTTGTCTATGTATCCACACATGTATCTGAGTTTCCTATCAATACAATTCTAGCATGGATAATAAACGATTATCATGAACAAGGAAATATAATAATAACTTATTTATTATTGCCTCTAGGGCATATTTCCAACAGCTCCGGTGGAGCTGCTCGCTGGCTGTGGCCGGAAACAGAGGCGAGGGCGCAACAAGGGAGGCGAGACACGCATAGCAGAGGCTAGCGGCAGGGTACGACCATGGTTCACGGCGAGGACGAGCAGGACGTCGAGGCGAGCAGCAGAGGCAACATGCCGGAGTAGGATGCGGCATCTGGTCGTGATCGCCGGCGGAGAAACAAGGCGCGATGGCGAAGCTATGGGCCAGCACGGTGGTTTCCCTGGCTGGCGACCGCGTGGGTCTCGCAAGATGAAGGAGCGCCGCGCGAGGCATCGGCAAGCTTGAGGGCCAGCGATGCGCATGGAGGTGGAGCGGATCGGCGTGAGAGAGAGGCCAGGGAGGCTGAGGCGGCGCTGGAGGGAGAGAGCGATCGAGGGAAACGGTAGAAAGGAGATGGGGATCGGGCTCCTGGCGGCGCTGGAGGTTCGAGCGGGGGAGCGAGAGAGGGTTTTCTATCGGGCTAGGGTTGCGGTCGGGCTAGGTTTAGCAAAGTGGCAGCTGGGCCTTGGCCTTGGGCTGAATGGGTCGGCCTAGCTACAGGTTGCGGCTGGTACAACAGGGGAGGCCCAGCTAGCTCTCTTCTCTCTCCTCTTTCTTCTAAAAAAACAGAGAAGTAGAAGAAAGGAAAAAAGGAGAGAAGAGAAGGTTGGAAGAGGAATTTGTACATACGGTTAATTTTCTTGGACTCACAAAAAAAACTAGTTTGACCCAAGAAAATTAGAAACGGCAAGATTGAAAGATATAAATTCGAACTCATTTGAATTTGATTCAAATGGGTTTGAACTGGGACTCGGTAAGAGGAAGGTCCATAAATGTTGAGAATTTAGGTGGAGCTCCGAAAAATGAAGAAAGGACATATGGCAAAGTTAGAGGCCAAGAGTTGCGATAACAAAGGCATCGGGATTTGCAAGTGTGTTCATGGGTGATTCCGAAAATGGAATATTTAATATAGCTCCCTAATACCTGGAGGATATGTTATAAAGAGAAACACCATGTGAATTCCCTCGATTTAAATGGAGCAAAGATCCATACGGTTTATTAATATGAGTTGGAAAGATTAATGACATGATGGCATGATGACAAGATGCAATGCACATGATGCAAAGATGAATGCAATGCATGACACGCAAGCAAAGACAACGCAACAACAGCGAATAACTGGACGACACCTGGCACATCGGTCTCAGAGCGTTACATTCTACCATCCAATCCTTCCATGCATAAGCATGCTTAACTCAGCATGGTGATAATAGCATAAGTGGGCGATAACATCATGGATAGCCGTGTTTCTGCCCTTGTCATTGCCATGAGCTATCTTCCATAATTGATATCTTTGCCTTACGGTTTTCTTGACAAAAACTTCAAGTTTTTAACTATCCATGTTCTGGTCTTTCTCCAATACGCCTTCATCTCAGGTATTTGGCAACTTCAATAGTCTGACAAATTCCGTAAGGCTGGACCATAGGAAAAGTCTTCGTAGTGTTGTCTTTGGTTCAGGCTGAAGCTCTTCATCTAAAATACGTAAGCCAGGGGTTCTTCCGTAAAGAAATTCAGAAGGGCACGAGAACAACTTAAGTGTATCCTATTCAGAGCCTTCCAAGTCACTACACTCTGGGAATTCTTTAGAGCCTTCAAATTCTCCTAGTCTTCCGAGTCTTCAACTGTTGTAGTTTCCATTACTATAATGCATGGTAAAATCCTCTTCATTCCAAAGTGGTCTTAGTTGTCTGATATCTTGTCCTTCTTGGAGTGGTCTATCAATCAATCCTCATGTGGTCAAATGGGGAAAGGTTATAGTCTAACTAAAAGGGAATATTTGAATAAGTTCAGAAGAGAAGAGAGGTAAAAGATCTTTTTGAAAAAGAAAGTTTTAGAGAAAATCCTTCCTATGGGCTTGTCAATTTCTAGGGGTCACATCCTACAGTCAACATGTGCTCTGATACCATCTTGTAGCGACCCGACCTCAGACGGTCAAGTCTCTATGCTTAAGTGTCATCCCTGGATCGGTACTCGAGGGATTTATAACAGAGGTAAATCACATGTATAAAGTAACGTAAATACTATTACCTCAATCCAAATAGCGGAAGTAACAACAAGGTTGTGGATTCCCATCAACACCAACGGCAAAGTTGAGTGTAGAAATTGTAACCCTAACGTATCACTTACTCGTCGTAAGATAATCCTGCAACATGAGATGTTGCAGCCACAAAGGGTCAGTACATTAAATGTACTGGCAAATTCACACCATAGGATAATGATGAATTATAGCTATCACTACATGCATATATGGCTGGTGGAAAAGCTCTATGGTTATAATGTTTTTGTGAAATGCCAATTATTGCCTACTGCAAAGGAATATATTTTATTTAACTACAAAGTTGGTTGATAAAATATTGAGAAGGTTCCTCCAACTCAATCCCAAAATAATAATCATTAACCCAATCAAATTAATTACATAAAGTGTTGAGATCAACATGATAATCCAAGAACCAAATACTCAAGATGTCCATAACCGGGGACACAGCTAATCATGATTAGTTTGTACACTCTGCAGAGGTTTGCGCACTTTTCCCTAGAAGACTCGATCTCATCCGTTGGATTTCTCGCACTACATGATGTTTGAGAAACGGATGACCGAGACACAGTCTTTCAGAAGCATTAACTCTCTACTCCGGATAGACTCTACCACCTACAACCCACTACCTGCTAGTCTATCTCTTCAAGAGCTTCACACAACTTACTCAACTATGCTAGAGCCCATAATAGCTTGTGGCTGCACACGGAAGTTTCTAGCATGAATAATCTTATGATCCCTTTGAGCCTGGGTGGCATTCCATAGGGTGATCACACGGGTCCTCCGGGATCCCCTTGGGCAAGCACTGGGTTCTCCAGGTGCCCGGGCAAACCACTGTATACTCCAGTGTGCCCCAACCAATCCACCCAGATGTGTATTAAAGTAGCTACCTTAAGTTAACCATTAATGATAACTCTCACATCTGTCATGAACACACTCAACCAATCCACGTCTACGAGCATAGCATAGCAGTATAAGCATAACATAGAAGTAACTCCCAAGGATTGAATGCAGGAAAATAGGTTCCTACTTCATCAACTACTTCCCAATACCCACATGTTATCAATTCCTAACCATGCAATGTTTGAGGGTGAAACTAATACATAAAAACTAGGTAATGAAAAGTATGATCAAAGTGTGAACTTGCCTTGTACTGCTGATGAAGATGATTCGCACTCATAACTCTTGATAGTTCTACTCGTCACACTCCGTTCAATATATCGTGAGCAAGCAATAGTAACCACACATAAGCAATCACTCAAAAGATCAGGAAGAACGAAGAAGACAGTTCGGAAAATATCAAAACCAAGAAAATAACTCTTGCAACATAAAACAATTTATAAAAGTACCAAAATTATGTGAATTTGGCCTTATCAGAAAGTTTAGGTCAAGAGCTTCGATTTGCAAAAAGAATCAACTCAAACAGAGTTATAAAACTCAAGTTATGATCAAAAGAAGTTTGAATACAAGTCTGTTTGAATTCAAATTTTAAAACTTTCCAAAACATGTTTAAGTTGTTTTACTGGAGAGAGGAGATCGTAACGAAGAAGTGGGCATTGGTTTCATCTAATTTGGATGAACGAGTAAAAAGTTATGGCTATTTGAAAAATCAGGGCCAAGCTGTTTTATGGAAGAAAAATAGTTACGGCTAAAAGAATTTTAGGTCTAATGTATAAATACAGAGACTAATTGGTAATCTAATTATTGTATCGTACTACTCTAGAAATAATAAACTATGGAAGTATAAAAAAGAAAAAAACGAAGAAAGATACCTTTATAAGGTAGAGAAAAGACGACTTTGGAGAGAAGAGACAATTTCCAGAAGTCGCGCCGGAGAGGAGAAATATATTTTTCTTAAATGTATCTAGTCAAACCAAAATATTGATTTAATCCGAATCGGATGATTTTTGGAGGCTCTATGGATCTATATTTATAGGTGGAAAAGAGGTTTAGAAGTGAAAAGCTAGGTATGTGGGACTAAACATAGACAAAAATATACGAAACAGAGAAAAAAAAGGCTAACGCCTCGCACGGGCATAAAGGCCTCGGCCGGCCACGCGCCATACACGGGCTGCAGTTTTTTTTTAAACAAAATTCGTCCTAAGTCAAAAAAAAAGGATGGCTGCGCCTGGCCCATTTAGGAGAGAGAAAAAATGAGACGCCCGCTGCCACTATGCTACGCATGTGGGCGGTAAATAACTATGGGCCGCATGTACTGTTATATTTTTTAAAATAGAAACAGAAGGAAAATCAAATAACGAAAATAAGATAAAATTATATATAGGTATATTATATATCAAAATTTTCAGAAAAATATTTTCTACAACATGAACATTTTTATAGTGTCAAATAAAATTCGCAAATATTCAAATAATTCAAACAGTGGTACTTCTACAATAAAACCCAATAAAAACATTTTAGAAATACCAAAATGTTTTCAAAATTATTTCTCTCCAATTTTCTGATGTAGGGAATCATTTTACTCTATTTTCCATTTATTTTATTTTTGGAGAAAAATAATTTGAATAAAACCCAAATAACTCCAAATTGAAAATAATTTCAAACGGACTTTAAATTTGATACTTTTAAACTTCCAACTCGTATTTCATATATTTTGAAGAAGTCATTTTATCTTCTCTCATGAAAATCATTGAGTTGCTTAAAGTTTCTGAATTTGAAATATTTCCAAATAAAATTCAAATCTTTTCAAAAAACACTTTTCATTTAATTAAATGGAAGAAGTCATATCATCTTCTCTCGAGGGTTTTGTATTTGAAAAGAATTTGAATTCACGGAGATCAAAATGCAAAAAGGTGAAAGTTTCGGAAAGTTTCGGAAAGTTTCAAAAAGTTTCGAATTTCACTCCATCAATCACACAACAATCAAACAAACAATCAATCTATCTATTTATTATAACATTCCAAAATTTAGAATTTTGGGATGTTACATACATGTACGCGCGAGTGGGTGTGAGTGAACTAGTGCGTGTGTGCACCACTTCTTTTCGTGGGAGTATAATATAGTATGCCCAAAGAACGTTTGCCATAAGAGTAATAGTATAAGAGCGTGATGTGTGAGCTAAAATAAAAGGTGTGCGGCGTCTTTTGTTTTATAGAAGTTCTGAGGGCAGGGTGTGAAGAGCACATATGTGTGTGACGTCTACCTGCAGATAGATGGTGGGTGCGAGAGGACTCGGGAGAGTCGTGAATCGTGAAGGTGCATGTGTGCGTGAGAGAGAGGGGGCATGTATCAATGCAATGCATGTGTCCGTAAATCATTATCCGACAAACTTTCGCCACAAGCCGTTTACTGACGAACGCCATAAGAACCGTTAGATCGGCATCCGACAGTGTCAGTTTTGCCATGTCATTTAACAGAGTAGCCACTCCTCCTACACACAAATCCTCCACGTGAGTGTTAGCAACTGTTGTATGCTCCTCCCCCCTGTTCCAAAATGCAGTGCATATAGCATTATTGAAAATTCGAACATCACAAACTTTTATTGAGTTTTCGTGTACCAAAATGCACATATAGAATACCCAGTATATATCATCTCATTCATCTTTGAGAGGTAACTATAAAGATGGGGGAGGATTCTACAAAGAAAGACCGTCGTATCACCTACAGCAATTTCAACCATCCTTTGGTGTGGAGGAATATCATAGGAACTCTATATGATATGATTTTTATAGGATTTTTTCCTTTAGAGCCAATTGGTTCATAGGAATAGATTCATATACTCCACATTTCAAAGGAAATAAACATGATTCATTTTTATAGCTTTAGAGCCACTTGGTTCATATGAATGGATTCCTATACTCCCATAATTTCAAAGGAAAATAAACATTAGCGTATATTCAATAGAAAAGTTCCTATGATGTGAACCAAATGACATATCTTTTCCAATCCCTACTCATGGGAATTGAGATACATGCCATCTCTTTTCCTACAACTTCCATGTATACATCTTCTATTCCTAAATAGCTAGTACAACCCACTAGTAGCTTTTTTCCTATACATGCAACTATGGCACAAGAACACGTCATGCATGCAAGTCATAAATCACATTGTTTTTTCTACTCTATGCATGCAAGCACCACATCATCAATTCGTGCATGTTACTCATAAGTTATTTCTTGCATTAAATTTTGCAATGACAATGCATGTGCTGGTCACGTGCACACATATGTAGTTCACATTCACATTTTTGTTATAAATATCCTTCTTTTAACTGCAATTCATTTTTTATCTTTGTACTCCATCCGTCTAGGTGTGTAAGACTAGCCACAATGGATAGTAACATAGACAAGTAACATGCATATATTACTAGTTTATGTTACTACCTCTATAGTGGGGAGTAACATATCTGTGGTAACATGCAACACTTCATTTATTAGGATATAGACTCATCTTGCCTTGATATGTGTGATGTTACTCATACTACTAGTAACTAGCTATGTTACCACTTTCCTCTCTTTCTTCATTTATTGTTTGCAACATCATCTATTTTATCTAAATATGTGTGATGTTACTACCTATGTTACTCCCAGTATGGGTAGTCTAAGTCATCTTCCGAAAACCAAATAATTCCAAAACGCTTTGGCACGGTACATTAACTCCCTCCTCGTTTCTTGTTCCGTGACATATCAACCAATAAGAGATTTGGGTCGTGCATGCTTTCCCAAAACACAAGCACTTCTCCTTTGTTCTAGAATCTTCCATATCATAATTGCCCAAACTTTTTTTTCTAAATGAATTGCCATTATTTGTTTTTTCACTTTACGCTTTACAATGCACAATCCCATGAATCTTAACCTTTATATAAAACTAATTGATTTTGAATGAGATTAACTATAAAAACTAAACGAACATGTACATCATGCATATATGACTCAAAGCTTTACATGCTATAGTGTGTATTTATTCATAATTTGGTTTCCAAATCTCATACATTCAATGCATGTGTACCTTACTAGTTTCAGGTAGAGTAGCAAATTTCACGCGGCCATGGGTATATCAAAATACAGGGCCCATGCATCATTGCCTTTCGGTCGAACCTACGTCCACAATTTTTTGTATGTATATCTCCATTGGTCCGCGAACCCAAAATGTTGCCTCGTTCCCGTAAAACCAAGTGGCCCACACATATTAAGGCATTGACTCGAACTCAATTCCTCTACCGTTTACTACGACGTGGCCCCACACGCCGTAGTACTCCTACAAACCCTACCGCCGCACGCATCATCGGTTTTCTTCAAGAGGACGAGGGAGAAGCGGATTTGTAGTGGAGGCGCTTTCCAAAAAAAGGATTTGTAATGGAGGCCCCTACCCTAGAGTGCCCTAGGTAGCTGCCACACGCATCATTGGTTTGCTCTTTTCTTTATGCTTTGCGCCCTAGAGTGAAATGATGGTTGCTTCGTCCGTCCAGCTTAATGCGGGAAAGGTGGGGCTTTCTGATTTGACCCCTCATCGCTCATTTACTACTACTGCGACGCTATGACTGGGGTGCCTCCAAGTCCAACTGCTTCTCCAAACTATAATTTGGTGCATCGCATGTGGAACAAGACGGTGGATGAGCCACATGTTGGCCAAAGTGGTCCTGTTAAGTGTGTCACCATTTCGTGCGCTGACTGACCCTGCTTGAGGCCTCATTCGGTTTGGAGGATTTTCGTAGGAATAACATAGGAACAAGGATTCGGAGGAAAATTTCCTATATATGCATTCGGTTATAGGAAATGCGTATAGGAATTTCGTAGGAATACGACTCATGTCCTGTGTTTTTGGAGGAAACTACACATCCACTCAAAGCTCACTTTGCACGTAGGAACGAGGCAAGTCAATTCCTTAGGATGGCAAGTGCCATCCTATCAAATTCCTATACTACTCCTAATTCCTACGTTCTGATTTCCTCCTAACCGAATGAGCCCTGAGTTGCTACGCCAACATGACAGGAGCAGCCTACCACTTGGTTTTGTTTCTTGGTGAATCCCGACTATATTGATCTAACTAGCAATGTGCCCGTGCGTTGCAACGGATCCAAAATAGATTAATGCATGTTCACAAACTTGAAATAAAAACACTATAGTTTGGTGTATATATCACTAAAAATATACTCATATTAGGTTTCACTCAAAATATATTCCTTGTGGCTGTTTTGATGAGGTGGGGGAGGGATGTGGTTGGTTCCAAGATACTAAGGGGTTTATGCAAATTGGAGCAGAGGAGTGCGGTCTTGTTGCAAAAATGCCACGATTTACATCATAGTCGTTAGATGCAGATCTGATGGTCAGAAATGACGGATGGCAGACACACCATCATCACCAACTGAGTCTTTTATAGGAGTAGAGAAAAGATACGTACTATACTACCCTCTCCGTCTCGGTTTATAGGGCGCACACGTAGTTCTCGGTCATCCATTTGACTAACTAAATATGAGTTACTATGTCACAAAAAGTATATCATTCGATTCTTAAGCGGATGTAGTTTCTAAACATATACTGTTCATCACATATATAGCCAGTTAAATTCTCAACCTAAAATGACGTGCATGCCCTATAAACTGATACGGAGGAAGTAGTAAAAATGAGGTTATTTTACTGAGCGATGGGCGGTGGAGCATGGCCTGTCATGCGGTCCCACATGTCATGATGTACCAAGGCGATGCGCGTGTCCCTCTTTAGGCAGAAGCAATACTATGTGGTTTTCTTGAAGGAGATGATGGCAAAGCGAAGTGTGAAATAATGGTTGCTTCGTCCGTCTGGGAAGGTGCGGCATTGTGATTTGACGTCTCCTTGCTCATTACTACTACTGGGGCGGTACGACAGGGGTGCGTCCCCCTACTATTCTGCACCGTTATTTGGTGCATGACACGTCGAACCGGTTGCTATATGTCCCACATGTCGGCCAGAGAAGTACAGAATTCATGAAAGCGAGCATCGACGGAGGAGTACAAGACACGACTTAGTTTTTGCTGCGTCGCGTGATCCATCGATATAAACCCGGACTAAAAAAAGGCGAGGGCGGGTCTTTTCCCGCGTGGCAGGCAGGGGAGTTTGGCATAGTATGTTCGAGGCAATGAGGCAGGAAAGGAAACAAGCAAATAAAGGTTGAGCGACTTAGTTTTGGGAAAATCTGATTTTACAGAGTGCATACCCACTATGGAGGTAGTATACTGCTTACTACTCCCTCCTTTCCGGTTTATAGGGCTCGTCTAAAAAAATCGTTTTTCCGTTTTATAAGTCACAATTCTACTACTACTACTACTACTACTACTACTACTAGTAGTAGTAGTAGTAGTACTAGTACTAGTAGTAGTAGTACCATGACATGTTGGATTTTGAGGTGCGTTAAATCACCAGATGCAAGCATTGTCAAGAGAAAACTCACCAATGCATGTAGAAGTTCATGGAAATTTAGTGGTCATGCATGCATTCGTTCTAATTAATGCCTCGGTAAACATAACTTCTTGAGAAAAACGAGCGTACATTACTTGTGCAAACTACGGAACTAATTCCACCACTCACCGTCTACCTTGGTTGGAGATATTTTGAAATTGAGCCATAAACTGGAAAGGAGGGAGTAGTAACATAGCCTAGGGTAGATTGCTGCACCACGGACTCCAAGCAAATTGTTGTAGTAGTACTACTCCTATATGCTACTCCTAGGAAATTGAGCCATAAACTGGAAAGGAGGGAGTACTATTAAAAGATATATATTCCAAACAATATGATAATCTCTCTAACCAAGATAGGGACGAGGAGTAAACGGAGGGAGTAGTAAAATTTTCTCCTCGTCCTGCGAGCCACCACGCGCGTGGGCGAGGGAGCGGGCATAGGCTTAGTGAACAAGCTTCACCTCGTCCCGCGAGCCACCGCGCCCATGGGTGGGGGAGACGGCATAGTAAGCAAGCTTCTCCTCGTTCTACGAGTTGACGGGACACATCAAAAGTAATACTTACGTACAGAGCATCTCGAGTGTATAGAACCTTACCTGTAAGGTAGGCCCCATATGACGCGTCAAGTCGCAATTTGTTTGTTCACCCATGGTAGACGATCCTCCATCAAGTGGACAACCAATACACGTGTCAAATTACCATGTGGGCTGCCTTTTCATATAGAAATGAGCTCCACTGTGTACCCACGCGGGTGTGGTTGGGAAAGAGACGGGAGTACGTGCGCCGTTCGTGCACCTCTTCTCTTCATGCACGTCCCCCCACCTACGCGGGTATGTGTGGGAGAGATACAAACCTAGACATAATGCACCATCCATTCCCATGCCTCCGCCCAGTCTGACCACCAGTCACCACCACGCCCCACTCCTCCTCACCTAATCTCTCATCTTTCTCGAGATATCATTTTTTCGATGAAATTCTGAAGATACCATTTTTCCGAAAAAAATTCTTGAGATATCATTAGATTTTACACATGGGATTACTCCTTCATCGGTCAATCACAACATGTGTTTTGTAAAAAAAGCATCTTGACGATCCGTGCAATGCACGGGCATCTTGCTAGTCTTTGAAAACAACACATGGCACAATTTCATGGCGAATGAGTGATTTGAATCTGCTGGGAGGGGATGTTTGGATTTTGCCCGGGGTAGCCAAAATATTGGCAACCCTTTTGTCCACCGGTGCCTTTGCCACCGATGAATGAGGAATGCTCCGGTGCTCATGCATCCTCCAGGGCACGTTGGAGAAAAGCTCGCACGAGCTGTGCTTTTTTTGTCCCACCACGCCGCCCGAGCCGGCCGCGGACCTACCCGCGACCCGCATATTATGCCATCCAACCATAGACGCACACATTCTGACAGCAACTCAACCAACGGGACGAAATTCATGCAAACACGGTGATATTTCTCATAAACAATGACGGGATTCATATAAAATACCGGATTTTCATACAAACATGATATATTTCATTACATTCAAGTCAACTAAGCGGTGCTAGTTCTGGAGAGCACAGGTATATAATACCTGGCCTAAATGGTCGCCCGCCGATCCATTTGTGTTCCTCATGTCTGACAGTACGATCACCGGACTGCCGGGAGCCCCGGAGGTATATGCTTCAGCACAAAGGATGGCTCGCTTCCCCACCGCCCAACTGATATGGTTGGCTGATGCCCAAGATGATGGTGGAAGGGGGTTTCTCCGCTTTCGTGGATCCCATGCGAGGTCGACGAAGGTACTCGCAACAAAAGGATCCGGCAAGACACATGTTGTGTACGTCGGCGTCCCCTCCGCGGTGGCCTTCATGGGACCCAAGCGGCGGCGGCCTCCTGTGTTCTACTTCTCCTTGATGATGGCGGCTGACGCGGAGGCGCTGGCCACCGACTCATCGCTCTCTGCGCACCCGGCTTCTATCTCTGCTTGCATGGCATGGCCGCCGACATGGGAGTCTCGGCCACAGAAATGGGAGACGCGGTCGAAGACATGGGAGGCACGGTATGAGGCGGTGGCATGGACGGCAGCGATGACGCCCGTGCGCCGCTCCTCATCGAGCTGGCCTGGAGCGGCGAGTTGCTGAACCGCACGCCGGCTTGGGGTGGTAACTGGCTCCGTTGGGCGAGGGGAGGGAGGTGGATCAGTGAGCTACATATCCCGTATCCGGCGGGCTCGGCGGGCCACCTAGCCGGCTTGGATGTGGGACAACTACTCTTCGTAAGCCATTGTAAGAGTGGACAAAATGGTGAAGGAGGAGATAGGGGAGCGGTGAAGGGGTGCGATTCTTGGCCGGCGTTTGGCCTCATTTAAATAGGAGATTAAATAGACGGCGGGGGGGAGGAGCTCGGCCGGCGTTGCATTTAATGCTGGCCCGGTCATGAACGGATGTGTGTCTAGAGTTGGTTTCTCGGTTTCCACACGGGTTTCATGGAGGCGTTTGAATGCGGCAAGGAGGCGTGTTCAACCGGGCGTGCATCGAGTGGCGCCCTCGACTCTAATGTAGGACACTGCGCTGTTCTTCCACTGACATGTGGGCTCTTTGGGTACATGGCCTGCATGTCAGTGACCCAACGCAGGCAGCACACGGCAGAGGAACTTTTGGTGGCCCAGGGCAGTCAGAAGCGGGCATTTATAAACTGATGATTGTTCATTGAGTGTGACGTCATCTATTTTATCTAGATAAGCCTACTATATAATGTAAGAGAATTTTAAAATTTTCATATATACATTGATAGCCCGTTCGATACATTGTGATTCATAAAGACCGCTGCAAACATCAATTTTCTGCTTATCAGAGATAAGATTGATTAAACCTTGCAAAAAGGATTAGATTGATTGATACCCGTAACAATCCATTTCCTTAACAAAGGGTGCATGCACGTATAGGTTAAGCGTGTGTCTTGCGTCGTGTGTGGTGTGCATGCAGGCGTGCGATTGTTGCGTGTGTGCATGTGTACGTTTCAGTGTTGCATGCATGTGTGCGTATGTGCGTGTGTACGTGAGTGCATGTGTACGTGTCAGTGTTGCACGCCTGCATGTGTGCGTGTGTTTGTTATGTGTATGTGTTAGTGTTGCACGCCTGCATGCGTGCATGTGTTCGTGTGAGTGTTGCGTGCGTGCATGTGTACGTGCGGGGTGAGGCTACATGTCAGTCGGCTGACTTTTTCATCTCTGGTCAGTAGATTTTCCAGCCATTGGATACAATATCAAGGGCCTATAGTTTATCTTCAACATCCACCCCTTGAGCCACCAGCCACCGCCGGCCGAACCAACGGCCGCCGCCGCCCGCGGCCTGGCCGCGCGGCCACACCGCCCCGCCCGCCCCGAAACCACTCCCCACCGCCGGTCCGCCGTCGCCCCGGCCATCCGTCTAGCCCCCCCCCACCCGCGCCGAGATTTTTCTTCTGCAATCCCCACACCACCGTCCAATCACCGCACCCCCACCACTAGCGACTACCAACCAGAGGTCTCACGACTTTGAATCCCCACTGACCACTAATTTATTACTATTTCTGTCCTTCATATACGCGTTGACGGGTGGGCCCTATGGTAATGTGCGCTGCTAAATGTGGACCGTTTGACTAGTCAATTGATCGTGTCATCAACAAATTACGGAGCTGTATGGTGAGCCAATGACTGTATGATCACCCTAAATGTTTTTTATTAACACAGTACGAACTCAAACTACCATTTCTTTCTTTCATATATGAGCTGACAGGTGGGCCGCATGGTTACGCGCCCCGATGGTGCAACACTAGTTGCGGCATGTGGAACTTCTGTCTGGTCAATTGATTATGTCATCAACAGAATATGGAGTTGTACGAGTGAGCCAGTGACCGTATAATCACAACATGTATTTTTTTTAACACGGTACAGATGCAACCGCTCATATATAGGAGCAAGAACTCACCGCTATAAGCGCACACACGCAAACCCTACCCCTATGAGCACCTTCGAGAGAGTGAGCCAGCATATGATCTTGAGATTTTATGAAGTCACCATAGGTGCCTTGTAGTCGAGTGGAACGTCTCCTCCCACTGAACACACATCGCCAGAAAAATACTGAAATTAACCCAGGATAAATGCGAGCACCAGGACTTTAACAATGGTGGGCTCAAGAAACCACTGTCCTCCTAACCATCTAACCATAGGTTGGTTAGCAGGACAAAATGTATGTGCTGACCGTGATGAGCTTATTCTGAAGTCTAGTGACCATATCATGCTTTTGCTTCAAATACAATGACCATAAGTGTCGTCAACAAAATATGGAGCACACATCAAATACAATGTCCGTCAGTGTTATTAACAAAATACGCAGATGTATCGTGAGCTAGATACCGTATGATCACCACGAGAATATATACGGTGATCGTAATGAGCATATTCTGAAGTCCACCGACCATATAGTGCTTTCGCTTGAAATACAGTGATCGTCACACTTGAATGTGTCATGGGCATGCATACTTTTAGAGGGCTGAGAGATAGTTTGTGTGCGTACGTGAAAGTGGTGTAGAAAGAGGGGGATTCCGGTGGAGACAAGGAGAGATATGCCCTTCATTTCTCTTTCCCGTGACTAATATTTTAGGAGAAAGTATAAACATTCACAATGCAGAACAAATATTTTTGGTTGCACCATGCAATTAACTTTCATGTATAACATTGTACTATTGTATATGCTTATTTTCTTAGTGGCCAATTGCGTGTGTGGTGTGGTGGGCACATCATTTCTAGTTGGGGTGGGCACACCATTTCTAATTGTGGTGGGTCAACATGAGGACTCATGGGTTGGTTCCATCCTGCGCCACATAGGTTGGACCGAGATGCATTATACGAAGACCCATGTTGACTCAGCGTACAACACGAAGCTACCAGAGTCGTGGAGGACTCTATCCCCGCTGGTGATAAGCCGACTATATATGATTTGTACCCCTAGGCCCCGAGTATGTTATAGTAGCCTCGGGGCTAGTTCGTCAATAGTATACACACAACACAATGTCTGGTATTCACGTGTACTTTGTACACACGCTATCACTAATATACAGCACCAGGTGTAGGCTTTTTTCTCAATTGCAAGGGTCCGAGCTTGGGTAAAACTTTGCCTCGTATTACCATCCAGCCTAACAGTCAGGGATATCGTACCGAATGATCTGATGGAATCATATCTGCCAACTACTAAGAGAGAGGTGTGTCTGGGGGGCAATGTGTGGGAGAGAGGCCTAAAGATAATATGCATGCGGGAGACATGTAGGCACATATACGTGCGTATAGAGGGCTAGTAGATACCATGCGTGTGTATATATGCACGTGAGAGAAATAGTGTTTTCCAACTGAGATTAGTGAAAAGAGTGGTACATAGTAGTCAGAAAGAGAGAGAGAGAGAGAGAGAGAGAGAGAGAGACAGAGGGAGTGTGTGTGTGAGACATCCCGACACCCCGGTAGAGATTGTGAGCATGGGTGAAAGAGAAATTCCGATGTATATAAAGTGTGTGCACTTAAGCGTTAGATAGGGAGATATATAGCATGTTTGTGAGAACGAACTGAGGCATAGTGCATCTACGTGTAGAAGGCGGTTCTACGCATTAAATTAAAATATAAATGGCATTATTAATTTTGGATGAGATCATGAATTTTGCAAATTTGCGTATGAACGAAAATCGGTCTATCAAACACCCATACTTTATTGAATTCTAACATGTGCATATGTTTATTTCATATTATCGATCCATAGAGTGAGAGCGGTTTGAAATATAGGCAATGCATTGCTTTTGCAATTCATATATAAACATTAATTAGTGCACTCCATGTTGTTAGTGTGAAGCACTTTATACATTTGTCATTTACAAGGATACATTGCAAATTGCTAGCTATGAAATAAAATACATGTTGAATTCAACATAAAGGGGGTTTTAAAGATTCGAATTCATAGGAAGTGCATTCATCTATTTGAACCCGAGATAATGGCATTTGTAAATCATATCTAAAAGGGGGCATCAATCTTTGTTGTGCGTTTGAACATGCTATATATTCATACGCATGTCTAACTATTTTTTTGCAACCAAGGAGATTATATCTGGAACCATGCATGAACTGAGGTAAGTTGCATATTTTTTAATATATACTTGTGTACAATGTATATTCAAATGTACCCCCTCCATTCCAAAATAATCATAGTTTTAGGATTTTCAAGAGTAAATATTTGTGAAGTTTGACAAATCCTGAAAGTTCAATTCAAGAGAATAGAAAACGTTAATGCTTCTACTCCCAAATATTGAACGAAGTGCCAAATAAGCCTCTAGTCACCCGAAACCGCGCGAGACTAATGTTTGATGGTAGGAAATTACTGTCCTGACTCTGGCACGTGTAGCCTATCGGCCCGATGTCCAAAGGTCTAAACCGGGGTAGGTTTGTAAATTCACCAAGACGCCAGTCTCAACAGTCTCTGAGAAGCATTCATACGCCGTGGGCGCCTAAACACACATGCGCACGGCCGAAATCTATCCCGCCCACCATTTGGGACACCTGAGATTACTGTCCTACCCCCAACCCGCAATATGTCCGAAATTTTAGATGGGGGCAAAGTTTGTAACTTTCCCCAAATTTCAAACGAGCGCCTCCCAAACCGAAACATTGCTCACCCTTAGTTCCCATCCCTCCGTTTCCCCATTCATACTCTGTGGGCGCGAAAACGCCCTCTCCACCAGCCGTGAAACCCCAGCCTCCTTCATCCTCCACCCCATCGCGCCCAATCCACCGCTGGCCTCCTCCATCATGCCAGAGCCGGTGCCCCGATGTCGTCGTCCAACGCAATCGCAACCGCAACGCCCTCAAGTACTTAGCAGCTGAAGCCGAGGCAAATCTGCCTCCATGACGCCGACGCCGATGTGCATCGTACCAGAAATACTTCGACCACACCATCCTGCGCCTCACTACTGCAGCTGCACTGTCGCAAACGTCCACCGCACCAGAGCTGTTCCCGCTACGCCGTCGTTCGCCGCCTCGGATCTGGTTCCCTGCCGCCGACAGACGGCCACCGCACCACACTCAACAACTTGGCCATGGGTTCGTCCAAAGCTCCATCGTCCTCCACAACTTTTCATTTCCAGCGAACCACAAGAAGATCATTGGAAAAACAGAAGGAGGCCACAGCACTGCCAGTAGAAAGACGTATTCCTCTTCGCTTATTCGTGCAAATCTTACGTCTCTACTCACACCGTATTCATCACGCAAAAGAAACTAGTTGAGCGCTTCATACTGCATCTTCTTCGTGATACTAAATGCACAAGGTTTCCTCCCATTTACTATTTCACCTTTGCTAGAGGTCAGTAGCCCGCCTAGATTTCAATTTAGGGTCAGTCGAATCACAATCAAAAGAAGCAGCACTCGCTTAGGCGCGCGGAGCACCTAGTCCGCCTGTTCGCCGGGGAAGGGCACATCGGTGTCTATCATAGGGGTGTGGGGCGCAGGAGCTACTTGCGCCTGATCTGGAGGTCGACGGGGCTTCAAGGGATGGCCTAGGGGTGCCAAGCATGGCGGTGCGTGTAGGTCGAGGGGAGGGCGGAGGCAGGGGACTAGGCTGGTGGTCGCTGGCGTTTCGAGGAAGATTGTAACACTGACTGGCTGGAGGTAGATGAAGGCGATCTGCCCGTTCTTTGTACATCGGACGGTGCAGAAAAAATGGACTGACCTATTTGTTTTCAGTCGACTGTTATTTTCATAGGACCACACCTTGTGGTGTGCTGGAGGAGAATCTGCATTTCCCAGCCATCCCTGTGCTCATATTTCAAAATCCTAGAATCTAGTAATTTCGTGTGCCATGCATGTTGTAGATCTATCAGATGTCTCCCATCATTTATTTCTCACCGACCTGCTATTTGCTACCTTTACATTGTACTACTTGTGCACACACTTCACCCATACTCACACTATTATTTTTTATGCATTGGTATTTCAGACTCTGACGCGGTGTTGATGAATACAAAAAAGAAAAGACAGAAGTCGCTCCAGTGTAATTTGAAGATAAGCACTAAGCGTCCCAGTGCTCTAAAGGGTGCAGTGCCAGCAGATGGAGATAGTAAATGTTGCTCTACAGTTGATGATATCAATTGCCACACACAACCATCCTAGGTGCTTGCTTTAACTTTGCCCTGTCAAATGTGGTTGCATGTTGCATATGGTGTGTAGCTTGTATTGCTTCCAATTTGGTTAAATTGCATCAACTTACTTTACACATTATACCTTTGATAATGACATGCCTTCTTGTTTTTGATACATACTACATATGTCTATTAACCATGTTCATACATCAAACTAATGCTCTTTTGTATCCCTAATCAATCACTTATGACAAGACAGTCACCCCAGTGGGTTACTGTGAGACGCACTACTCATTTAAAGAGTACAGTGTCATCCTCCCCACATGATTCTCAAGAAACAGCAAGGCTAAATGAAGATAGTCAATGTAGCTCTCTAGTTGATGACCGCAATTCCGCCACACCACCATCGCAGGTGCTTGCTCTTACTTTGCAGTGTGATATGTGGTTGCATGTTTCATATGGTGTCTACCTTGTAATGCTTTTAATTAGGGTAAATTTCATCTGCTTAGTTAACACATTATACCTGTGAATATGACATGCCTTCCTGTTTTTGGTACATAATACGTCTTTCTATTAACCATGTTCTTAATCAAACTACTATTCTAGTGTATCCCTCATCAATCACTTCTGACGAGACACCTTCAAGTTGATAGTGTAATATTGGTTGCATCTTGCATATCATTTCAAACATGTGTTGCCTCTAATTTGTTGAAGTGCCACTTATAATGAGACACATCTAACTTAGTAGAGTGATTTTGATTGGATCTTTCATATGGTGTCTAGATTGCATTGCTTCCAATTTGTTGAAATGCCTTCTTCTTAGCGTTTTTCGTACATATTCCATCCTCCTACAATGTGGATGCCATACATAAAAGTTATGTTTGTCAGTATCATGCATCAACGAATTTGGAAGTGTGAATTTCATTCCTTTTTCTTATGTGTTTACTTGACAAGGCAAAACCTAAAAGGACGAAGGCACGGAATGATGGTGGTCCTCTGGAGCAACCGAAACAGATGACCTCTGCAAATTCTCCTGCTACTCCTACTGCAGTGCAAGTTCCAAATCTCATCTCCCCTACTCCACAACCCCAGGTGCTTGCTCTAACATGGCAACGTGATATTTGGTTGCATGTTGCATATGGTGCCTAGCTTGTACTGCTCCTAATTTGTTAAATTGCATCTCCTTAGCTTACACATTATACATGTGAATATGACATGCCTAGAGAAAAATAGGCACATCTAGAATACCAAATGCACATCATTGGATACATAATGAGTTGTATTTTCAAATTGTACATGTGTGGTATTGTAGATGTAGACAGTTTTCTCTATATACTTGGTCAAAGCTCACAAAGTTTGACTTTCAGGAAAATCTATAGGCACTACATTATGGAACGGAGGGAGTATTGCTTCTAATTTGGTCAAATACATTTGTTAGGCCACCCTTTTAATTTGGTAGAGTGATATTGGTTTCATCTTTCATATGGTTTCTAGCTTGCATTGCTTCTAACTAGTTCAAACACCTTGTGCTTAGTTTACACTTTATACATCATACATGTCAATATGTCACGCCAGCTTGTTTTCATACATATTCCATCCTCCTATCATGTGTCTATCTTACAGGAAAGTAGTGCTCGTTAGTATCATGCATCAATGAGTTCTGAAGAGCAAATTTTATTCCTTTTTCTTGTGGGTTTGACTTGACAAGGAAAAATCGAAAAAGAGGAAGGAAAAGAGTAAGGAAGGCAATGATGGTGGTCCCTCTGCAGCAACGTAAACAGAGCATCTATACAGATTCTCCTTGTATTGCTAGTGCATTACAAGTTCCAAGTCTCCGCTCCCCTACTCCACCATCCAAGGTGCTTGCTCTAACTTGGAACATACTATATCTGTCTATCACACCATGTTCTTACATGAAACTACTCTTATTGTGTATCCTGCGTCAGTCACATATGATGGGACACGTTTAAGTTGGCAGTGTGATGTTGGTTTGCATCTTGAATATGATTTCTAGCATGTAGTGCTTCTAGTTTGATGAACGCCACCTATGACGAGACAATTTTAACTTGACAGAGTGATATTGATTGCACCTTCCATATGGTGTCTAGTTTGCAGTGCTTCTAATTTGTTGAAGTGCCTTCTGCTTAGTTACCATATCATATGTGTGAATATGTCAAGTCGTCCAGTTTTTCGTACATATTCCATCCTCGTATCAAGACTTTGCCTTTCATCAAAGTAGTGTTCGTCAGTATCATGCATGAATGAGTTTCAAAGAGTGAATTTTATTCCTTTTTCTTGTCGGTTTGACGTCACAATGCAAAATCAATAAAGCGGAAGGAAATTGGTAAGGCATTGGATGATGGTGGTCCTTCCGAGCAACTGAAACGGAGGGTCTCTACAGATTCTAATCCGCCATCCTCCCAACAAGATTCGCAAGACAACGCAAGGCTAGATAGTCAACGTAGCTATGTAGATGATGAGCACATCTCCCCTACTCCACCATCATAGGTGCTTTCTCTAACTTGGCACAATTATATGTGGTTCCATGTTGCATATGATGTCTAGCTTGTATTGCTTCTAACTTTGTTGAACTGCATCTGCTTACTTTACACATAATGCCTATGAATATGGCACATGTTCCTGTTTCTAGAACATACATGTAGATGATGAGCACATCTCCCCTACTCCACCATCACAGGTGCTTGCTCTAACTTGGAACTGTTATATGTGGTTGCGTGTTCCATATGATGTCTAGTTTGTATTGCTTCTGATTTTCTTGAATTGCATCTATGTAGCTTACAACTTATACATGCAACGATCACTTATCCATAAGACACATTTATCATGGGAGTGTGATGTAGGTTTCATCTTGCATTGTCTTCTAGCTTGTACTACTTCCAATTTCTTGAAATGGCACTTATGATGAGACACTTTTTACCTGATAGTGATATTGGTTGCATGTTCATATGGTGCCTAGCTTTCATTTCTTCTAATTTTGTTGAAATGCCTTCTGCTTACTGTTTTTCATACATATTCCATCCTCCTATCGTACGTCTGAATATGCAATGTTGTCTTTTTTTGTATATATTCCATCCTCCTATCCTGCGCTTGCCTTACATCAAAGTAGTGTCCATCTGTATCATGCATCAACCAGTTATGCAGAGCTAATTTTATTCATCTTATTTTGGTTTTGACTTCATAAGGCAATATAAGAAAATAGGAAGGAAAAGAGTAAGTTAGGGGATGTTGGTGGTCCTCCGGACCGACGCAAACAGAGACTCTCTAGATTTTCCACTGCTACTGCTAATGAAGTTGAAGTCCCAAGTCTACATGATGAGTTCATCTCCCGTACTCCACCATCGCAGGTGTTTCCTCTAAGTTGACAGTGTGATAATTGGTTTCATGTTGCATATGTTGTCTAGCCTGTATTTCTTCTATTTTGATTAAATTGCACCTGCTGAGTTTCTACGTTATACATGTGCATATGACATGCCTTTCTGTGTCTAGAATACACTACATCTATCAATGATACCATGTTCTTATATCAAAGTACTGTTGTTGTGTATCCCGCATCAATCACTCATGATTGGACGCTTTTAACATGGCAGTTTGATAGGGATTGCATCTTGCATTGATTTCTACGTTGTACTGCTTCTAATTTTTCAAAATGACACTTTTAACTATAGGAAGAGTGATATTGGTTGCATCTTTCATATGGTGTCTAGCTTGCATTACTTCTATTTTATTGAAAATCCTTCTGCTTAGTTTACACATCGTAGCTGTGAATATGTCACGCCGTCCTGTTTTTCTTACATATTCTATCCTCACACGGTTGTCTTGCATTAAAGTATTGCTTGTTTGTATCATGCATCAATGAGTTCTGAAGAGCGATTTTATTCTTTTGTGTTGTCGGTATGCCTTGACATGGCAAAGTCAAAAAAGAGCAAGGAAAAGAATATAGTAGGGAATGGTGTTACTCATTGGGTGAAAGCAAAAAGGATCTGCCCTCGAGATTCTGCTGGTACTTATAGTGCAGTAGAAGGTCCAAGTCCACCGGCTAAATCTACAAACACAGTATCACTTGCTCCACCAGCTGCAGCATCCGCTTCAACTGTACCAGCATCTCAACGAGTTACTCATTCATTTGCTCCGGAACTGGCCAGTTCCCAAGCTGCATTCACACCTAACACTACTAAAGCACAGCTGACACAACAACACTTGGCAAGATCAGATGAAGACTTGACAACCCTTGTTAAACACTGGTCTGATCCAAAGTATCAGGTAGGGTATATGTATTTGATCAGACAAAATATTGAACATGTATTTATGTATGTGCCTTACAAGTGTATCTTTTTCTAGGCTAACTGTTTTAAGAACAAGACCAACCGTTCTAAACTGAAATTCCAACAGAAAACATGATCACGTAGCTATATTGCACACTGCGAGGCTCTTGTAAATAGCTGCTACTTCCTTCTTTTTTCTGTGCCATATTATCGTATCTATATTGACTTGTTCCAAATACAGAGAAAAACCCGTTCAGACAAAAAAGAACCTGAATCAAATGTAGTGCAAATATGTAGGATCGAAAGTATGTCTAGAGGGGGGGTGATTAGACTACTTGACAAAATAAAAACTTAACCTTTTCCCAATTTTAGTTCTTGGCAGATTTTAGCTATTTTAGGACAAGTCAAGCAATCATCACACAATTCAAGCAAGCATGCAAAGAGTATATTGGCAGCGGAAAGTAAAGCATGCAACTTGCAAGGATGTAAAGGGAAGGGTTTGGAGAATTCAAACGCAATTGGAGACACAGATGTTTTTCCCGTGGTTCGGATAGGTGGTGCTATCCTACATCCACGTTGATGGAGACTTCAACCCACGAAGGGTAACGGTTGCGCGAGTCCACACAGGGCTCCACCCAAGGGTACCGGTTGCGCGAGTCCACACAGGGCTCCACCCACGAAGGGTCCACGAAGAAGCAACCACCCACAAAGGGTCCACGAAGAAGCAACCTTGTCTATCCCACCATGGCCATCGCCCACACAGGACTTGCCTCACTAGCGGTAGATCTTCACGAAGTAGGCGATCTCCTTGCCCTTACAAACTCCTTGGTTCAACTCCACAATCTTGTCGGAGGCTCCCAAGTGACACCTAGCCAATCTAGGAGACACCACTCTCCAAGAAGTAACAAATGGTGTGTAGGTAATGAACTCCTTGCTCTTGTGCTTCAAATGATAGTCTCCCCAACACTCAACTCTCTCTCATAGGATTTGGATTTGGTGGAAAGAAGATTTGAGTGGAAAGCAACTTGGGAAGGCTAGAGATCAAGATTCATATGGTAGGAATGGAATATCTTGGTCTCAACACATGAGTAGGTGGTTCTCTCTCAGAACATATGAGTTGGAATGGTGTGTGTGTTATGATGGCTCTCTCCACGAATGAAGAGGAGGTGGAGGGGTATATATAGCCTCCACACAAAATCCAACCGTTACACAGTTTTCCAATCTCGGTGCGACCGAATCAATAAACTCGGTCGGACCGAAAATGTAAACCTAGTGACCGTTAGAGATTTTCAGTGGGACTGACATGCAACTCGGTAGGACCGATATGGTTAGGGTTTGGGCATAACGTAATCTCGGTGAGACCGATTACACAAACTCGGTGAGACCGAATTTGGTAATTAGCTAACCAGAGAGTTGGTCAGGCAAACTCGGTGGGACCGATTTGCTCTTTCGGTGAGACCGAGTGGAACTCGGTGAGACCTAAAAGTTACAAAGGGGAAACACTGAGTTTACATTGCAATCTCGGTGGGACCGATTCGCTCTTTCGGTGAGACCGAAAAGTTACGAAAGGGAAACAGAGAGTTTGCAATCCCATCTCGGTGAGACCGAGATCCTTATCGGTAGAACCAAATTGCTAGGGTTTGGCAGTGGCTAATGACAAGTGAAACTCGGTGGCGCCGGATAGGAAGAATCGGTAGGACCGAGTTTGGCTTAGGGTTTAGGTCATATGTGGATATGGGAAAGTAGTTGAGGGTTTTGGAGCATATCACTAAGCACATGAAGCAAGAGGCTCATTAAGCAACACCTCATCCCTCCTTAATAGTATTGGCTTTTGCTAAAGACTCAATGTGATCTTGGATCACTAAAATATAAAATGAAGAGTCTTGAGCTTTTGAGCTTGAGCCAATCCTTTTTCCTTAGCATTTTGAGGGTTCCACTTTCACATCCATGCAATGCCAATCATTGAGCTTTCCTGAAATAATCATCTTGGAATAGTATTAGCTCAATGAGCTATATGTTGTTATAAATTACCAAAACCACCTAGGGATAGTTGCACTTTCAATCTCCCCCTTTTTGGTAATTGATGACAACATATAGATCAAAGCTTCGACAAATGATAATAAGCATCAAATATATCGTCGCTTTGAGAAGTATGTGATAAGTAAGAGCTCCCCCTAAATTTGTGCATATTTAAAAATTTGCTTTGGAATGCAAATGCACAAAGAGTTAGAGTCATGGGTTACTCTTCCATGTCACATACATCTTGGTGGAGCGCTTAAAATGATAAGAATGAAATACATGCACTCATCACCAAGAATAGTGAAAGATCTACTTAAGATAGATAAGATAATAGCATTCATCACAAATAATGACGTAGTATCTCAAGCACTCAAAAGCAAACAAGGTCGAAAAACCACCAAATAAAGCAAGAGAGAAAAGCAACACTCTCTCTCTCGAAGCCTATGATCTATACATCTTCTCCCCCTTTGGCAACAAGTTACCAAAAAGTTCCTAGAAAATGCATAGCACTAGATCGACGCTCAGGCTTGATCTTCTGGTGGTGGTGGAGTCCGGATCACTCCAAGGACGAAGGCTTCGGTAGATGCTGAAGTAGACGCTGGAGTTGGAGCTGAAGTAGATGCTGGAGCTGGTGGAACTGAGGCTGTGGCTGGTGCTGAGGTGGTGGCTCTTGTGTCAGCAACTGGCACGACAGACGACCTCGGACCTCTTGGCACTCTGGCAAAGGCATGAGTGGTAGTCCTGCCTCTCCTCTCCTGCATGTCCTCCTGGAGCTGCTCCACTGCAGACTGAACTTTCGTTACTTTGACATCCAAGTCATAGAACTTCTGTTCCATGATTCTCTCTAGGCTCTGCTGATTTTGAGTGAGGGTGGCCAGACTTTGCTCAATCCTCAGCGTGGATGCAATCAAGTAACCAAGCTGCTCTTGTTTGGTCTTCAAGAAGTACTCAAATGCCTCCTCTTGAGTTGGCATCTTGGCAGCTTTCTCCTTCCTCGCCTTCTCCTTCTTTGCATAAGCATGTGCAGACGATGGCTCGTTCTCAGTCATCACAACTTCATTGTTCTCAAAATCTGGACGGATGGGCAGATGTTCCTTGTCCAATAAATATATGCCCGTGCCCATCTTGGAGTTGATGAGCTCCTGAATTTGAGGGGCATATCCGCAACTCCTCTTCTGGTCTGCTGCAGTCCTCTTGATTGTTTCCACTATGAGGCTCATCACTTTGAACTTCTGGGGCACATCAAACACATGTAACAAGTTGATAGCATGGCCTCTGATCATCTTGTGATCACCTAACTTGGGCAATAAGGTGTGCCTCAAGATCCAATTGATAGTCGGGAGCCCTGACAGAAGGTAATGTACTGAGCCAAACTTGAAGGTATCAAGTGCTTCATTTGGGATCTCCTTGTACATATTGGACATTGAGTTGTGGTCCATCTTCTTCTTGGCATATATGTCCATGTCATCATCATGCTCCTCTGGGGCATTAATCAACTTTGCCCATTCCTCAACAGTGGATTGGTACCTCGTACCCTCAGACATCCATGTGATCCTCCCATCTGGATAAAAGTGTGTCGTGGAGTAGAACTGCATTATAAGCTCCTCATTCCACTTTGTGAGCTTCTGCCCAACAAAGTCAGCTACTCCACAAGCTATGAAGCTGTCTTGCACTCCAGGGTAGTGCTCCTCATTGTCCTTGATGTATTGCCAATCAACCCATCACATATCACAGACAATGGGCTTCTTATCAAGCAGCACTATCTCATAAAAATCCTGCTTCTCCTTGGTGTGAAACCTGTAGTCAACTGCTGTCCTTCTCCTTGAAGCATACGGTCTGCTTCTCTCCATTTCCTTAGTCATGAATCTCTCCTAAGCTTCATGTCCTCAGCCACAGGATGAGCATCGTTGTGGTCTGGGATCTTGGGCTTTAGCTTCCTTAGGACATTCTCTTCCTCTTCTTCTACAACAGTCTCAGGCACTGGGGCCTTGTTCTTCTCAGCAGCTGGGATGCTTCTTGTGTTCCTCTTTGGCTTTGGCTTTGGAGCTGGCTTGGCCTTGGAAGCAGCTCCCCCTGATTTTATGGCATCTCCCATTAGCTTGGGTGCCTTGGGTGCTGGTGCATCTACCTCTTCTTCTTCTTCTTCCTCTTCCATGATGGAAGCTTTGCCAAGCACTCTAGCCACAGTCTTCTTCACCCTTTCCTTTCTTTTCTTGCCCTCAGCTGCAACTGGCTCTATGGGCTTCTCACTTGACATTCTGGCCTTTGACATTGGCTGCCTGCCTGCTGGCCTTTTGATTTTCAGGCCTGGCTTAGTGCCTTGAGCTGGCTCAACTCTCTTGGAGGTGGCCTCTTCCTCTGCCACATAGTCTTCATCTTCGGAGTCTGAAGTTCTCTTCTTCCTCTGTCTCGTGGCAGCTTTTGGCAAGTTGCTAGGAGTGCTCCTGCTGCCTTCATCAGAAGAACTGGAGGGACTAGTGCCCTCACTCATCATCACTTGCTGTTCTGACACATTCTGGCTATCACATTGGTCTGACATGCTACACTCTGACTGCTGACCCTGTGAACAGATTATAGATGAGGTAGAAAGGATGAGCATCACAAAATGCAGAGATTTTTGCAAAAGAATGATCCAAAAACGTAGTTTTAGTTTCCCACTGAAATCATCTCGGATCTACCGATTTTCAAACTCGGTGATACCGAAGCTGTTTTGGAACCTAAACTAGTGAACTCGGTAGGACCGAGTCATAGTTCGGTGGCACCGAGACTGCTAGGGTTTCACAGAGTTCTAAAATCGGTCACACCGATAAGTAATTCTCGGTCAGACCGAGTCTCACTTGTGCAATGGCATAAGCCAAATCGGTGGGACCGAGTTTTTCAACTCGGTGGGTCCGAGATGGTTTCGGCGGAAACCTAAACCTAGAATTTTCGAATCAAAGCTAATCTACGGGCGTTTTGACTGGATAGGAGTGTTTCAATCGTGGCAAGAATCATGAAGAACACAATGTGCTAGGAATCAGATTGGAGAATAGCACAAAGATCAAGTCCATACCCTAGTTCGGCGGGGACTTGCTACGGCGGCAATAGCAGGGCAGAATTCCCGTTGATGGCGACGGAGACCAGCTACTGGAGGCGGCTGGCGGCGAGAAGACGATCCGGAGACCACGAGGGCAGAGCAGGCTATCGCGCGGGCGAAGGGGTTCGGAAAAATTTCCAAAATTTTGCCCGTGACTATATATAGCCCGACCCTGTCGGTGTGACCGAGTGGAACAACTCGGTGGCACCGAGATTCATAACTGCGTGCAGTTACTGAAACTCGGTGTGACCAAAATGTTCAAATCGGTTGCACCGAGATCGAAAACCTAGATCAACTTAATGATCTCGGTAGGACCGAAAGTGGGGTATCAGTCAGACCAAGAATCATAAAGAGGTTTTGGAAGTTTAAGTCTATGACGAATCGGGGACTCCGAGCGCTCCTCACACAGAGTGGTTCGAATCTGACTTGATCAAATTTTGTGATGCAGCATGAATAGAGTTTGAGACGAGAAAAGCATAGATAGCTAGAGGAGGTTCTTAGGCATTCTTGTCCATCCACTTGGCAAAAAGAAATAAAGCCGAACAATCAAAACAACAAGTGGATGTCCTCGAATGAGTAAAATATGCAACCAACATGCTCACACAATAAGATGGCAAATGAAATATGTGACAAGGCATGCACAACCAATTCTAGCATCTATCAAGAAATTTGCGATGACTAGGTCATCTATATATGAGTATATTGACTTAGGAGTCAAGTGAGAACACTTGATCATAGGTCATACTCATCGTTTAAGCTCAAGTGGGGTTACCACTTTTACATAAAGCATTGTTGTGTTCACATCTTTAGAGTTGCTTTAGCTCAAGTCTTAGAGTAAAGCTCCCCCTAGATGTGATATCCCCCCTAAGAGGGATGAACTAACCTTGGGTTTTGTCGATGATGACTTCATGTAGGATTTGAAGATGTGGATGCTCAATGTTGATGTAGATCACTTGGAGCTATCCATTTGAGTGAATTGCACATTCAATACCTACATGGGTTAGTCCCACAAGGAACAAACAAGGATATCCATAGACATAGAGTGATGCACACACAAGATGATGTCCATGAAAACTTTTAGGTTACATTGTCCCTTGTCTTACCAACAAGAGGGTTTGTGACTCCTTGAACTAGTGCAAGATGTGGAAGTTGATTGCACTTGTTCTTGCCAAAATGATAAGAGTGAAGTATGTTGGCGGAGTCACCCTCAAGAACTCTCTAGTTCTTCTTCTTTTGGATCCACATCATCTTGATGGGAATCCTTGGAGTTGTAGTCGTACTTGATGAAGTGGAACTTGAAGTAGTCTTGGGAATCCACTTGACTAAGGTCTTTGGAGCTTATTCAAATGCGTCAATCTCCTCTTGAAGCTTTTCCTTGCCTTTTTGCTTGTAGTCTTGTGGTGGAAGATCATCTTGAGCTTGTGTCCCCTTGAAATAAGTATCATGCTTCTCTTGTTGTGGAACAAACTTTGTCTTGGGGTATTGATCTTCTTCCCACTCAACTCCATTGGCATTGAACTTTCGTTCAAAACCAACACCTTGATTCTTCCGGTGCATTCCTTGCTTGCGCACAATTTCCTCGAATTGCTTACTCCCGGCAAGGCTTTTGTACACTCCTTTCTCTATAATTCCCTTCAATAAGCTATTCTCTTGCTCAAGTGTAACTTGGCTAAGAGAATCATTAGTGGAATCAAGAGAACTACTAGAAGCAACAATATTGGATTTAGCATGATCATTGTTACTGCTAGAGGAAGAATCTTTATTGTTACTAGACTTGACTTGAGGCATGTAAGTGGATAAGAGTAAACGCTTGGCAATGTAAGAAGAACTCTTCTTGCGGAGATCATCATTGATTGCTTTTAAGACTCATGCTCTTGCTCAAGATTGAGCTTTTCAAAGCGTAATTTCTCATGAGCTCTTAAAAGTTCTCGATGATCTTCGAAGATAGTTTCATGAGCTAACTTAAGAGTGTTTAGTTCTTTAGTTAGAGCCTCAATCTTCTCCTTATCATTGTCATTCGTTTTATCTTGATTAGCATGATTAATTGACGTTTCATCATAGTATTCATCACTAGAGTTGTCAACAAGCAAATCATCCCCTAACAAGTCATCTTCATCACTATTGAAATCAACATACTCGGGGTGTGTTACCTTAGGACCTTTGGCCATGAAGCATCTTCCAATTCCTTCATTTGGTGAGTCAAATATGTCGTAGGAGTTGGTTGACACAAGTGCTAGACCGGCAACACCTTCTTCTTGAGTATCTTCAGAGTTGGAGTGATAACTTCTCTCGGAGTGGCTGTCGGAGTCGGAGCCGGATACCCATTCACCAACATGAGCTTGATGTCTTCGTCTTGTGTAGCTCCTTGATGATTTTTCCTTCCTTTCCGAATCCTTGCTTCTCTGTGAGTATCTTCGTTCATAACGATCATCTCTACTCCTTCTCTCTCTTGGTGGTGATTCTTTGCTTCTTCTTCTTGGAGAATCTTCTCTTCTCTTGTAGGGAGCCGTACACTCATTGGAATAGTGTCCGGGTCTTCCACAATTGTAGCAGTTTCGCTCTCGACTAGAAGATCTTTTGTCATTGTAGGACCTTGAGTTGAAGCTTCTATCTTTGCTTCTACTCTTGTAGAACTTGTTGAAGTTCTTCACCATTAAGCTCAATTCTTCATTGAAGTCTTGTTTCTCACTTGATGATGTAGGGGCTTCACATGAGGCTTTATAGGCACCACTTGATTTGTTGTGAAGTTCCTCTTTATCCTTAAGTGACATCTCATGAGCAACAATTCTTCCAATCACCTCCGTTGGCTTGAGATCTTTGTAATTGGGCATCATTTGGATCAATGTGCACACGGTATCATATTTTCCATCCAAGGCTCTTAGAATCTTCTAGATGATGAATCTATCGGTCATCTCTTCACTTCCTAAGCCGGCAATATCATTTGTGATGAGAGCAAGCCTAGAGTACATTTCAGCGACACCTTCACCATCCTTCATCTTGAACTTGTCAAGTTGGCTTTGAAGCACATCCAACTTGGATTCCTTGACGGAGTCGGTACCTTCGTGCATATCAATCAAAGTGTCCCAAATTTCCTTTGCTTTCTCAAGATGGTTGATTTTGTTGAATTCTTCGGGGCACAATCCGTTGAAGAGAATATCACAAGCTTGAGCATTGTATTGCAACATCTTCAACTCATCCGCGGTAGCTTCACGGTTTGGTTCTTTCCCATCAAAGAATTCACCTTGCAAACCAACACACACAATAGCCCAAACGGCGGGGTTATGTCCAAGAATATGCATTTTCATTTTATGCTTCCAACTAGCAAAATTAGTACCATCAAAGTAAGGGCCTCTACGGTGATAATTTCCCTCGCTAGACGCCATACTCTCCTAGGTTGTGAAACCAAGGCTATGACCACCAAAAGCTATGGAGATCAAGCAAATGGAGACCAAAGCTCTGATACCACTTGTAGGATCGAAAGTATGTCTAGAGGGGGGGTGATTAGACTACTTGACAAAATAAAAACTTAACCTTTTCCCAATTTTAGTTCTTGGCAGATTTTAGCTATTTTAGGACAAGTCAAGAAATCATCACACAATTCAAGCAAGCATGCAAAGAGTATATTGGCAGCGGAAAGTAAAGCATGCAACTTGCAAGGATGTAAAGGGAAGGGTTTGGAGAATTCAAACGCAATTGGAGACACAGATGTTTTTCCCGTGGTTCGGATAGGTGGTGCTATCCTACATCCACGTTGATGGAGACTTCAACCCACGAAGGGTAACGGTTGCGCGAGTCCACACAGGGCTCCACCCAAGGGTAACGGTTGCGCGAGTCCACACAGGGCTCCACCCACGAAGGGTCCACGAAGAAGCAACCACCCACAAAGGGTCCACGAAGAAGCAACCTTGTCTATCCCACCATGGCCATCGCCCACACAGGACTTGCCTCACTAGCGGTAGATCTTCACGAAGTAGGCGATCTCCTTGCCCTTACAAACTCCTTGGTTCAACTCCACAATCTTGTCGGAGGCTCCCAAGTGACACCTAGCCAATCTAGGAGACACCACTCTCCAAGAAGTAACAAATGGTGTGTAGGTAATGAACTCCTTGCTCTTGTGCTTCAAATGATAGTCTCCCCAACACTCAACTCTCTCTCATAGGATTTGGATTTGGTGGAAAGAAGATTTGAGTGGAAAGCAACTTGGGAAGGCTAGAGATCAAGATTCATATGGTAGGAATGGAATATCTTGGTCTCAACACATGAGTAGGTGGTTCTCTCTCAGAACATATGAGTTGGAATGGTGTGTGTGTTCTGATGGCTCTCTCCACGAATGAAGAGGAGGTGGAGGGGTATATATAGCCTCCACACAAAATCCAACCGTTACACAGTTTTCCAATCTCGGTGGGACCGAATCAATAAACTCGGTCGGACCGAAAATGTAAACCTAGTGACCGTTAGAGAGTTTCGGTGGGACTGACATGCAACTCGGTAGGACCGATATGGTTAGGGTTTGGGCATAACGTAATCTCGGTGAGACCGATTACATAAACTCGGTGAGACCGAATTTGGTAATTAGCTAACCAGAGAGTTGGTCAGGCAAACTCGGTGGGACCGATTTGCTCTTTCGGTGAGACCGAGTGGAACTCGGTGAGACCGAAAAGTTACAAAGGGGAAACACTGAGTTTACATTGCAATCTCGGTGGGATCGATTCGCTCTTTCGGTGAGACCGAAAAGTTACAAAAGGGAAACAAAGAGTTTGCAATCCCATCTCGGTGAGACCGAGATCCTTATCGGTAGAACCGAATTGCTAGGGTTTGGCAGTGGCTAATGACAAGTGAAACTCGGTGGCGCTGGATAGGAAGAATCGGTAGGACCGAGTTTGGCTTAGGGTTTAGGTTATATGTGGATATGGGAAAGTAGTTGAGGGTTTTGGAGCATATCACTAAGCACATGAAGCAAGAGGCTCATTAAGCAACACCTCATCCCTCCTTAATAGTATTGGCTTTTGCTAAAGACTCAATGTGATCTTGGATCACTAAAATATAAAATGAAGAGTCTTGAGCTTTTGAGCTTGAGCCAATCCTTTTTCCTTAGCATTTTGAGGGTTCCACTTTCACATCCATGCCATGCCAATCATTGAGCTTTCCTGAAATAATCATCTTGGAATAGTATTAGCTCAATGAGCTATATGTTGTTATAAATTACCAAAACCACCTAGGGATAGTTGCACTTTCAAAATATTCAAGGATTGCCACACCAGCAAGATGAAGGGCATGAGCACACCAGTTCAGGCCGCTGTTGTAAGTCCTTACTCCTCCTGCCTTTGAACTGATTGGTACTATGATGTGTTCATTTAACTGCTTTGTTTCCAACCAATGTCAGTTAATCTATTCACTTTTATACACAGTTGTCTTAATGTATCATTTCACCTTACATGGTTTAAAAGAGATGAAGGATATTATTTTGGTCTAGATCTGTAATCTAGTTGTGATGTTCACGTGCGCACACAATGATACAATAGCCTGTTTGTTTTATATCTGCTTGCCCATGATATGAATGATGTCTCTTTATCCTACTTTAAACCATGTCTCTTTATCCTTAGATGTCCATGAATGTGAGGAAATAGACAATACAGTAGGCCTTCTACATGGACATGTGTTCTGAAAGTGATTTTATTATGTAGTTGGCACTACAATACATGCTAATGTATTATAGTAGTTCACCAAAAGTAAGTTATGTATAAACGTGAAACCTACTTTGTTTGTTTTTGTCTCATTAGTAACTTATCTGGTACACTAATATACAAGTTCAAACTTTCAGCAAGCTATGGAACAAATGATTGAACAACCACAACTACCTAAAGGTGACGGGGCTACCACAGGCACAATGTCACCTCTTGCTGCAGTGCGTCAGTATCTCTCCACTAACAGTGCAAAAAGCACCTTCCTGCGTAATTCTGGGTTGGTTGTCAAGGTAACCTCGTCCAAATCGCCTACTGAACAAAATCTTCCGGCTAGACAGAGTGATATATCTGTGCTCCAGACACAAGTCCAATCCCTAATGGAAGTTGTGTCGGAAACAAAAATAGTGGTTGAAAAATGTCGTGAAGATATGAATGGTTTTGAAACCAGACTATTAGACATTTGCTTCGTTGTTCGAGAGCAATGGCGGAAAAGGGGGATGATCATGCTGCTCTATCAGATTCTACAGCCTGAAACATAAGCACTCATGTCAAATGATTTGTGCTTCTATACATCAGATGGTGCTTTTATCTGCAAGGACTGTAAACTTTATGCCAACAGGCCTTTTGTTGTATGGTTCGAAATTTTTCTTGTGGTACAACATTTATGATGCTGCCAAAGGTTGCAGTAATTACGACGCTATTTTTGTATAGTGTAGGTTTATCTTAGTAATGTATTTGACCGAAAGCTTCGTGGGAGCCCAACATGCCAACATTCATCGGGCCCATTCCAATTGGGCTAAAAATGATTCTGTGCCGAAATTTGCATGTAGCCCACTAAAAATATCCTGGTCTAAATCAGCATAATCTTTCATATTTTTCTGGTAGGCTCGTGCCCATAGTGGGCCTTTAAGAAGCCTAAACATAATTTGGGCCCTCAGTAATAATAGGCCGTTTACATGTGTAAATATCTCGAGCCCATAAAAAACATGGGCCTTTAGTAGGCCGAAAGTAAGATTGGGCCCTGATTGTGCCAAATAACCCACTGGTCTTAGCAGCCCGAAATGGTGGCCCATTTACAATGCGGATCGTCCACAGGCCGAAATTCAGACGGGCCGTAAATGCGCCAACCTACTACAAGGGCCTTTAATAGGCTGGAAGTTTGGTTGGGCTTGATTAGTGTCACTTTAATATGGGACGTTAGTAGGCCCGATGTGGCATTGGGCCCCATATGGCCCATGGATTTCGTCCGACATTAACAGGCTGAAAGTGGCCCAAATCTGTACTGGGCCTCTAACAGGCCGAATGTCAGACATGGCCGAATATGACCCATATCCTTCATGGTTGTTTATGGGCCAAAATTTTCAATGGCCTATAAATGGGCCCAAATGAAGCAAGACCTTTAACAGGCTGGAAACACATCGGGCCGTAATTCGGTCCAAATTCTTAGCGGACTATTAATGGGCCAGAAGTGACCATGGGCCGCAATGATGACAAGTTTAGGACGGGCCATTGACGGGCCGATTTAACACTAGTCGTACGGGCCTTAACTAAGAATGTTGGGCCTTTAGCTGGGCCGACCCATTATGGTTTGCAAAATATTCTGGGCCTTTAGCTGGGCCAGCCCATTATGGCCTGCTAAATCTTGTCGGCCTTGTCGTCCTTTAGTTGTGCTGGCCCATTTAATCTTTATGGGCCACTTTCCGGCCGGTCCACGTGTCAACATATCATAGGAGTATCTCGCCCATTGGATGAGTGACACCTGTGCCAACGCGGAGCTGACACATGGTTCCATCAGCCAATGAGAATTTTACATATGGAAAATCAGCATTGGTCGTTGCTGTTAGCGGGTTATCGGATCCAAAACCGGACCCGATAGCTTAACTGCGTCCCGTTACGGTGGTTGCCATGTGTCGGTCACCCTTGACGAAAGCACTTCTATGACGTGCGACTTATCATCATGGAAGTGGACACTTCCGTGATGATAATTTTGGTGATGTCATGGAACACTTCTATGACAGCACAGGTATGACTATCTTGATTCTGTCATAAAATTGTCATGGATGTACATGCATGACAGAAAATGTGACCTACTGTGACAAACATGTATCATCATGGAAGTGTCTTTTTTGGTAGTGTCACTTAGATGATTAGAGGGATGTCTATCTAAGAGAGAGTTCTGAAGTAATATGATTAATTGAACTTTAATTTATCATGAACTTAGTACCTGCTAGTATTTTGCATGTCTATGTTGTTGTAGATAAATGGCCCGTGCTATTGTTCCTTTGAATTTTAATGCGTTCCTAGAGAAAGCTAAGTTGAAAGATGATGGTAGCAACTACACAGACTGGGTCCGTAACTTGAGGATTATCCTCATTGCTGCACAGAAGAATTACGTCCTGGAAGCACCGCTAGGTGCAAAACCCGCTGCAGGAGCAACACAAGATGTAATGAACGCCTGGCGGAGCAAAGCTGATGACTACTCGATAGTTCAGTGTGCCATGCTTTATGGCTTAGAATCAGGACTTCAACGGCGTTTTGAACGTCATGGAGCATATGAGATGTTCCAGGATTTGAAGTTAATATTTCAAGCAAATGCTCGAATTGAGAGATATGAAGTCTCCAATAAGTTATATAGCTACAAGATGGAGGAGAATAGTTCTGTCAGTGAACATATAATCAGAATGTCTGGGTACCACAACCACTTGACTCAACTGGGAGTTAATCTTCCTGATGATAGTGTCATTGACAGAGTTCTTTAATCACTGCCACCAAGCTACAAAAGCTTCGTGATGAATTATAATATGCAAGGGATCGATAAGACAATTCTCGAGCTCTTTGCAATGCTAAAGGTTGCGGAGGTAGAAATCAAGAAGGAGCATCAAGTGTTGATGGTTAACAAGACCACTAGTTTCAAGAAAAAAGGGCAAAGGGAAGAAGGGGAACTTCAAGAAGAGCAGCAAGCAAGTTGCTGCTCAACTGAAGAAGCCCAAGTATGGACCTAAGCCTGAGACTGAGTGCTTCTACTTCAAAGGGACTGGTCATTGGAAGCGGAACTGCCCCAAGTATTTGGCAGATAAGAAGGATGGCAAAGTGAAAGGTATATTTGATATAAATGTTATTGATGTGTACCTTACTAATGTTCACAGTAGCGCCTGGGTATTTGATACTAGTTCTGTTGCTAATAATTGCAACTCGAAAAAGGGGTTACGGATTAAGCAAAGATTGTCTTAGGACGAGGTGACGATGCACGTGGGAAATGGTTCCAAAGTCGATGTGACCGCCGTCGGCACGCTACCTCTACATCTACCTTCGGGATTAGTATTAGGCCTAATAATTGTTATTTGGTGCCAGTGTTAAGCATGAACATTATATTTGGATCTTGTTTGATGCGAGACAGTTATTCATTTAAATCAGAGAATAATGGTTGTTCTATTTATATGAGTAATATCTTTTATGGTCATGCACCCTTGATGAGTAGTCTATTTTTATTGAATCTCGATAGTACTGATACACATATTCATAGTACTGAACCAAAAGGATATAAGTTTAATAATGAGAGTGCAACTTATTTGAGGCACTACCGTTTAGGTCATATTTTTGTAAAGCGCATGAAGAAAGTCCATGCTGATGGACTTTTGGAATCACTTGATGCTTGCGAACCAGGCCTCGTGGGCAAGATGACTAAGACTCCATTCTCCGGAACAATGGAATGAGCAACATACTTATTGGAAATAATACATACTGATGTATGCGGTCTGATGAGTGTTCATGCTCGTGGCGGGTATCGTTATTTATGACATTCATAGATGATTTGAGCAGATATGGGTATATCTACTTGATGAAACATAAGTCTGAAACATTTGAAAAGTTCAAAGAATTTCATAGTGAAGTAGAAAATCATCATAACAAGAAAATTAAGTTTCTACGATCTGATCGTGGAGGTGAATATTTGATTTATGAGTTTGGTCTTCATTTGAAACAATGTGGAATAGTTTCGCAACTCACGCCACCTGGAACACCACAGGGTAATGGTGTGTCTGAATGTCGTAACCACATTTTATTAGATATGGTGCGATCTATGATGTCTCTTACTGATTTACCGCTATCGTTTTGTGGTTATGCTTTAGAGACAGCTGCATTCATGGTAAAATAGGGCACCATCAAAATCCATTGAGATGACACCATATGAACTGTGGTTTGGAAAGAAAGCCAAGTTGTTGTTTCTTAAAGTTTGGGGATGCGATGCTTATGTGAAAAAGCTTCAACCTGATAAGCTCGAACCCAAATCGGAGAAATGTGTCTTCATAGGATACCCAAAAGAGGCTGTTGGGTACACCTTCTATCACAGATCTGAAGGCAAGATATTTGTTACAAATAATGGATCCTTTCTAGAGAAGGAGTTTCTCTCGAAAGAAGGAGTGGGAGGAAGGTAGAACTTGATGAGGTAACTGTACCTTCTCCCTTATTGGAAAGTAGTTCATCATAGAAATCAATTCCAGTTATTCCTACACTAGTTAGTGAGGAAGCTAATGATGCTGACCATGAAACTTTTGATCAAGTTACTACCGAATCTCGTAGGTCAACCAAAGTAAGATCCGCACCAGAGTGGTACGGTAATCCTGTTCTGGAGGTCATGTTACTTGACCATGACGAACCTACGAACTATGAGGAAGCGATGTTGACCCCAGATTCTGCAAAATGGCTTGAGGCCATGAAATCTGAGATGGAATCCATGTATGAGAACAAAGTGTGGACTTTGGTTGACTTGACCGATGATCGGTAAGCCATAGAGAATAAATGGATCTTCAAGAAGAAGATTGACGTTGACGGTAATTTTACTGTCTACAAATCTCGACTTGTTGTGAAAGGTTTTCGACAAGTTTAAGGAGTTGATTACGATGAGATCTTCTTGAAAGTGCTAGTTATCGACTAGAGGGGGATGAATAGGCGATTTTTATGGAAGTCTTCAAAACACGAGGGCTTTGAAGACACAGTAGAAATGAACCTATTGATATGCATCGGAAGGTAGACTACACTAGACAAGCCATAGTCAAGTAAACAATGAAGTGAAAGCACGAAGACTATCAGCAGCTAGGTAGTATAGATTAGGATGGAAGATAGTATGAAGCCAAACAACAATAGTCTTCACACAATGAAGTCAATCAGATCATGCAAGCAGACAATGACTTCACGAAGACAAACTATAAGTAAAGAGAGGTAGAGGATAGAACCAGTTGCTTGGTGAGGACAAGGATTTGTTGGACCAGTTCCAGTTGCTGTGACAAATGTACGTCTGGTTAGGGAGGCTGAGATTCAACTCAGAAGATCCCGTCTTCACCTTATTCCCCTTGAGCTAAGGACACACAGTCCTCGCCCAATCACTCTGGTATGTCTTCAAGGGAGACTTCGAAACCTTCACAGACTTTGTTCACTGGCAATCCACAATGACTCTTGGATGCTCAGAACGCGACGCCTAACCGGCTGGAGGATTCACAGTCCTCAAGTGTAACAAGTCTTCAGGTCATGCAGACGGAAAGACTTCAGTGATGCCTAACACTCTTTGGCTATGGGTGTTTAGGGCTTTGTCCTCGCAAGGATTTCTCTCTCAATTGCTTCGGAGGTGGGTTGCTCTCAAACGACAAAAGCCATGCAGTAACTCTAAGCAGCCACCAATTTATGGTGTAGGGGTGGGCTATTTGTAGCTAGGAGGCAAACCGGCCTGATTTATCTGAAATGACCTTGTGTCACTAAGGAACTGACATGTGTCCAATGGTCAGATTTCAAACACATGGCAGCTTGACTTGGGCTACAAGTAAAGCTAACTCATCCAGCTCTAGATAAGATTTGCTCTCATTGTCTTTGCTCGAAGACATAGGATTTGGTTGAGCATCACTTTAGTCACTCTGCCTTTGTTCACTTGGACCCCACTTAACAGTGTGGTGGTTCCTATGACTCAACAAAGAAGAAAAGGAAACTACGAAACAACTATGTCTTCGCACTCCATAGTCTTAAAGTGAATGTCTTCTCGAGTCATAATCTTCATTGTGAATATCTTCACAGACCACCATTGTCTTCAATGTCTTCATACATTTTTAGGGGTCATCTCTAGTAGGTAAACCGAATCAATGAGGGACTACTACCTGTGTTATCCTGCAATTCTCACAAACACATTAGTCCCTCAACCAAGTTTGTCGTGAATACTCCAAAACCAACTAGGGGTGGCATTAGATGCACTTACAATCCCCCCTTTTGGTGATTGATGACAAACTGGTTGAAGTTTTCAACGGGGATAAAAGTATGTCAAAGTTTAAGGATTCAAGACATTGTCTTCATAAGTAGCAAAAAGGCTCCCCCTGAAGATGTGCATATAAGTAGTTTGCTCTGGAATGCAAATGCACATGGCAGGTTTTACTTGTGGAGATCCTCTTCAACCTATGAAGGCATTTCATCATGCATATATAGATGTAGAGAAGATAATGACATGCATAATGAAAAATGGACATCTGCGGAATGACTTCATGCGGAATTTATCATCGCATCACAGAGTAGCAAGAAAAATAGCAGACGACCATCAAGTTTAAGTATTACAACCCAAAGAACCAAATGTATCAAAAACGGGAGTTGTAACCACTTGGCAAAAATTATAGCAACCACCCATATGGACCCGGTTGAAGACTATCAACTCATATGCTGCTCCCCCTTTTGTTAGTAATGACCAAAAAGGTTTGAAGACATAGAGCATCTACTCGTTCCCATCTAGAGTAGATGAAGGTGTAGGGTCGATGTTGGAGTTTGGTGGTGCAGAGGGGCCTGGTGCAGTGTCGAGACACGACGAAGCCATGGTTGGTGAAGTGGCATCATCTGCTTCATCGACGACTCTCGCAACAATAGTTGCAGCCGAAGATGAGAACTCAGAGTCTTCTATGGAAGGAGTTCGATGCAAGACGACATTCTGGGGAGGCGTGGAATCAAATTTGAAGCGCTCAGTGAATCCATCATCGATAAGATCCTCTTCAGGGCATAGCAGTGTGAGACTCTTCCAAGACCGCCGACAGGCTTCATGCACTATAAATGCGTTCTTGGTGGCAAGATTGCGAATGTGATTAACATCCACCATGAGGCTCTGCATCTAACGCTTTAGCCAGTCATGGTGTCTATCCTATTTCTGATGTAAGGCCACAAGAACGTCTCGGTTATTGAGTACACGAGATCGCTTCTGAGGCCGTTGAGCAATGGTGCTTTCAGTGGCTTTAGTTGGAGAACAATGAGGTGCACGCATATTTCCAGCCAGAGGATAGACTCAAGTAGTAGCAAGGACTCCCTGAATTGGTTGCGTGAAGATTTGGCGATCAACATTATGAAGATAAAGTGGCTCCTTGGCAGGCTCATGGTAGATGGCTTCGACAGACATATCAACCTCAGACAAGAAGACAAGATGGTTGCGCACTGAGGGTTGATAGTCGACAGATGAATGAAGTTTGATCACGCGCATCACCCATGGAGCATAAAACTTCAAGCCAAATAGATTAACTCCAGATGCAGCAAGTTGCCTGATGAAGAAGTCTTGAGCGTTGAAGCTGACGCCATTGAGAATATAGTACACCAAGATCTTCATGGTGCCTTCAAGTTTGGCTGTAAGAGAATGTCCCTTGACAGGCAATAGATTTCGTCTCACAATGTGATAAATGGTACGGGGCAGATACTCGAGGTCTTCAACAAAGAATTCCTTGGGATATTCAGCATCTTGAGGCAATGACTTCATCATGCTGAGCATCTAACTCATGTTTGGCTCAGGCTTCTGAAATATACTCTCCAGAGCATTCGTGTGTAGCTGACAACCAGGTTCATAGAGCTCACCTGGAGTGGCAGGGAAGTAAGCTCGATGATATCTTGAGCTTTAGCTTCATGATGCACATCACATGTCATCCACTCAAGGACCCAAGTCTCCGGATCCCTTTTGTAGCCACGAATGTGAACAATGGCATAGAATTGCCGCAGAAGCTTTTTGTTCCAATGCTCTTTGTCACTGACGAACTGCAGAAGGCCAACATCTCTGAAACAGTCTAGAGCTTCTTCCAAGCAGGGCAGCCCAGCAATGGCTTCACAATCCAGAAGCATGTGAGGAAAGATTCACCCTTGATTGTACAATACACATGAGTAATAACTGCGACGCTGATAGCTCCAGAAGCGATCAGATGATATCTTTGGCTTTGAGTAAGGGTTCTTAGCACTATCAAAGAATGTGTTGCATGCCCTGAAGCTATTTAGACTAAACGATCCTGGTGATGTTGCAGCACCAGGAAACCTTGACAGTCTGGGTTTTGGCATCTGGACCTGAGGCTTGTGCTCCACATGGTATTCATATTATGGTCCAGGAGCAGTGGGAGGAACCATGATTGGCCATTTCACAGTGACCAGCTGTCCATGATCGAAGGCCTGTTCAATTGTGTGAGGCCTAGGAGATGGAACAGTGGCTTCAGCATCCACATGGGCTTCAGGTTGCACACTAGCTTCAGGCGCAACATTAGCTTCAGGCGCCAAATTGTCTTTAGCCATGACAACGTCATTGGGTTCAGCAGTGTTGTTTGTGGCCGCCTCAATGTTTTCAACCTCCGCTTCAGTAGTAGGAGGGCCGGGCATGGACACGTTCTCCTCGAGAAAAACTTCTTGAGTGATAGGGGGTGTGGCAACTCTCTCTTCTTCTTCTTCTTCTCATGGTTCTTGATTGTCATCGGCTGATGCAGCCGGAATGTCTTTAACAGCTTTTGCTTCAAACTGAGAGACATCCGTAGTAGGAGTGGCTTCAGGAAACACTTCTCGTGCGACTGAGCTTGGTTGCACTTCTCCTTATGGAATGCTCGACATGGTGACCTGAGGCCTAGGGCCTTTGTGAAGCCTGCGAAATGCAGGCGACGCCTGTGGGGATGGAGTGGTCTGCACCATGTAGTCGTCGTCAAGCACCGGAGTGGTGACTTGAGGTGGTGGAGTTGTGGGTGTTTCATCATGAGCAGGGGTGTCTTGCTAGGGCGATCAGCCCACGAATCATCCTGAGCAATTGGCGTCAAAGGACGACCAATGCTGATGAGTTTGCTGTCTGTGAGAACAGGCGATGATACCAGTTGGTGCTCGATTTGAGGAAGGACTTCATCATCATCTACATTGTCTTCACGAGCAATGTCTTCAGCTGTGATGGTGTCAAAAGCTGGTATTTCTTCAGTTTCAGGAGCCTCTGTGAAAGCAGGCTCATGGATCACAAGTTGACGCTCTTGGTTGGTGGAGGCAGGATGAGCAACATAAATTGGCTCAACCACAAGGGGCTCAGAGGCAGCAGCAGTACGCTCTTTCTTTGAAGACTTAGTCTTCTTCTTCTTCTTCTTCGATGGAGCATCATCAGAAGCATCCTTATGCTTGTGCTTCCTGGCATCAGCTTCAGCTGCCCTGGTTTTCTTCAGTTCTGAAGTTGATGAGGTGACCTTAGGCTTCGAGCCTATCATGCTCGCAGGGAAGACAATGCGAGGTGCTTCCTGCCTTGATGCTTTAGCTTGGGCCACAGCTGGCTTCTTCTTATGTTTGGAAGCCATTCTGGGGTCGATACCAGGACACCCCAGTGCCTTGCGCTTCTCTGCCTCATTGTGTGCTTGAACACATTTCTCTGCAAAGTATTTCATCCGCTCTCTTGAACCTTTGGCTTCTTCACGTTTCTTGTGAAACTGTTCTTCAAGCTCATGCATCATTCTCTTGAAGCTTTGAACATCCGCCGTGCTGAGCTTTGCCATGTTCTTCTTGAACTGCCCCTTCTCAAAATCAATTTTGTTCTTCAGCTCGATAATCTTCTGAGCCAAGGCCAACTCATTAGCAGTGGCTCCGTGGAAGGTGATGCTGATGTCAACTGGCAGCTGAAGATCATCAATGTTGAGGCTCGGGTCATCAAACGATTCGTCGATGAAGTGGTTCAGAATATCCACATCATTGAGGGGCAGATCATTGAAGATCTCCGCCTCTTGCTTGCTCTTGATCAGCAGCTCAAGGCATCATCACCAAGATCCTCATCCCTGGACAGATCAATGGTTTCATCTTTGTTCCGCAGAACGGCAGCAGGTGTAAGTTCACGCCCAGAAATCTTCATGGGCTTCTTCTTCTTGGGCTTCTCTGTCTTCTTGGAGACACAAGAAAGATCTTCAGATTGCACACTGAGTTTAGGAGGTGCGGTTGCCAATGGCTTCACATGCGAGGCTTTTGGTGCGGCAGAGGGCTTTGAAGCCTTTGATTTCTTATGCTTCTGCGGTTTAGGTGGAGTTGGCGCTTCATTAGAGTCTGCGTCATCAGCTGAGTGCACCACAGCGTCCCCTTGTATAGCTATGTGGGTGAGAAGGATGTCGAGGTTATAGAAGGGGCTGATGACATTAGGATTGGCATCGCGGGTGCCATCAGCCCTTGGAGCCGATGGACCAGGGTTGAAGTCGAGTCCAAATGCTTTCTTGTTCTTTGCAGCAGACTCCTTCGCAAACTAGAAATTGTGCTTGAAGAGATTGTCCTCTCGACACCATAATAGAGATGATGGGTCGGCATTGTTTGGATGCGGTCCACGGACCATGCAAGGGTAGAAGCCTTGAGTAATGGCTTCAGACTAGGACTTGGGCAGCAGAGCTCTGTATACAATATCTCCCCATGGTCTCTTGATGGCGTTCTTCTCAGCATACTCAGCAGTGACAAATCTGTACTTGAACCATTCCTCTGCCCAATATCTTCAAATCCATTGGATTCAAGTTTTGCGATGATTGTAATTCTCTTCAGGGTCTGTCTTGTACATTTCAAAGAGATCTGGTGGAAAATCCTTGGCAGTATCCCCACGTCGCTGCCTGTCACCCTTTCTAGCTGATTTCTCAGTGCCATTATATTCAAGCTAAAAGGCTTCAAGGTTGTGAATGGCTTTCGTCAGCTGGTTAGATAGGAACTGGCTTCGGGAGAGTTGATGTGTCGCTGTAAGAACTCTGCAAATGAATGCAGACTATGAGAACCAAGGGATTCTCCCACGGACATGTACCTATGGCAGCATTAGAGGTGCGAGGGAAGGGGAAGAGATAAATTAGTTGAAGACATTGACCTCATAGTGCGAAGACATTCACTTATTTGGAGAGAGTTGGTTCCAGATTTGTACAAATCCACGAATAAGTACAAGTGAGTAATCTAACTAGTTGTGAAGCATAAGTGAATATACTTGGCATGATATGAGATGCAAAACAAGATAGATCCATATTTGGAAGTTTAGAAACCACTTTTGGTTGAAGTGGATGGATCTGACGGATCAAAAAGCCAGTGAAAAGTAAGTTTTAATTACACTTGACAAACTGCTAGACGAGGCAAAGAGGGAGGCCGAGCAGTTCAATCTCATGCGCCCTAACTTGGCGACGGAAGACACCTATGGTGGCGGCAGAGAGGACGAGGTCCATGGACGGCGTGAGGACGACATCGAAGAAGTCGCGATAGCTAAGCGCTTCGTCTCCAGCGTTGTCGTGAGCTAGCGGAGGCACTAGGGTTTGTGCGAGGTGGCGAGGTGGAATAAGATATTGTGACTGCGGTGAGTTTAGTATTTACAAGGAAAGGGACAGCACAACGTAATTACGCAGATGCCCCTGGCGGTTCACATCTGAAGGAAACGTGGCACGCACGCAACTCATTGAAAGTTGTTCCATGTTCCCACGCACGCCTGGATTGTCGGGTGGTTGTTCCGGCTTCTCCGGTTTTCAGGCAATCAGGATATAGCATTAAAACAGATTCAATTTTTGTCTTTGTGTCTTCTGCTGACAAGGACTCAGAGAAGATAATCGACAGTTTCAATAGAATGTATATGATTTTTACAGATAGAATCTGAGGTAGAAGCATAGAGGGGGTTAGGGTCCGCTCACATTCACTTAGATCAAAAGATTCAAACAAGAAGACATAGCTATAAGTGAATGTTGTAGAGGACAGAACACAAATATATGTATATATCAGTATGAGACCAAATAAACATTCTGAAGATAAACTCGAAAACAAATCAATGTTGAAGACAAACCAAATGCGAAAGATATGCAAATTTGACGCCAGTTGAAACACTTCAAACAAGAATTTGGTGGTGGCGTTACCCGCTGTATAGGAAGTATTAGACCCAGACATGGCGCACAATTATCGTGGCGCTCTGAAGTCAAATTATGCATTAATGTATACACACTTAGAGTGTACGTCTTCATTGATTGAAGATATACATTACTTCATGTGTTACACATCTAAGTCATCAATATCCGTAAGCATTAGGATGTGTGTCCAATTACCGGACATTTGAGGATTCTATGATATTTAGCTCACACCGCAACTTGCAAAACCTTTTCTCACACAAGGGCTTTGTGAAGATATCAGCCAATTGCTCTTAAGTGTTGACATGAATGATATCAATATCTTCCTTCATGACATGATCTCTGAGAAAGTGATGACGGATCTGAATGTGCTTTGTCTTCGAATGCTGAATTGGATTGTTGGCAATCTTGATGGCGCTTTCATTGTCACAGTAGACTGGCACTTGCTTCAGATGGATGCCATAGTCCTTGAGAGTTTGCTTCATCCATAGAAGCTGAGCACAGCAAGATCCAGCAGCAATGTATTCAGATTCAGCAGTTGAGAGAGACACACAGTTCTGCTTCTTTGAAAACCAACAAACAAGATATCGTCCGAGAAAGTGACATGTGCCTGATGTAGACTTGCGATCAACCTTGTCACCAGCATAATCAACATCTGATAATCCAACTAGATCAAACTTTGAGCCCTTTGGATACCATAATCCTAGTGTTGGGGTGTAAGCCAAATATCGAAGAATTCACTTCACAGCTAAGTGATGCGACTCCTCTGGTGCCGCTTGGAATCGGGCACACATCCAAACGCTAAGCATGATATGTGGCTTAGATGCACATAAATAGAGTAAAGAACCAATCATGGAGAAGTATACCTTTTGATCAAACTCTTTACCATTGTCATCGGGGCCGAGATGACTTTTGGTTGGCATTGGCGTCATGTATCCCTTGCAGTCTTGCATTCGAAACTTCTTCAGGCAATATTTGAGGTATTTCTCTTTAGATATGAAGATGCCATTGCTTTGTTGATGAATTTGGAGACCAAGGAAGAACTTCAGCTCACCCATCATGGACATCTGATATTGCTCTTGCATCATGTGCCCAAACTCATCACTGTATCTTTTGTTAGTGCAGCCAAAGATAGTGTCATCCACATAGATCTCGCACACAAACAGTTCACCATCATATGTCTTCATGAAGAGAGTGGGATCCAGGGAACCAGGTTTGAAGCCTTTGCTCTTTAGTAAGTCTTTGAGTGTGTCATACCAAGCACGAGGGGCTTGTTTGAGGCCATACAGTTCCTTGTTGAGCTTGTATACCATATCAGGATGTTTTGGATCTTCAAAGCCAGGTGGTTGTGCAACATACACTTCTTCAATCTTGCCATTGAGAAAGGCACTCTTCACATCCATTTGGTAAAGGAGGATATTGTGATGGTTGGCATAGGCTAGCAGTATGCGAATGGCTTCAAGCCTAGCCAACGGAGCAAATGTTTTATCAAAGTCAATCCCTTCAACTTGAGTGTATCCTTGAGCAACGAGACGAGCCTTGTTTCTGACAACTTGACCATGCTCATCTTGTTTGTTGCAATAGATCCATTTTGTGCCTATGATATTGTGCTTGCGAGGATCAGGACGCTTGACCAGTTCCCATACATTGTTCAGCTTGAACTGTTGAAGCTCTTCTTGCATAGCTTGAATCCATTCATGTTCCATGAAGGCTTCGGCAACTTTCTTGGGTTCAGATATAGAGACAAATGCAAAGTGCCCACAGAAATTTGCTAGATGTGTTCCTCTTGAACGAGTGAGGGGACCAGGTGCATTGATGCTATCAATTATCTTCTCAATCTCTACTTAATTTGCAACACGAGGATGAACTGGACGAAGACTTTGCCCTTGCTGATCGTTGTCTTCGTCTTCATCATTGGCTTCAGGATGAGTAGCATCTTCAGGTTGACTTGGTGCAGAAATGATAAGTTCTTCTTTAGCATGTGCCTCTGAAGGTATGATTTCTCCAGTACCCATAATCTTAATCGATTCACTAGGAGGGACTTCATCTAGCACATTTGGCAGGTGCTCTCTTTGCGAGCCATTAGTCTCATCGAACCGCACATCCAAAGTTTCAACCAATTTATAGTGACAGAGGTTGAAGACTCTGTAGGAGTGAAAATCCTCTCCGTAACCAAGCATAAAACCTGCATGTGCTTTCAGTGCAAATTTGGAAGTGTGATGCGGATCCTTGATCCAGCACCTAGCACCAAATATTCTAAAGTAGCTTATGTTTGGCTTCCTACCAGTCACTAGCTCATATGATGTCTTCTTTAGAAGCTTGTGAAGATAAACACGGTTGATGACGTGGCATGCAGTATCAATAGCTTCAGGCCATAACTTACTTGGAGTCTTGTATTCATCAAGCATCGTCCAAGCCATCTCAATGAGTGTTCTGTTCTTGCGCTCCACGATGCCATTCTGCTGAGGTGTGTATGGAGCTGAGAACTCATGAGTGACGCCCAATGTATCAAGATCAGTGTCGAAGCTAGTGTTCTTGAACTCTATGCCGTTGTCACTTCTGATGTGCTTGATCTTGATGCCATAGTTCGTCATGGCACGATTGCCGAATTGTCTGAATACATCCTGCACTTCAGTCTTGTAGAGAATTATATGCACCCAGGTATATCTTGAGTAATCATCAACAATGACAAAACCATAGAGACAAGCAGTGGTAGTAAGATTAGAGTAGTGAGTAGGACCAAATAAGTTCATGTGAAGCGGCTCGAAGGGACATGATGTCGTCATGATTGTCTTCGAGGGATGCTTGGCCCTCGTCATCTTTCCAGCTTCGCAGGCACCACACAGATGATCCTTCTTGAACTTGACGCCCTCGATGCCTATGACATGTTTCTTCTTCGCGAGTGTGTAAAAGTTCCTCATGCCAGCATGCCCTAGCCTCCGATGACAGAGCCAGCACTCTGAAGCTTTTGCTAGAAGACATACGACCAACTGTGGTCCTGCTGAGAAATTTACCATGTAAAATTGTGTTTTCCATATCCTTCAAAGACTAGAGACTTGTCAGATTCCATTAGAACAAGGCAACGATATTTTCCAACTATCACAATCATGTTCAAGTCACAAAGCATTGAGACAGACACTAAGTTGAAACCAAGGGATTCAACAAGCATCACTTTATCCATGTGCTGATCCTTTGAGATTGCAACTCTACCTAGACCCAATACCTTGCTTTTACTAGTGTCAGCAAATGTGATGTGACTCTTGTCAGATGGATGTAAGGTTGAGTCGATGAGAAGACTTCGATCATCAGTCATGTGGTTAGTGCATCCACTGTCCATAATCCATTCTGAAGCCTTTGGTGTCATAACCTATAGTGCAGTTAGTGGGATAGGATTCACCAAGGGTATTGTGAAGCATAAACATTTGACGAACGAGTGGATTATGAAAGTTCAGATCCTGGTTAGGGTAGATAGGATGATTGTCAAGGAAACCAGGAACAAAATACATAGTAAGACCATTTGGGCATTTTATCTTGCACCCCACAAGATGTTTTAGGTCCCCAGCAATAGCATCTGACGCCTTTGATTTCCGACTGGAGACCCTTCCCTGCAAAAGAGAGTTAAGTTTTCTTAACCACCCACATTTTCAGGGGTGGCTTCAAAGCAATGAGTCTAAGTGCAGCATCTGAGAACTTTGGCTTCGGAGCCCTAGCAAATAGTCTTACAGGAGGTGAATAATACAAATAAGAATAAGCAGGGTAGTTCTTGGTGTTATGAACATGGTGGTTTGATGAAAGACACTCATATTCATAGGCGTGAGTATGGTTTCCCTGCAAAACATTTGTGTTAGGGTGACTCTGGTGAGTCCTCTGTCATTATGAAGCCTTTGGACCATATGAAGCCTTTGGTCTGGGGTTTGTCTTCTTCCTAGGTGGTATCATGATGACATTCACCTAAAGATTTTCAAGACAACTCTTGGGCACCCAGATCTTCTTCAAAGGTGGTCCATTCCTGCAGTTAGTACCAATATACCTGGAAAACACTTCACCATTCTGATTCTTAAAAAGTTTATAGTTTGCATCAAAGGATTGATCAGTGATAATCGGGTTAGCACAAGTGAAGCCAGATAAGGTAGATGGATCCACTAAAGGTCCCTTTGCAGCAACCCATGTGGTTTTTGGGTACTGCTCAGGCTTCAAGTAAGAACCATCAACATTCATTTTCCTCTCGAACCCAACACCCTCTTTCCTAGGGTTTCGGTTCAGAATCTGTTTCTTGAGGACATCACATAGTGTCTGATGCCCTTTGAGACTTTTGTACATTCCTGTCTCAAGCAATGTCTTCAACCTGGCATTCTCATTAGCAATAGTAGTGGTATCCTGAGTAGTGGGGTTAGTTACCACATCAGCAGTTGAACATATTGCAATAGTAGTAGCAGTAGAACATCCAGTAACAGAAGCAGCATTATCACGCTCAAGACATTTTAGACATGGTGGTTCAAATCCTTCCTGAGTGGAACTGATCTATTGAGCGCGGAGTGACTCATTCTCCTTTTGAAGATCTTAATGAGCCGATCTCAAGTTCTCAAGCTCTTGCTTCCTTTGAAGATAATCATAGGAGAGCTTTTCATGAGTAGTTGAGAGCGCTTCATGACGACTTTCAAGTTCCTTGTACTTAACATGAAGACTTTGAATGTATTCAATTAAGGACCGAGTTTGAGTCATTTCTGCGTCCAACAGGTCATCTCTTTTGTCTAACAATTTTTGGATATGTTCCATGGCATTCTGTTGTTCAATTGCAATTTTAGCAAGTGTTCTATAGCTAGGTTTAGATTCACATTCAGAGTCATCTTCACTTGATGTTTGAAAGTAAGCATCGCGTGAGGTTACCTTGGCACCAAGCAGTAGGTGGGTGCAGAGTCATCCTCATCATTAGCATCAGCACTGGTGACGAGGCCATTGTCTTCAGTGTTGAAGATGGACTTGGTGACATATGCTGAAGCTAGAGCCAGGCTTGCCACGCCTGAATCAGATTCCTCTTCAGACTCCACCTCCACCTCCTCATATGCAGACTCCTCCTTTGAATCCATCTCCTTGCCAACAAACGCATGATCCTTGCTTGATGAGCTCTTCTTGTGTGATGAAGACTTTGATGAAGACTTGGAAGAAGACTTTGAGGATTTCCTCTTCTTCTTGTCATCAGAATCATATTCCTTGCTCTTCTTGTTCTTCTTCTTCTTCTTCTTCTTGTTCTCATTGTCCCATTGAGGACATTCAGAGATGTAGTGACCAGGTTTCTTGCACTTGTGACACATTCTCTTCTTGTAGTCACGGGAGGAAGCTTCATCATTTCTTGAGCTGGATCTCGAAGACTGTCCGAAGCCTTTCTTCTTGGAGAACCTCCGGAACTTCTTCACTAACATGGCAAGTTCCTTTCCAATGTCTTCAGGATCCTCAGAACTATAGTCAGATTCTTCTTCAGATGAGGAAACAGCCTTTGCCTTCAAAGCACGAGTTCGGCCCTAGTTGGGACCATAGATATCTCTTTTCTCAGATAACTGGAACTCATGTGTGTTGAGCCTCTCAAGTATGTCAGACGGATCGAGAGTCTTGAAGTCAGGGAATTCTTGAATCGTCAGGGCCAGGGTGTCAAATGAGCTGTCGAGTGATCTCAAGAGTGTCTTGACGATTTCATGCTTGGTGATCTCAGTGGCACCGAGTGCATGAAGCTCATTTGTGAGGTCAGTGCACAACTAGGAAAAGGCTAATTAGTGGCGCACCTGTTTTGGCCATTAATGGCGCACTACAGGTGCGCCACTATTAACACGCCACTAGTAACAAGTACTAATGGCGCACCCCTGGTGCGCCATTAGTATCCCAGATAATAGTGGCACACCTGGCAGTGCACCATTAATATGTCCCCTGGTGCACCATTACTATGCCTCCCAGGGGGCCATATTTACCTTGTGCTCTGGGTTAATAATGGCTCACTTCTAGGTAATGCGCCACTAGTATGTTTATTGCAGTGCACCACTAAAGTGCAGTATGGTGCACCACTAGTATGAATATTAGGATTTTTTCTTATCTGATATTTGCACATGTTACAAAATATATTACTACACAGAATATAGACAACACAACATATAAACATCAGATTTATCGAATACAAATAGAAGATTAGTCTCCGAATACAATTCATCATACTAGTCTCCGAATTCAAAAGACCGAACAAAGTTAGAACATTACAAGTCTCGAGACCGTGAGTAGTGAGTTTGTCTTCACATTACAAGTCGATATCGATCATCTAAACCACCATCACATAGAAGAGAGCTGCGGTCATCACGATGAGCATCATCGCGATGAAACTTGTCTTCATCCGGTTCCTCCTCCGCTCCCTCCTCTCTCCCACTAGATAGCGCGCGTATCTAGCTTCCGCCTCCGCCCTAGTGGTGTACCCTTTGTAACTGTTACCGCTGAAACGGTGAACCTGTCTCCAACACTCCTCCCAGTTGTCGTAGACTCCGGGAACCTTACCCTTGTACATGACATACGACGGCATCTCTATGCACTAGACAAACAAAACGTTATTAGCAATTCATAGACAATACATAAGCAATATATAAGTATGCAACAAAAGGATCAGAAGAGAAAAGCAACACATTAATAGCAGGATTCATGGTCCTACTAATAAATAGCATGAATTACATATAAGATGAACGACTGTCCAAACCAAAGAGATATACAAGTTCATTAAAGTTTAATTACAACATGAGCTAATCGATATTTCAGAACTACATAGCATCACTACTTTCGACTCGACTCAGGGACCGAAGCATGGATGAAGCCGTCGTCTTTCGTGATGGTCATGAAATCGCGATCGTTGTCAGCCTGCATTTGTAGCGTTGTTTCTATCTCACTGTTGGACGGTTGATATATAAGGTAGAACTGCCCCGAGGTACGAAGGACACCTTGTTGGATGATTTCTGCAAACTCCGACTGGATGTGAAAGAATTCTTGTCTGAGGTCCGCATCCTGGATTGCCGACAAGCGTGCGGCCCAATCTTTGAGACTATTTGGTAGCAGAAGTTGATTATGGTCCCGTACGATTGCCCGCTGATGACCCACAAGTATAGGGGATCTATCGTAGTCCTTTCAATAAGTAAGAGTGTCGAACCCAACGAGGAGCAGAAGGAAATGATAAGCAGTTTCCAGCAAGGTATTCTCTGCAAGTACTGAAATAAGTGGTAACAGATAGTTTTGTGATAAGATAATTTGTAACAAGCAACAAGTAACAAAAGTAAATAAGATGCAGCAAGGTGGCCCAATCCCTTTTGTAGCAAAGGACAAGACTGGACAAACTCTTATATAATGTAAAGTGCTCCCGAGGACACATGGGAATATCGTCAAGCTAGTTTTCATCACGCTCATATGATTCACGTTCGGTTCTTTGATAATTTGGTATGTGGGTGGACCAGTGCTTGGGTACTGCCCTTACTTGGACAAGCATCCCGCTTATGATTAAGCTCTATTGCAAGCATCCGCAACTACAACAAAAGTATTAAGGTAAACCTAACCATAGCATGAAACATATTTTTTTTATTTTTTAGATAAAAGGCCACAACCCGACTTTATAAATAAAGCCGGGGTGAGGTGAGTAGCCACACACTTGGCAGGAAACTTGGCGAAATTATTAATGAGTGCAATAGGTCTAAACTGAGAGATTAGATCAGCACCCTTAATCTTAGGGATGAGAGAGATAACCACATAATTGAGCCTGGAAATATCTACTATCCCCAAACAGTAGCCTTGAATGACTTCACAAATAAGATCTTTAAGAATAGGCCAGAACTTTTTAAAGAAGGGGATAGAAAAACCATCCGGGCCGGAGGCAGAGTTAGGGTTCGCTTTATCAATCGCTAAGAAGATCTCCTCTTCTGAGTAGGGGATCATCAGATCTGAGTTTTCTTCCGAGGAGACCAGGGCCCCTTGGTCCCAGAAGTTAGAGGATAACCTGAACCCCTGGTCAGGTTTGGCAGAAGGGAGGGAAGAAAAGAAAGCCACCACATAGTTAAGGATGGCGCCTTGGTCAGAGGACCGCACCCCGTCAATAATCAGGCTATCGATCAGGCATCTGCGCGGCCTCCCATTCGCAATAGCAAAGAAATAGGCAGTGGGGAGTCGCCTTTAAGCAACCAGTTGGTCGAACCCCTCTAGCGCCAATAAATTTCATTAAGCTGGTGGAGATGCATCAGCGAGCGTTCGAGGGAGAACCGAAGGGTCTAGTCAGAGTCGGAGAGGCCAGAAACGTCAGCCCGAGAATCAAGGGCCTCAATCTGGGCCAGGAGAAGGGCCTTATCTCTACGTTCCTGGGCCGAGTGATTACGAGACCACCCCCGAAGAAATTTGCGAAGCAGGGCCGAGCAATTATGCCAGTCATTTTAGAGCCATAGGAACGATGAGGTGCAGAAAGGAAGGCAGTAATTTTAGACCCAAGGAGGTCACAAAATCCATCAATAAGAAGCCAAGAAGCGTCAAACTGAAACCTAGGGGGGGAAGAAACAGAGCGGATCCCAGCGTCAAGGATTAGAGGGGCATGGTCCGAGCCCACAATAGCCTTAGATTTAAGCATAGCTAGCGGGAAGAGCGAGTCCCAGTTCGAACAGACAAGGACACGGTCCAGGACGGAGCGAATAGGAGAGGGTTGGTGGTTAGTCCAAGTATATCTAGAGCCCACCCTAGGGATCTCTCGAAGGGCGCGGGAACTAATGAAGTCATTAAAAGCGTCAGCCAATGCCCAAGAAAAATTATCTGTGTTCTTATCCATAGGAGAACGAAGCAAATTAAAATCGCCTCCAATCACCAGAGGGAGTGAGCAAGCTTCAAGTTTGTTCGGAATTTCGTCCAGGAAAATGGGGGAAAGGGAGTGATCTGCCAGACCATAAACAACCATAAATTCCCAAAGCAAATTGAGCTGGCGGTGAAAAAGCACAGAACTGGCCCAGAACATACCATGATCAAAAGTGACAAAATCGAAAACATCCCATTTCGACCCTAGAAAAATGCCACCAGAGTGGCCAGAAGAGGGGAGGAAGTTCCAGTCAAAACGGTCCGCCCCTGCAATAGAAGAGAGCTCATGGGGATAGAAAGAGGATTTGAAAGTTTCAACCAAGCCAATCAAGTCAATATTGTCCACCCTAACAATATCTTTAATTTGGTCTCGGCGTCCCCGAGCACCGAAACCTCTAATGTTCCAGAAGAGAGCTCTCATTTATAGGAAAGGTTTTTGATGCGCAGACTCGACCTGCAAGGTGCCAAGCAGGGTTTAGCACATTTAGAAGCACCCTTTTTCACAGAGATCAGGGGGACAGCCCCATTACCAGGGCCCCCACTCCTCCGAAGCCCAGTAGCCACAACTGAAGGGGCAGGAGGAGCCGCGACGGCCTCTTTAGCCTTGGCCAAAGCTACCTGAGCCACCTCATTGGCCCTAATGAGAGCAATCAGAGAAGAAGGAGAGCCAAAATTATGGTCAAGAGAAATACCAGAATCTGCGAGGACCTTAGTCAAGTGTTCATCCGAGCAAGAGGGTAAAACAAGCCTAGTAGGTGAGGAGGTGTTATGAACCAACGAGGAAGGGGTAGGAGGAATACCTGAACCAGGGAGATCACGAGCCACAGCACGCCTTGCCGCCTTGTCAACCACCCGCAGGCCACTTTCACGGATCCGACCACTTTTGCGAGCCGTAGATGAGGGGGACCGGATCGGAGATGACCGCACCGTAACCGGAGAAGCCTGGCCCGCCACGTCGCCCATATCACCGTCAAGATGGCGGCACAGACCCGTCGCAGAAAGCTTGGTTCCTGATGAAGCCCGACTGCGAGGAGATAATTTGCGAGCAGAGGATTTGCGCTTGGAGGAGGGGTCCGTCGCAACGTGGCGCGGGGAGGCAGGAAGGTCTTCAATACCAGAAAGCGACAGAGAGCCCGGCCGGGCCGACAAGTTGGAGCAAACCCCCGACACAGGGGTACCAGCAGGAGGGGCAATCGGAGCAGCCTGAGCAGGAGCACACACATCCATCTGGTCCTTCCCTCCTTCCCATGCCATCCCATATGAAGTCGTGAAGTGAGGGAGCGAGCCCCCGCTCAAGTTGCCAGCATTGCCAGCCTCACCACCATGGAGATCGGCAGAAGGAGGAGGAGGCGGTGTGGGGAGTGGAGAGAGGCATCCCCCTCCACACGCACCCGAAGCCTGAATCCATCCGCAGCAGGGAAAACATCAACACTGCCATAAACGCATAAGGGATCCATAGGCCAGATCTTGAGACGCACGGGGCCAAGGACAGACAGAGAATCTTGATCCACCAAGATAGGCTTGACAATGAGAGCACCAAAGGCCATGACGAACTTAGTAGAGCGGAGGGTAGGAGGGATATCATCTACAAGAACCCAGATCTCAGAGAGGGGGGATATAGGTTTCGCCCCATTTGCAGCCGCTTTCACCGAAACTACCAGTTGGTTAAGAGGAAGAGTGAAACTAGTGCATGAAGAAATCATCTTGAAACTGCTCTTAGAGGGGAATACCACAGCGAAATCAAAATCAAATAGCTACCGAATCTGCCAATCCCAGCCTCCACCATCCCACAGTTTGAGCTCGTCCAGGAGGGTTTGGGAGGAGATTTTGTCGTCTTTGATCAAAATGATGGCAGGATTGGAGAGAGCAGGAGCCACTGTCACCTAAGGTATATCACTGTCGAGCACGAAGAAGGAGCAGCCAGGGAGGCCTTGACCATAATGCATAAAAGAAGCAGGTTTGCGGCGATTTTGACAGTTCACAGTCAGATGGTCGTCCTCACGATAGATCAGGCAGAACGGGGGATTAAAACAACGAGATTGGAAATGTCCAGGTTGGTGACACGCGAAGCATGTGAGATTAGGATTTGGTGGTTGGATAGGCGGGGGAGAAGGACGGGCCGGGGGAGGGGGAGGAGGAGGGAGGATACCATCACCCAAGGCGCCAGAGGAAGAGCCAGGGCCCGACGCCAGAAGCCGACTCCCGAGGGTGCCAGATCCGCCGCCCCCACGACCCAGGGAGCGCCCACTGAAACCAGACGATGAGCCAGGACCGCGGCCGCCGCCATGAGCCATGGGGGAAGGACCATGCGGGGGAGGAGGAGGAGGACGGGCCGCAGGGCCAGAGCCACCAGCAGCCGCCGCGGTCTCCCATGGATCAACCCCAGATCCGCCCGATCCGGGAGCCTCAGATCCAGAGCCCGCCACGGCCGGCGCCACTGCCCCAGCCCGCACGTCACCCTGGAGCCACGCAGGTCCCGCCGCCCAAGCTTCGCGCTCACGGGCCACCTGCTGCCGAGCCGCCTGCTCGGCTTCAAGCTTGGAGCGAAGGAAAGCCTCGAGCTCTAGATCGACAACCCCGTCGCCCACGTCCTCGCGCCGCCACTTCATGCCAGAGACCGCCTCACTCGACGACCCGCGCGAGTGATCCACGTTGACAACCGCCGCAAAAGGGAGGGAGAGAGGTGGGGGAGGAGGAGATCTGTGGTAGGTGGGGATGCGAAGACGGGAGTGGCGCAGGTCAGAGTGGGATGCAGGAACCCCTAGAAATGGGGGGTCGGACCCTTTCGGACCCATAAGTACCCAGAGGAAGCCAGGCCGGGAGGGGGAAGCGCGGGCCGGGCTGACCAGAGCAGAGGAAGGCATGAGAGCCACGCCGGGCCCAGCGCCCAAAATGGAAAGGGGGGAATCAGAAAAAGACGACAACAGTGGCGGCCCAACCAGAACGGACGACCCAGAGCGGCCCAACTGAGGCGGAGCAGAGGGCCCATGGACCTCCCGCACCGAAGACGAATCTAGGGTTAGGGAGGGAGAAGATGCGGCCGATGACGCCAGCTCCGAGCGCGCTGCCGGACCCGCCGAGACCACCAGCGGCGAGGACGTCGGAGAGCAGGAGGAGCAAGCAGGGCCACCCACCCGAGAAGAGGCACTGCCAGAAACCGCACGACCCGGTGAGGAGAGCGCCTCCGAGCGCTTCCGTCGCCGACCGCGCCACACCTGGAACCAACTCGAGACCCCCACCTCAGCAGAGCCCGCCAGACAGCCACGGCCGCCCAGAGCAAACTTCCGGATCCTGCCAGCAGCCGATGGGCCCGCCGCTAGCAAAGCAGCCGGAAGAGGAACCAGGGGGAGAGAGGGAGAGCCCACCTCCAGATCGGGATCCATGTCCGCCACGTCCGGCGATAAGGCCCAAAATTTGTTCCAAGATCCAGATCCAGGTGCGCGCAAGTAGCGAGAAGCCTCAGAGGGCGAGGAAGGGAGGGCGGTGAGGGGAAGGGATGGCGACGGCATAAGGAGGGGGCTGGGAGAGCCGAGCCATGGGGTCGGGGTGAGGACGGGGAGGGGGAGGATGGGGAGGGGAGAGGGGAGGAAGGAAGCAGAGCCATCTCAGTCCATTGCACTCCTGAAGAAAGGTCAGACCAGCATGAAACATATGGATCCAAATCAGCCCCTTACAAAGCAACGCATAAACTAGGGTTTAAGCTTCTGTCACTCTAGCAACCCATCATCTACTTATTACTTCCCAATGCCTTCCTCTAGGCCCAAATAATGGTGAAGTGTCATGTAGTCGACGTTCACATAACACCACTAGAGGAGAGACAACATACATCTCATCAAAATATCGAATGAATACCAAATTCACATGACTACTACTAGCAAGACTTCTCCCATGTCCTCAGGAACAAAAGTAAATACTCACAAAGCATAAATATGTTCATAATCAGAGGGGTATTAATATGCATATAGGATCTAAACATCTGATCTTCCACCAATTAAACCAACTAGCATCAACTACAAGGAGTAATTAACACTACTAGCAACCTACTAGCACCAATCTCGGACTAGGAGACAAGAATTGGATACAAGAGATGAACTAGGGTTTTGAGATGAGACGGTGCTGATGAAGATGTTGATGGAGATTGCCCTCTCCCGATGAGAGGAGCGTTGGTGATGATGATGGCGATGATTTCCCCCTCCGGGAGGGAAGTTTCCCCGGCAGAACAGGTCCGCCAGAACCCTAGATTGGTTCCGCCAAGGTTCCGCCTCGTGGCGGCGGTGTTTCGTCCGAGAAGATGGCTTATGATTTTTTTTCCATCGAGAGACTCCATATAGCAGAAGATGGTCATCGGAGGGCCACCAGGGGGCCCACGAGGTAGGGGGGCGCGCCCAGGGGGTAGGGCGCGCCCCCACCCTCGTGGGCAGGGTGTGGCCCCCTGGTGAAGTTCTTGTGCTCGGTATTTTTTATATATTTGGAAAACATCATCTGTGAAGTTTCATGATTTTTGGAGCTGTGCATAATAGGTCTCTAATATTTGCTCCTTTTCCAGCCCAGAATCCCAGCTCTCTGCATTCTCCCTCTGTATGTAAACCTTGTAAAATAAGAGAGAATAGGCATAAGTATTGTGACATAATGTGTAATAACAACCCATAATGCAATAAATATCGATATAAAAGCATGATGCAAAATGGACGTATCAACTCCCCCAAGCTTAGACCTCGCTTGTCCTAAAGCGAAAAGCCGAAATCGAAAAATATGTCCACATGTTTAGAGATAGAGGTGTTGATAAAAATAAAATACGGAGATGAGGGCATCATGATCATTCTTAGAACAACAACTTATATAATTCTTGTCATATGATATCTTATGCTAGAGTAATAATTCAATCACAATATCAAGTATGAATCGTAAACTTCATTGAAAACTAACAAACTATAATCTCAGTCACTGAAGCAATTGCAATTTATCATAACATAGGAAAGAGTCAATGTATAAGAGCTTTTCAGCAAGTCCACATACTCAACTATCATATAATATTTCACAATTGCTGACACTCATGCAATACTTATGGGTATGGAGTTTTAATCGGACACAGAGAAAGATAGGGGCTTATAGTTTTGCCTCCCAACGTTTTACCTCAAGGGTAAGGTCAACTGTAATAGTTCATGAAAACTCACATCCAATTAGCCATATATACCAGGATCTTTCCAACATATTGTGCTTGCCAAAGGATAAAATGTAAAAAGGAAGGGTGAAGATCACCATGACTCTTATGCAATGTAGGAGATAAAAGTAAAAGATAGGCCCTTCGCAGAGGGAAGCAGAGGTTGTCATGCGCTTTTATGTTTGGATGCATAAAATCCTAATGCGAAAGAACATCACTGTAGGGACCCCGACTCATAAGTCGTGATCACCGAATGCACGTGTACAGTGATCCCAGAGATCAATGCTCACTGAACACACAGAAGCTGAATAACAAGAGTCTTACATCCATACATATCGTCTTACTCAAATTATGACCATTATGGTCAAGTCTTACATAGATAAAGCCACAAGCGCTGAATACCAAATAAACTTAAGCAGCGGAAATTCTTCGTCGAGAAGTAGAACCCATGCCATCTGCCTTAACCCTACAGGCATTCTGATTGGGAAACATCCTAGTTCGCATGTTCGTCTCAAAAGAACTCTGCTTCGAACTCCTGTTCTTCCATGCCTGGCCAATTAAATAACCAGTGGCAAGCCAATGAGTACTTTGAATGTACTCGCAAGCAACCCATGTTTTGGTTCAAAGTACAACAATGCATGATATAGGTAAATTTTTGCGGAAAGCTAGTTTTTGAGTGCTATGAGACGCTCAACCACGTGTAGGACATGCATCAGGAGAAATCAATTAACCATGAGGACAGGTTACAGATATCAACATAAATAGAGTGGTCATCAACCCAACTCAACCATGTCAAGTCCTTTGACTTGACCCACGTAGACCTTCCCACTTATCCAAACACACACACTCGTTGGTAACATGTGGACGTAGCCCAAGAGCGGTTACCCAACTGTCCTTGACCGTGGACATGGCTATTCAAATAGTTTTACACTCTGCAGAGGTTGCACACTTTACCCATAAGATCCGTGGAACTTCCGTGTCATCCACGACCCGCGGTACCTCAAGTACCCGGGGTAAGCACCTGATCACTATCTTTCCCTAGACGACACTAACATGGAGTCCACTCGTTGTTCCGTATCCTCATGATGTATATCATACGAGACTCACTTGAGATCGTAACATCCGAGAGGGGACAAAATGGTGTATCCGGTACCCTGTGAAAACAGTCATGGCCGCCCTACCTGGCACGACCCCGTCCCGAGAGAGCGCACCGACAACTCTCCCGTTACTAGTAATGCGGGCTCCAAGCTAGTATCGGCCTAGGTAATCAATAATGTCCTTTCCCATACAAGGGTAGAGTGGTTGCGCATGTAAGGTTGGAATAACGGTCACAAATTAAACCAATCCGTTTTGAAAAACAACACACACACTTGCCTCGGTACATCACTTCGTCATCAAGTGGTTACCCAACTCATCATCTCCCCCGAGCATAAGTGGCACCCGATGGGGTTTTTCGAAAAGTCTTTTGAAAATACTTTGTCTCCATCACCATGCATATTCCTGTCGCTTTTTGCGTAGCACTACTTTAGCATCCTATCTACTCCCACCGGCATAACCCTCATATGGAGGTAGGGTCATGCACAATGCAAGTATCAACGAGGAAGTAATAGAGGCAACCCACCAAAGTTCTTACCATCTCATCATGATTCCGATGCAACACTAATAAAGTGCTATATGACATGCATAAAAAGGGTTTCATAGACATGGTCAAAGAGATGCTTGCCTGGCTCAACAAAGTCTTCTAGGTCTTCAAAGTCTTCTGGTCCAACTCCTTCGTCAGCAACGCAATCTATCATCGCAAAATAATAACGAGAAAAATAAGGCAATAATAAAACAGAAAAACCAAAGTGCTCAGAAAAATGTCAACTCATTTTTGTTAAATACTAGGTTGAAAACTAAGAAGGGGAAAATTCCTAGTTTTGGATTTGGAGTAGCAGAATAGGGGAAATGGATTTACAAAGGTATATTTAAATGCTTAAAATCACATTTAAATATTTACAGTGAAGAAAAGGTTGTTGGATTTGAATGAAAATTGCACCATTAAATAGGTTGCAATACTTTAGGAATTTAGGAATTGGAATTAATTTATTTGGACATATATTTTATCCTGTGGAGTTCTTGGAAAAGTTATAGAAAAAGAAAAAGAAAAGGGCTCTATGCCTGCTGGGCCAGAACAGGCGCAGCGCAGCAGGCCCATCCAGAGAGGCGGCCCGGCGCACTGGTGCACACGCGTGCCAGATTTATACCTGACGGGCGGGGCCCAGGCGTCAGGACGTGAGGCTGACGGACGGGCCCCAAGGCCGTCATCGTCAACCCTGGGCCACAGAGGGCGGCGAGCTCACCGGCGACAATGCAGGGCACGGCGAGGTTGGGCGAGGGCACGGCTGGGCTCAGCGTCGTGTCGCCGTTCTGGTGGAGGTGGAGTTGGACACCGGAGCAGCCTGGTTCGCCGGCGATGAGGTCACGTGGCGGAGGTGCTTTGGGCGTCGATGGTTCTAGCCGTTCCCGGCTGCAAAAGAGTGGGGAAAGAGAGGGGAAGGGGTCAGTGGTGCTGCGTGGTTCCAGATCGAGAGAGAACGGGGCGGAGGAGGCCTGTACCGCGTGAACGCCGACGAGCCGAGGTGGCGGAGCTCGAGCTCGATCTCGAGCTTGAGCGGCTCTGGAGACAAATGGGTGGTGCGGGAGGTGGATTAGGAGTGTGGGGGAGCGACAGGGAGTGATAGAGAGGCTCGGGCCGCCTTTTATAGGCTGGCCGAGGTCCACCAAAGGCGCGGCCTACGGGTGCCCGCGGGATCGGCTCGGGTGTCCATTAGAGAGGGAATGGAGGGCTCGGGGGTGTTTGTGCGAGTGGTCTAGGGTGCCAGGGAGAGAGAGGAGGAGCGGGGCAAGCTGCAGGCGGGCCATAGGAGCGGCGCGAGCACTAACCGAACGGGGCAGCGTTCTGGCGTGAGCGGCAGGAGAGAGAGAAGGGGGCGGGAGCAAGCGGGCGCCTTGCTGGCGTGGAGCGGACGTCGAGGGGCATCGACTGGCGCACAGGGGAGGCTCGAGGTGGCCGGGAGGTGCGACTTTGGCCGGCATCCTCGGCTTTCCCACGTCCGCGCACGTCCACTTGTGTCTGGCAGCTGAAGGGGGCATGGGCAAAAGCTGGGAGTGCCTTGGATGCTCTGGAAGGCTGAGAGGAGAGAGGGAGGCTGAGAGAGAGAGAGGAATCCACTGTCCATAGAAGAAAAATGGGGTTCTCCCCCCCCTTCATCATTGCTTCCTTGGGCATTAAAGAACACAGGTGCTAGAGGGGGACTAGGAGGGGTCATGGTAGAAACTTGAGCCTACGGAGATTAGTGGAAGAGGCCAAAAATGGGATTTTTGTAAAGTGGTAGAAGGTGTTTGATGCTGGTTTGGCCAATTAGATGGTTTCCATTTCCCATGAGACTCCACAGGGTGGAATGACACATATAATTAGGGTCTTTCACCAATTTTGAGCTTATTTGGGCAAAGTTGCCAATGCAACTTTTGTAAACCCTAGAAATTAGCAGAAATGAACTTGTACAGATCTAGTTGATCAAATCATTTCTCCTTGATGCACCACTTGGTGTAGTGGCCTCATTTGGTCATATGAACATGATCACAAAAGTTGGGGTCAAGGAGAGAAAGTTTGTAGTACAAAGTTGTTCAAATTTGATTCTGGTCAGAGAGGGTTTTGGTGCATTTTGGTGAACCAAACTGACCTTAATTGAGATGAGGATTAGCAAGGTGACCACAATATGCATTTGTGACTTGCTGGATTTTCCTTGGATTTTTATGCAAATATTTCCTGTAGAAATATTTCAAATCCTTGAAATGGGCAGAAATAGTTTTGGGAGGTTTTGTCCAATATTTTGAACATGACCATGTGTTGAAACTCTTATATATGGAAAATATATGTCCACTGAGTTTCCCTGATTTTTGTCAAATATTTTTGAAACATTAAAATAATTTTTCCCTATTAAAGACCACTTCTGGCCTTAAGAAAAAGCTTTTAAATAAAATAGGAAAATAACTGCTAAAATTATATTTTTGTGGTTTATGGCATTCCTATATCTAATAGGTTTCAAATATACTCTTTGAAATATTTTTCATACCCCAAATCAAGTACTTGTAGTGCAAACCTCAACTCAGGGGTTTTTGGAAAACTAAGTTTTGAAAATACTATTTGGCCAAATTATTTTTGTAGGAAAATACTATACTGTACTATACACATGGCATGATCATTGGGCAGAAGTTTGGGGCAAGGAGATGAAGTACAGAAGGTGGAGTAGTTGACTTTAAAGAGCACTTGAAAAAAATCACTTAGAGAAAACCAACTCCAAAATAAAAGCCAAATAATGCAAAAGTTTTTGTTGGTCCAATTTTTCATGCTTTAATAATGAAAATGACATGTTACAAAATGCAGGGTGTGACAGACCTACCCCCCTTACAAGAATCTCGTCCCTGAGATTCCTAAACTAGGCTTTAAAGAGATACGGAAACTCGGATCTAAGGTTGTCTTCAAGTTCCCAGGTTGCTTCTGCTTCAGTGTGGTTGCTCCATTGGACTTTGAAGTACTTGATGGTGCGGCTTCGAGTGCGTCGCTCAGCCTCATCCAAAATGCAGATGGGCCTCTCACGGTAAGTCAAATCAGGCTGAAGGTCAATGGCGTGGTGATTGACGTCCTTGTAAAGATCAGGCTTGTCTGGAACCTGGAGACACTTCCGGAGTTGTGACACGTGGAATACGTGGTGCACATCGGATAGTTCTAGTGGCAGCTCCAACTGGTAAGCCACTTCTCCTCGTCGGTCAGTGATCTTGAAGGGGCCGATGTATCTTGGGGCGAGCTTTCCTTTGACATGGAAGCACTGGGTTCCCTTGAGAGGTGTGACCCGGAGATAGACATGGTCTCCAACTCAGAAGTTCATGTCTCTACGACATGAGTCGGCGTAGCTCTTCTGCCTTGACTTGGCAGTCTTCAAACACTCTCTAACAAGTTGGACTTGCTCTTCTTCTTCACAGAGGATATCGGACCCAAAGACTAGTCCTTCTCTGGTCTCTGACCAATTGAGGGGTGCGGCACTTCTGTCCGTATAACACCTCAAATGGTGCCATCTGAAGGCTTGACTGATAACTGTTGTTGTAGGAGAACTCGGCGAAAAGGAGGCAATCCTCCCACCTAGCTCCATATGCTAAGACACAGGCTCGGAGCATGTCTTCGAGTATTTGATTCACTCGTTCTGTCTAACCTCCGGTCTATGGTAGGAAAGCGGTGCTGAAGGACAACTTGGTCCCCATGGCCTCTTGGAACTTCTTCCAGAACCTTGAGGTAAACTGGGTTCCTCGGTCTGACACGATCTCCTTGGGAACACCATGAAGGCTTACGATTCTGTTGATGTAGAGGCTGGCTAGCTGGTTTCCCTTGTAAGTCGTTTTGACAGGAATGAAATGGGCTACTTTGGTCAAATGGTCGGCTATGACCCAGATGGAGTCATGTCCCTTATTTGACCTGGGTAATCCAGTGATGAAGTCCATTCCGACTTTATCCCATTTCCATTCAGGCACCTTGAGAGGCTGTAATAATCCAGCGGCTCGCTGATGTTCAGCTTTGACCCTTTGGCATATGTCACACTTAGCGACGAAAGTGGCTATCTCTCTCTTCATGCCATGCCACCAGAATCTTTCCTTTAGGTCTTGATACATCTTGGTTCCTCCAGGGTGGATGGAATACGGGGTGTCATGAGCTTCTTGCAAGATCAACTTCTTGAGCTCAATCTTGTTGGGTATGCAAATGTGATTCCCAAACCACACAATTCCTTGCTCCTCCTCTAAGAATCCTGGGGCCTTGCCTGCCTTGATCTTCCTCTTGATGCCTTCAATACTTTCGTGTCCCTTTTAAGCTTCCTTGACATCATCTATCAAGGTAGGCCTAACTTCGAGGTTGGCCAAGAATCCTGGTGCAACCAGTTCCTACCCGAAGGTTTCAAGTTCTACATACAAGGCGGGTAGCCTGTCCTTAAGCATGGCATTCAGGGAACAAGCCTTTCTGCTTAATGCATCTGCTACCACATTAGCCTTTCCAGGGTGGTATTGAACACTAAGGTCATAATCCTTGATCAACTCTAGCCATCTTCTTTGCCTCATGTTCAATTACTTCGGAGTGAAAATATACTTCAGACTTTTGTGATCCGTGTATATCTCACACCGCTTCCCTAGGAGGTAATGTCGCCATGTTTTCAGGGCATGAACTACAGCTGCCAACTCGAGGTCATGAGTAGCATAGTTCTCTTCATGAGGCCGTAGTTGCCTTGAAAGGTAAGCTACGACTCTGGCCTCTTGCATCAGAACACCTCCCAGTCCGGTTCTTGACGCATCACAATATATCACAAACTCCTTGTGTATATCTGGTGTGGCCAGCACTGGGGCAGTGGTCAGTCTCTTCTTCAGCTCCTGGAAGCTCTCTTCGCACTTCGGCATCCATTCAAACTTCTTGTCCTTCTTCAAGAGCTGAGTCATGGGTCGGGCAATGCTTGAGAATCCTTCAATGAACTTGCGGTAATATCCTGCGAGTCCGAGGAAGCTTCTGACTTCCTTCACATTGCTTGGGGATTGCCATTCAGTCATGGCTTCAATCTTAGCGGGATCGACCGACAATCCTTCTTCGGTCAAAACATGACCCAAGAATCCAACCTCATGCAGCCAAAATTCGCACTTGCTGAACTTGGCATACAGTTGGTGCTCTCGAAGCTTGTCTAGGACCATCCTCAAGTGTTGCTCGTGCTCTTCTTTCGTCTTCCAGAAGACAAGAATGTCATCAATGAAGACAACGACAAACTTGTCCAAATATTCCATTAAGACCTTATTCATGAGATACATGAAGTAAGCTGGGGCATTGGTCAATCCAAAGGACATGACCGTGCACTCATACAGGCCATATCTGGTTACAAATGCCGGCTTGGGAATATCTTGGGGTCTGATTTTCAACTGGTAGTACCCAGATCTAAGGTCGATCTTGGAGAACACCTTGGCCCCATTGAGTTGATCGAATAGATCTTCAATCTTGGGAAGTGGATACTTGTTCTTGATTGTAACTTCATTGAGGGAACGATAGTCAATGCATAAGCGGATATTACCGTCCTTCTTTGCCACAAATAGAATGGGTGATCCCCAAGGGGAGGCACTAGGGCGGATAAATCCCTTCCTCAACTGCTCTTCCAGTTGCTTCTTCAACTCTGCTAACTCTTTCGATCCCATTCTATAAGGCTTCTTATAGATGGGTCCTGCTCCGGGTATGAGCTCGATGATGAACTCAATGTCTCGGTCAGGAGGCATTCCCGGTAGCTCATCAGGAAAGACATCAGTGTATTCACATACTACCGGCACTTGCTCCAATCCAACTTCAATCAGAGAGTTGACTTGGTCGTCTTGAGCAGAGGAGGGGTTGGAGGCAAATTTAACCTCGACTCCTTGGTCATTGGTCACAGTGACAGTCCAGTTGGCACAATCTAACAAGCCTTGGTGCTTGATGAGCCAATCCATTCCTAAGATCACATCCAAGCCTTGCGATCTTAAGATGATAAGGTCCGCTAGGAAGTCTACCCCATTAATGACAATCCCGACTCCTTTACATCCTATCTTGGCTCTCATTTCTGCTCCGGGGGTTTGTACCACCATAGGGTTATTCAGGGGTGTAGGGTTCATGCCACTTTTTAATGCAAACTTTTTGGTGACAAATGAATGCGTGGCTCCAGAATCAAACAAGACAGTTGCAGGTGCTGAGTTGACAAGGAACGTACCCAGCATGACGTCCGGGTCTTCCTGGGCTTCTTCGGCAGTGACATGATTCACACGACCCTTGCCATTGTTGGGCGGGTTGTGGGGAGCTTGGTTCCTTGGTGGCATTCCACGGCCTTGCCCTGGGTTCTGCGCATTGGAGCGTGGGGCGTCGGGCTTCTTGTTGGGGCAATACTTGGAGTAGTGTCCTACCTGACCATTAATTGGGGTTGCTGCTCCTGCTGGCATTGTTATTGGGGTTGTTGAAGGCTAGCCTGGGGTTGCTGCTCCTGCTGGCATTGTTATTGGGGTTGTTGAAGGCTAGCCTGGGGTTGGCATACTGTTGAGGCTGATAGTTGGTGTGGGGTGCAGGGGCTCTTGGCTGCTGATAGGTTGGCTTGACCGGGGCTGGCTGCCACGGGCGAGGTTTCTGGTTGCTGGAGCTACCCTTGCTGATCATCTTGCGCTTACGGGTATCATCCAAAGCACGTCGCTTGTCCTCAAGCATGAGTGCCTTGTTCACCAGATCAGGAAACGTTGGGCAGTCACACACAACAAGCGAGTACTGCAGAGTCTAGTTAAGGCCTTCCATGAAGCGCTCTCTTTTGGCAGCATCAGTGCTGACATCCTCAGGAGCATACCTAGACAGAACACTGAACTTCTGCATGTACTCCTTGACAGTGCTACTTCCTTGCTTCAGGGCTCGGAACTCACGCTTCTTGATGGCCATGATTCCGGAAGGAATATGGGCCTTGCGGAATTCTGTCTTGAAGTCATTCCAAGTGATGTTTTGCCCAACATGCATGACCTTGAATCCATCCCACCAAGCTCTAGCAGTTCCCCTGAGACAGTGGGCAGCATATGCCACCCTCTCACGGTCTTCAGTGCAGCCGACTAGTTCCAACAGATACTCAATGGTGCGGATCCAGTCATCTGCATCCAGGGGTTCAGCAGTCTCGATGAAGGTGGGTGGTGCATGCCTCATGAACTCTGCCAACGTGGAACGTCCATTGCCGTTCCCCGCCGGCTGGCGGTTGACAGCCTGGGCAATCATCTGGAGGGCTGCAGTGTTGGCTTGGCGTTCCTCTCGGGAGGCTTGGAGAAGCTGAGCCATGTCTATGTTTGGAGGTGGTGGCGGTGGTAGAGCCTGCCCTTGGGTTTGGTCCTGACTAGCTCCTGCTCCGGCTTCTTGCTGCTAAGTAGAGGCACCAGTACGTGTTACAACAGGCATCCTGTTGGAGCGGTCAAGGTCTCATGATTGGGAAAGATGGGGAAAGCAGTATAGATGGAATGCCTAGTGAGGGGGTGGGCGTGACACAATTTTAAGTTAAGCAAGGGCCAGAAGGGTCAAACTCATGCATTAAGACCAAATGGTGATGTAGTCATTTACAAGTTCCCGAAGGAAAGCACGTCTCCCATCAAAACAAGTTGAAAGCAAACATAACACAACATGGTTTCATTTGAACCATTACATGGACTCGACTTCGCACAAGGGGTACATGACCTATCCTACCTTAAGGGTTGCGGACTGGCCTATCCTAGTCCCGAACGGTGTCTAAGTGGTGGAATGCTCGGTCGCGTAGTCCGGCTCCTCTGGGTCTTCCTCCTCATCTTCATCTGTCTCAGTATCTTGGTCACTTGAGGAAATGGGGGAGTGGAGGAGCTGAACACGGCGCTGCTTTGCCGGTGGCATCATGAAGAGGTTGCGATATTCCTTCGCCGTCATATGGCGTGGCCGAGATGATCCCTTGGCATGCGTAGCCTGTGGGGGTCGCCCGCCTCGATAGGCAACAACTGGCTGTCCAGGGGGTGCACCATCCTTCATCTCATGGAGTTCCCTCCGAAGCTCCATCGACTCCGAGGCCAAGTGTTGTGTCAGGCTATCAGCACACAAGCTGAAGTAGGTCTGGAAACGGGGGGGAAGCCCCTCGTCCATGGGTGGAGCTGGTGCGATGCTCTCATCATCACCCTCCTTACGATAAGGCAGGTAACGAGTGGCTAGCTCACTTGCCATCCCTGGCAGAAGATCTCGAAGGCGGGTCAGTGCCTTGAGTGCAGCAATCTCAACGGCGAGGAGCAGGGTCGCCATCTGTGGTCCTTGAAAGAACCAGCTTGTCGGAGGGTCGTTTGCCCTCACGACTACCTCCATGTGATACTCCTTTGTGGTGCTGTCGATCCAGTGCTCGTGATAGGAGAAGGTGGGGGCTCGAGTGAACTGGCACTTCTTGAGGCTGTCCTCAAGGAGCACGGGAAATCTAGTGGTCAGGAGGTCCTCGGGTACGACGGCCATCTACAAAGGTGGAAAGGGAAGGGTCAATAGAGGAGATACGACCCATGTTTGGGATATTACTAGAATGCGTAGGTATATAGGTAGTTTTGTAGATAGTCTCACTCTAACTAACGTCCATGCTAACTAAGGCTTCGTACAGTCAGGATGGCTCTGATACCAGCTCTGTGGGGACCCCGACTCATAAGTCGTGATCACCGAATGCACGTGTACAGTGATCCCAGAGATCAATGCTCACTGAACACACAGAAGCTGAATAACAAGAGTCTTACATCCATACATACCGTCTTACTCAAATTATGACCATTATGATCAAGTCTTACATAGATAAAGCCACAAGGGCTCAATACCAAATAAACTTAAGCAGCGGAAATTCTTCGTCGATAAGTAGAACCCATGCCATCTGCCTTAACCCTACAGGCATTCTGATTGGGAAACGTCCTAGTTCGCATGTTCGTCTCCAAAGAACTCTTCTTCGAACTCCTGTTCTTCCATGCCTGGCCAATTAAATAACCAGTGGCAAGCCAATGAGTACTTTGAATGTACTCGCAAGCAACCCATGTTTTGGTTCGAAGTACAACAATGCATGATATAGGTAAATTTTTGTGGAAAGGTAGTTTTTAAGTGCTATGACACACTCAACCACGTGTAAGACATGCATCAGGAGAATTCAGTTAACCATGAGGACAGGTTACAGATATCAACATAAATAGAGTGGTCATCAACCCAACTCAACCATGTCAAGTCCTTTGACTTGACCCACGTAGACCTTCCCACTTATCCAGACACACACACTGGTTGGTAACATGTGGACGTAGCCCAAGAGCGGTTACCCAACTGTCCTTGACCGTGGACACGGCTATTCGAATAGTTTTACACTCTGCAGAGGTTGCACACTTTACCCACAAGATCCGGGGAACTTCCGTGTCATCCACGACCCGCGGTACCTCAAGTACCCGGGGTAAGCACCCGATCACTATCTTTCCCTAGACGACAATAACATGGAGTCCACTAGTTGTTCCGTATCCTCATGATGTACATCATACGAGACTCACTCGAGATCGTAACATCCGAGAGGGGACACAATGGTGTATCCGGTGCCCTGTGAAAACAGTCATGGCCGCCCTACCTGGCACGACCGCGTCCCGAGAGAGCGCACCAACAACTCTCCCATTACTAGTAATGCGGGCTCCAAGCAAGTATCGGCCTAGGTAATCAATAATGCCCTTTCCCATACAAGGGTAGAGTGGTTGCGCATGTAAGGTTGGAATAACGGTCGCAACTTAAACCAATCCGTTTTGAAAAACTACACACACACTTGCCTCGGTACACCACTTTGTCATCAAGT